>NC_029789.2:80159855-80164129 GCF_000816755.2 Arachis ipaensis | reverse complement strand
CGCGCAAGCGTCATACGCGCGAACGCGTGGGTTGAAAATTAGCCAAACGGCGCGCACGCGTCAGCCACGCGTACGCGTGGGTACTCTTGCGCCCTAGGCACAAAACTGGCACAACTTTGGCGCAACTTTGGCACAACTCTCGGGAAAATGGCTGGGCATTGGGTGCAGCACATTCGGCGCGCCCGCGCACATCACGCGCATGCGAGGATGGCGCTTCCTGGAAGAACGGCGCGTACGTGCCAAGTGCGCCTACGCGCGGGGGATCATTCTGCTAAAAATTTTCTAAGTTAAAAACTGCAGAATTCACAGATTCAACCCCCAATCTTCCGACGGTCATAACTCTCTCATTTTAAATCATTTTTTACCCGTTCTTCGAACGGCATGGACATCCCGGATCCAATTTCATTTCTAAACAGATTTGGCAAAAATTAGAGATCCGTAGTCCAAGTTATGTCCTGTCAAAGTATGCCCAAAAACCATGTTTTCATTCAAAACCACAAAGTGCCATTTTCATAAAATCTCAACATTTTTGCTCATGAAACTCGAAATCAAGGGCTGGAATTTCGAACAGTAAAACGTGGCTTACCTCAAAATTGATTGTATGGGTTTTGTAGAGCTCTTCGCGGTGAACGCGTGGCCGTAAACAGAGCGGCAATCGGAGCTCTAGATCAAAAGTTATGGTGGTTTGAAGATCAAGTGAGAGAAAGAACTTGAGAGAGTGTTCTTCCTCCCCTCTCTTCAATTTTCAGCGTGTATGAGTGTTGTGTGAGGAGAGAGAGTGCTGAAAACTAGGGTTTTAGTTTAGTTTAGTTGGGCCAAGGGCCCACTTTGGGTCCGGTTGGCCCGGTTTGGCCCGTTCGGCCTAATCTTGGTCCGTTTTCTATAAAATTGGTACCGAAATTCTCGTCTCAAACTCCTCTATCACATTTAGCCATAAAAAATAACATTTTTAGCTTTCTAGAATAAATTCTCATTTATGGGTTAATTAGCCGTTAATTAACCGGGTATTACATTCTACCCACCTAATTGGGAATTTTGCCCACAAAATTCAAATTCAATTACCTGAGAATAAGTGCGGATAATCCGTTCGCATCTCCGACTCAAGTTGCCCACTTTGACTAATGAAACCTCCTTTCCATGAAACCGTTTGATACTAGTATCATCAATTCTGACTGGAGCCACTGGAAGCGTCAAATCTTCCCTTAACTGAACCGATTCGGGTTCTAACACATGGCTAGCATCAGGGGTGTACTTCCGAAGCTGCGACACGTGAAACACGTCGTGCAGGTTCAAAAGATGAGGTGGTAGAGCCATTCGATATGCCACCGGTCCAATCCTCTCCAGGATCTGAAATGGACCAATGTATCGAGGATTCAACTTCTTCGCTTTAATCGCTCTACCTATTCCTGTGGTCGGAGTAACCTTAAGGAAAACATGATCTCCTTCCTCAAATTCCAAGGGCTTCTGCCTCTGATCGGCGTAACTCTTTTGCCGACTCTGCGCCGTAAGCATCCTATCTCGGATATTCTTCACTTGTTCAGTGGTCTCAGCTATCATCTCCGGCCCCAACAAGCCTTTCTCTCTAGCTTCATACCAACATAGCGGAGATTGACATTTCCTCCCATACAACGCCTCATACGGAGCCATTCTAATGCTCGCATGGTAACTATTATTGTATGCAAACTCCACTAACGGCATATACCGATCCCAACTCGCCGGTTGGTCCAAAACACAAGCTCTCAACATATCCTCTAGTGTGTGGATCGTCCTCTCGGATTGACCATCTGTTTGAGGATGGTAAGCTGTACTCAAGCTTAATCGGGTTCCAAAAGCTTTCTGAAATGCACCCCAGAACCTCGAAGTGAAACGAGAATCTCTATCAGAGATTATAGTAGCAGGTACACCATGAAGTCTCACAATCTCCTTTATGTATAACCGTGCTAGCTCCTCAAGGGTGTAAGTCATCCGAATGGGCAAAAAGTGAGCTGACTTCGTCAGTCGGTCCACAATCACCCAGATAGCATCAAAACCAGTCCTAGTCCTTGGCAATTCCGACACAAAGTCCATTGTAATACTTTCCCACTTCCATTGCGGAACCTCTAAAGGTTGCAACATCCCGGAAGGTCTTTGATGTTCAATCTTTACCTTTTGACAAGTTAAGCACTTTGAAACATATTCCGCTACATCATTCTTCATACCCAGCCACCAAAACATCGCCTTTAAGTCATGGTACATCTTAGTACTTCCCGGGTGAATGGAGAATCCGCTTTTGTGTGCCTCCTTTAAGATATCTTGCCTCAAAGTGCCAACATTCGGCACAATGATCCTACCCTTGAATCTTCATAACCCGTCTTTTTCTTCCGACATTCTCCACTGTTTTCCTTGCTCGATAGCCGGTAACACCTTCCATAACGCTTCATCGTTTTCATGAGCCTTTAGGAGTTCGGACTTAAAGTCACTTGAGATTTCTAATCGGCTCAAACACAAGGTTCCAGATACTTCTCATATCTCAGTTACTGTGGTTGGTTGCTTCCAATCCATCACAGCTTCTACCTTAGTTGGATCTACGGCTATTCCCTTCTTACTCACCACGTGACCCAAAAACTTCACCTCATCCTTCCAAAACTCACACTTAAACAATTTCTCATAGAGTTTCTTCTCCTTTAGAATCTGCAACACGGTCCGCAAGTGTTCTGCATGCTCTTCTTCAGTCTTGGAGTAAATCAGTATATCGTCAATGAAGACAACAACGAATTTATCCAGAAACGGACGGAATACTCTATTCATGTAATCCATAAACATTGCAGGAGTGTTCGTCAACCCAAAAGACATTACACTATACTCGTAATGACCATAACGAGTCCTGAAAACAGTCTTAGGGATATCCTCACCCCTCACCCTTATCTGGTGATAACCGGATCGCAAATCGATCTTAGAGAAAACCCCAGCTCCTTGTAACTGATCCATGAGATCATCAATTCTCGGCAATGGGTACTTATTCTTTATGGTGACCTTGTTCAGCTGCCTGTAATCCACACAGAGTCGCATACTTCCATCTTTCTTCTTTACCAGTAACACTGAAGCACCCCACGGGGAAACACTTGGTCGGATAAAGTTCTTACCCAATAATTCCTCTAACTGAGACTTTAGCTCGGCCATCTCTAATGGTGACATCCTATAAGGAGAACTTGAGATTGGTCCCGCCCCAGGCACCAATTCAATAGCAAACTCAACCTCTCGGTTAGGTAGAAATTCCTCAATATCATCGGGAAACACTTCCGGAAACTCACACACTACCGGAATCTGATCCAACTTTTGATCATCACCCGAAACACCAGCGGTTAACAACAGGATACCCTAACATTCGATTCCAGAACAGTTCACCATCATCGAATTCAAGTAATAATTATTCACCACGACCGGCCCTTCTGTATCCTCCGGCATAAAGTACACCGACTTTGTAGAACAATCAAGCAGGACATGGTTTTCGGATAACCAGTCCAATCCCAAGATAAGATCAAGACCGATCATCGGTAAGCAGATTAGATTATGGACAAAATCACGCTGCTTGAACCTAAACGAAACTTTCGGGCATCCTAGTCTAGTTACCATGGCTTCATGGGTAGCATTATACACTTTTAAGTCATAACCTAAGGTTACGATCTTCAACCCTAACTCATGGGCTTTCTCAAATGCAATAAATGAATGCGATGCTCCCGAATCAAATAAAGCATTTAAAGTTTGACCAGTCATTTCACAGTTACCTCGAATGAGTGTCTCGGATCCCTCTGCACCCACAGCTAAGGTGGTGAACACCCGACCAGTCTGTTGTGCTTTCCCAGCACCTAGCTTTTGCTTCTCCGAGCCCCACCGAACCAAAAATATCGCTCCGGAGTCCTCCTTCGTACTTAACACACTTCCATTCCTTATATTCCACCGGAGTCCCTTGACACATACGAGAGAATCTGAATAGCTCCTCAAACTTGTCAGTATACTTAGATACGGACATAGTACCCTGCTTCAGCTGCAACAATTCAAGCTCCTTGGCCATCCTAGCAGAAGTCGGAAAGTACTTCTTATAGTACTCCTCTTGGAAGACATTCCAGGTGATATAATCATCGCCCTGCTGCAGGAGGCGTCGGATTCCTTGCCACCAATGCGACGCTTCCCCAGTGAGCAAATAGGTAGCGAACTCTACACGCTACCCTTCAGGTACCACCTGCGCTTGCAGTGCTCATTCCATGGCCTGAAACCATGTATCGGCCTCAGTCGGG
>NC_029789.2:80099944-80159839 GCF_000816755.2 Arachis ipaensis | reverse complement strand
CATTCAACAACATATATGCATTTATACTTAGCCATAAACATGGCTCCGCCGCCACACGGCATAATCCAGCCATCCGGCTCATGGTTAAATCCATAACCAGCTAATTCATTAACAATTACGGCCATTCGGCCCAAGGCATAACAAGCACTTCCACCGCCATCCTCCACATCTCACATAATCATCTTTGATCCTCATGGGTCATTCATTTTTCCCTTGCTTCACTCGCAAGTTACCACATTCACTAGCCCTTTTCCTCATGCTAGGCATATCATAATGATTTAAGACATAAGTGGTGAGATCGGAGGATTAGAAGTATGAAGTTTGGCTTTTAAAACTCAAAAATCAACTTTGGGATGAAAACAGGGCCACGCGTACGCGCACTCCACGCGCACGCGTGGATGGCCTTAAAACTCATCGACGCGCAAGCGTCATACGCGCGAACGCGTGGGTTGAAAATTAGCCAAACGGCGCGCACGCGTCAGCCACGCGTACGCGTGGGTACTTTTGCGCCCCAGGCACAAAACTGGCACAACTTTGGCACAACTCTCGGGAAAATGGCTGGGCATTGGGTGCAGCACATTCGGCGCGCCCGCGCACATCACGCGCATGCGAGGATGGCGCTTCCTGGAAGAACGGCGCGTACGCGCCAAGTGCGCCTACGCGCGGGGGGTCATTCTGCTAAAAATTTTCTAAGTTAAAAACTGCAGAATTCACAAATTCAACCCCCAATCTTCCGACGGTCATAACTCTCTCATTTGAAATCATTTTTCACCCGTTCTTCGAACGGCATGGACATCCCGGATCCAATTTCATTTCTAAACAGATTTGGCAAAAATTAGAGATCCGTAGTCCAAGTTATGTCCTGTCAAAGTATGCCCAAAAACCATGTTTTCATTCAAAACCACAAAGTGCCATTTTCAAAACAAGCCACTTTCAACTCTTTTCAAAATTAATCAAAACATGCCAATTTCAACCCTTCTCTTTGAAATCATTCAAAATGTACCAAAATCAACAACAAGCCATCCTCAACTCACACATTGACATTTTACCAAAATTCCCAAAACCACATCCAACCATTTTAACACTTCTCTATCAAATGGCTAAAGGACAAACTTTAAATTCTAGAATCATATCTTTTAGTTTCTTGTTAGTCAAGTCATTAACTTTAATTTTCAAAATCAAATCTTTTTAATTTCCTTTTCAAATATTTCTCAAAATAGATTTCAATCATATCTTTTTCAAAACTTAATTTCAAAATCTTTTTCTAACTTCCTATCTTTTTAAAATTGATTTTCAAATCTCTTTCAATTAACTATTTGACTTCTTGTTTGTTTTACTATTTCTTATCTTTTTCAAAACCACCTAACTAGTTTTCTCTCTCTAATTTTTGAAAATCCCTCACCACTTTTTCAAAATTCTTTTTCATTAACAAATTGTTTTAATTTCTAATTTTATTTTATTTTCCTTCTTAAATTCGAATTCTAACTCATAACTAAAATAAAAAACAAAAATATTTTTCTTCTCCCTCTTTTTTTAAAATTCGAATACTCTCTCTCTCATCTCTTTCTATTTATTTTATTTAATTACTAATACTTCTCTTCTTCTTAAAATTCAAACCCTCTCCCTCTCTCTGTGTTCGAATTTTTCTTCTTCTCCCTTCTTCATTCTATTTCTTCTATTCTTCTACTCACAGAAAGGAATCTCTATACTTTGACATAGAGGATTCCTCTTCTTTTCTGTTCTCTCCTTTTTCATATGAGCAGGAACAAGGATAAGAATATTCTTGTTAAAGCTGATCCTGAACCTGAAAGGACTCTAAAGAGGAAGTTAAGATAAGCTAAAGCACAAAACTCTGGAGAGGACCTAACAGAAATTTTCGAAAAAGAAGAAGACATGGCAGCCGAAAATAACAACAATGGTGGAGATGCAAGGAAGGTGCTTGGTGACTTTACTGCACCAACTTCCAACTTCTATGGAAGAAGCATCTCGATTCCTACAATTGGAGCAAACAACTTTGAGCTTAAGCCTAAATTAGTTTCTCTAATGCAGCAGAATTGCAAGTTTCTTGGACATCCATTAGAAGATACTCATCAGTTCTTAGCTAAATTCTTGCAAATCTGTGACACTGTTAAGACCAATGGGGTTAATCTTGAGGTCTACAGACTTATGCTTTTCCCCTTTGCTATAAGAGACAGAGCTGGGATATGGTTGGACTCACAACTTAAAGAAAGCCTGAACTCTTGGGAAAAGTTGGTCAATGCTTTTTTGGCCAAATTCTTTCCACCTCAAAAATTGACTAAACTTAGAGTGGAAGTCCAAACCTTCAGACAGAAGGAAGGTGAATCCCTCTATGAAGCTTGGGAAAGATACAAGCAATTGATTAGAAGGTGTCCTTCTGACATTCTTTCAAATTGGAGCATCTTATGTATATTCTATGATGGTCTGTCTGAATTGTCCAAGATGTCATTGGATCACTCTGCTGGTGGATCTCTTCATCTGAAGAAGATGCCTACAGAAGCCCAGGAACTCATTGAAATGGTTGCAAATAACCAGTTCATGTATACTTCTGAAAGAAATCCTATGAATAATGGGATGACTCAGAAGAAAAGAGTTCTTGAGATTGATACTCTGAATGCCATATTGGCTCAGAATAAAATATTGACTCAGCAAGTCAATATGATTTCTCAGAGTCTGACTGGAATGCAAGCTGCATCCTGCAGTACTAAAGAACCCTCCTCTGAAGAAGAAACTTATGACCTTGAGAATCCTACAATGGAAGAGGTGAATTACATGGGAGAATCCTATGGAAACACCTATAATCCTTCATGGAGGAATCATCCTAATTTCTCATGGAAGGATCAGCAGAAGCCTAATCAAGGCTTCAATAATAATAATAATGGTGGGAGGAATAGATTTGGCAATAGCAAGCCTTTTCCATCATCTTCTGAGCAACAGACAGAGAATTAATTATAAGCAGAGCCTCTCTGACTTAGCAACCGTAGTCTCTGATCTATCCAAGACCACTCTCAGTTTCATGACTAAAACAAGGTCCTCCATCAGAATTTGGAGGCACAAGTGGGTCAACTGAGTAAAAGAGTTACTGAAATCCCTCATAGTACTCTCCCAAGCAATACAGAAGAGAATCCAAAAAGAGAGTGCAAGGCCATAAATATACCCAACATGGCCGAACCTATAGAGGAGAAAGAGGCAGTGATTTCCAGTGAGGAAGACCTCAATGGATGTCCACTGACCACTAAGGAGTTCCCTAATGAGGAACCAAAGGAATCTGAGGCTCATATAGAGACCATAGAGATTCCACTGAACTTACTGTTGCCATTCATGAGCTCTGATGAGTATTCTTCCTCTGAAGAGGATGAAGATATTATTGAAGAGCAAGTTGCTCAGTATCTAAGAGCAATCATGAAGCTGAATGCCAAGTTATTTGGTAATGAGACTTGGGAGGATGAACCTCCATTGCTCATCAATGAACTGAATATCTTGGATCAACAGAAATTACCTCAGAAGAAACCGAATCCCAAAAATTTCTTAATACCCTGTGTCATAGGCACTATGACCTTTAAAAAGGCTCTGTGTGACCTTGGTTCAAGTATAAACCTCATGCCACTCTCTGTAATGGAGAAACTAGGGATCTTTGAGGTACAAGCTGCAAGAATCTCACTAGAGATGGCAAACAATTCAAGAAAACAGGCTTATGGACTTGTAGAGGATGTCTTAGTGAAGGTTGAAGGCCTGTACATCCCTGCTGACTTTATAATCCTAGACACTGGGAAGGATAAGGATAAATCCATCATCCTTGGAAGACCCTTCCTAGCCACAGCAAGAGCTGTGATTGATGTGGACAGAGGAGAGTTAGTCCTTCAATTGAATGAGGACTACCTTGTGTTTAAGGCTCAAAGATCTTCTTCTGTAACCATGGAGAGGAAGCATGAAAAGCTTCTCTCAATACAGAGTCAAACAAAGCCCCCACACTCAACTTCTAAGTTTGGTTGGGAGGCCACCATTAAGCTCTGAGTCTCTGTGAAGCTCTCTAAGAGCTCACTGTCAAGCTATTGACATTAAAGAAGCGCTTGTTAGGAGGCAATCCAATGTTATTTAATTATATTTATTTATATTCCATTGTCATTTTATATTTTTTTTAGGTTGATGATCATGTGAAGTCATAAAAATAACTGCAGAATTAAAGCAAAATAAAAAAATAGCATAAAAAATAGCACACCCTGGGGGACAGGCTTACTTGTGTTTAAACGCCAGTAAGGATAGCAGAATGGGCGTTTAACGCCCAGTCTGGCAGCATTCTGGGTGTTTAATGCCAGAAAAGGGTGTCTGGCTGGCGTTAAACGCTAGAAAGGGGCAGCAGACTGGCGTTTAACACCAGAAAAGGTAGTAGAGCTGGCGTTGAACGCCAGAATTGGCACACAGAGGGCGTTTGTACGCCAGAATGGTACAGGGAGCAGAATTCCTTGACACCTCAGGATCTGTGGACCCCACAGGATCCTCACCTACCCCACCTCTTCTTTTCTCCTCTTCACACCTTTCCATAACACTCTTCCCCAAATACCCTTGACCAATCACATCAATACCTCTTTCCCAAACACCATTCACCTATCAAATCCTACCCTCTTCCCCATATTCTCTTCACCACTCACATCCATCCATCATAAACCCCACTACTTCACCATTCAAATTCAAAGCATTTCCCTCCCAAACCCACCCCTACATAACCGAACTCCCTCTCTCTCTCTTACCCTATAAATACCCCCCTTACAACCTTCAATTTCACACCTCATACACACTTAACCCCGCTTGGCCGAATTCACTACTCCCCTCCATCTCCTCCATTTCTTCTTCTTCTACTCCTTTCTTTCTCCTTTTGCTTGGGAACGAGCAAACCTTTTAAGTTTGGTGTGGGAAAAGCTCTGCTTTTTTGTTTTTTTATAACCATTAATGGCACCTAAGACCGAAGAAACATCTAGAAAGAGGAAAGGAAAGGAAATTGCTTCCACCTCCGAGTCATGGAAGATGGAGAGATTCATCTCAAAGGTCCATCAAGACCGCTTTTATGAAGTTGTGGCCAAGAAAAAAGTGATTCCCGAAGTCCCCTTCATGCTAAAAAAGGGGGAATATCCGGAGATCCAACGTGAGATTCAAAGAAGAGGTTGGAAAGCTCTCACCAACCCAATCCAACAAGTCGAAATCTTAATGGTTCAAGAGTTCTATGCCAATGCATGGATTACTAAGAACCATGATCAAAGTATGAACCCAAACCCCAAGAATTGGCTCACAATGGTTTGGGGGAATTACTTGGATTTCAGTCCGAAAAATATGAGGTTGGCATTTAACTTGCTAATGATGAGAGAAGATCCTCATCCTTTCACTAGAAGGGTCAACTTTGATCAAAGGTTGGACCAAGTCCTCATGGACATCTGTATAGAAGGAGCTCAATAGAAGAGAGACTCAAGAGGCAAGCCGGTTCAATTAAGAAGGCTTGACCTCAAACCCGTGGCTAGGGGATGGTTGGAGTTCATCCAACGCTCTATCATTCCTATTAGCAACCGGTCTGAAGTTACAATAGATCGGGCTATCATGATCCATAGTATCATGATTGGAGAGGAAGTAGAAGTTCATGAGATCATACCTCTAAAACTCTACAAGGTGGCGGACAAACCCTCTACTTTGGCAAGGTTAGCCTTCCCTCATCTCATCTATAACCTATGCAATTCAGCTGGAATTGTTATAGAGGAAGACATCCTCATTGAAGAGGACAAACCCATCACTAAAAAGAGGATGGATCAAACAAGAGAGCCCACTCATGGACCACAACAAGAGCATGAGGAAATTCCTCATCAAGAAATTCCTGAGATGCCTCAAGGGATGCACTTTCCTCCACAAAACTATTGGGAACAAATCAATACCTCCTTAGGAGAATTGAGTTCCAACATGGGACAACTAAGGATGGAGCACCAAGACCACTCCATTATTCTCAATGAAATCAGAGAGGACCAAAGAGCCATGAGGGAGGAGCAACAAAGGCAAGGAAGAGACATAGAGGAGCTAAAGCACTCCATAAGATCTTCAAGAGGAAGAACTAGCCGCCATCACTAAGGTGGACCCGTTCTTTAATTTCCTTGTTCTTATTTTTCTGTTTTTCAAAATTTATGCTTTATGTTTTGTCTATGTTTTGTGTCTTTATTACATGATCATTAGTGTCTAGTGTCTATGTCTTAAAGCTATGAATGTCCTATGAATCCTTCACCTTTCTTAAATGAAAAATGTTTTTATTTGCAAAAGAACAAGAAATGCATTATTTCAAATTCTATCTTGAAATTAGTTTAATTATTTTAATGTGGTGGCAATACTTTTTATTTTCTGAATGAATGCTTGAACAGTGCATATTTTTGAATTTGTTGTTTATGAATGTTAAAATTGTTGGCTCTTGAAAGAACAATGAAAAAGGAGAAATATTGTTGATAATCTGAAAAATCATAAAATTGATTCTTGAAGCAAGAAAAAGCAGTGAAAAATACAAAGCTTGCAAAAAAAAATTGGCGAAAAAAAGAAAAAAAGAAAGAAAAAGAAAAAGCAAGCAGAAAAAGCCAGTAGCCCTTTAAACCAAAAGGCAAGGGTAAAAAGGATCCAAGGCTTTGAGCATTAATGGATAGGAGAGCCCAAATGAATAAAATCCTGGCCTAAGCGGCTAAATCAAGCTGTCCCTAACCATGTGCTTGTGGCGTGAAGGTGTCAAGTAAAAATCTTGAGACTGAGTAGTTAAAGTCGTGGTCCAAAGCAAAAAGAGTGTGCTTAAGAGCTCCGGGCACCTCTAACTGGAGACTCTAGCAAAGCTGAGTCACAATCTAAAAAGGTTCACCCAGTTTTGTGTCTGTGGCATTTATGTATCCGGTGGTAATACTGGAAAACAAAGTGCTTAGGGTCACGGCCAAGACTCATAAAGTAGCTATGTTCAAGAATCAACATACTGAACTACGAAAATCAATAACACTATCTGAATTCTGAGTTTCTATGGATGCCAATCATTCTAAAGTTCAAAGGATAAAGTGAGATGCCAAAACTGTTCAGAAGCAAAAAGGCTACAAGTCCCGCTCATCTAATTAGAACTAAGTTCATTAATAAGTTTGGAATTTATTGTATATTCTCTTCTTTTTATCCTATTTTGTTTTTAGTTGCTTGGGGACAAGCAACAATTTAAGTTTGGTGTTGTGATGAGCGGATAATTTATACCGTTTTTGGCATTATTTTTACATAGTTTTTAGTATGTTTTAGTTACTTTTTATTATATTTTTATTAGTTTTTATGCAAAAATCATATTTCTGGACTTTACTATGAGTTTGTGTGTTTGTCTGTAATTTCAGGTATTTTTTTGCTGAAATTGAGGGACCTGAGCAAAAATCTGATTCAGAGGCTGAAAAAGGACTGTAGATGTTGTTGGATTCTGACCCTCCTGCACTCGAAGTGGATTTTCTGGAGTTTCAGAAGCCCAATTTGCACGCTCTCAATTGAGTTGGAAAGTAGACATCCTGGGCTTAGAAATATATAATAGTTCATACTTTGCCTGAGATTTAATGGCCCAAACTAGCATCCAAAGCCAGCCTAAAACTTTCTGGCGTAAAATGCCCAAACTGGCACCAGAATTTGAGTTAAATGCCCAAACTGGCACCCAAGTTGGCGTTTAACTCCATGAACAGCCTATGCACGTGTAAAACTCAATACTCAGCCCAAGCACATACCAAGTGGGCCCCGGAAGTAGATTTCTGCACTATCTGCACTTAGTTACTCATTTTCTGTAATCCCTAGTGACTAGTTTAGTATAAATAGCACTTTTTACTATTATATTCACAGATTTTAAAATCTTTTGATCAATTTTAGATCTGAGACTTGGATTGGAGGCTGGCCATTCGGCCATGCCTAGACCTTTTTCACTTATGTATTTTCTACGGTGGAGTTTCTACACCCCAGAGATTAAGGTGTGGAGCTCTGCTGTTCTTCATGAATTAATGCAAGTACTATTGTTTTCCTTTCAATTCACACCTACTTCTTCTCCAAGATATACTCTCGTACTTAATTCAGTTAAGTCAGAATGAAGGGGTGACCCGCGACAATCACCCAATCTTCGTTACTCGCTTAGCCAAGATCCGCGTGCCTGACAACCACAAAGCGGTCTACATGATGTTCAACATAGTTATTGGACGATAGATGGAGTATATTCTCTTGGATATAAAATACATGGACCGAGTCCGTTAGATTAGTATCTTCGTGGTATAGGCTAGAACCAATTGATAGCCATTCCTGGGATCCGGAAAGTCTAAACCTTGTCTGTGGTATTCCGAGTAGGATCTAGGAAGGGATGACTGTGACGAGCTTCAAACCTGCGAATGTTGGGCACAGTGACAGTGTACAAAAAGTTCAATGGATCCTATTCCGATGCTAGCAAGAACCGACAGATGATTAGCCATGTGGTAGCTGTGCCTGGTATTTTTCATCCGAGACGAGAAATCCGACAGTTGATTAGCCGTGCAGAAACCGTAGGGGACCATTTTCACTGAGAGGATCCTACAGCTTGCCATGGAAGGGAGTGTGCATGGTTGGAAGAGGACAATAGGAAAGCAGAGGTTCAGAAGCAACAAAGCATCTTCACACGCTTATCTGAAATTCCACCAATGAATCACATAAGTATCTTTATTTTATTTTATGTTTTATTTATATTTTAATTATCAAAACTCATAACCATTTGAATCCGCCTGACTAAGATTTACAAGATGACCATAGCTTGCTTCAAGCCGACAATCTCCGTGGGATCAACCCTTACTCACGTAAGGTATTACTTGGACGACCTAGTGCACTTGCTGGTTAGTTGTAAGGAGTTGTGAAAAGTGTGAATCACAATTTCCCACACCAGCGTGGCACGCCAGGCCAATTTCCCAGAAGAGAAGAGTCAAGACCTCATCGAGGGCGTGCCACTTGAGACTCTGGGTGTGGCATGCCAAGTCAACCATCAATGGGCATGCCGCTTGGTATTTTGGGCGTGCACTACAAGAAAAACACCCATTTAGGTACACTTGAAAAGTGTAGCCAAAAGTGAAAAAAAATGATGCCTTAGGCTACGGCTATGCTTTTTGAGCTACAGCTATGCTTTTTGGAGTGATTCCTATTCGGCCGTTGCCTATTCTCAAACGCTATGCTTTTCTGCACCAAGGGTTACGCTTTTGGCGTTTGGAAATAGGGTGCGCTTTTCAAGTGATGCTGTCCAGGACCAAAGGCTACGCTTTTCAGCTTCCATTTTTGCCAGAATAGGCTATGCTTTTCAACGCTATTGCATCACCTGTAAAGCGTAGCCACATTATATACCATGGCTACTTATTATAAGTATAGCCTTAGGTCCCTCGTTTCACACATCTCACACAAAATTAAGCATAGTTATATCAAAATAAACATGAGACCATTTATAATTTACTACTAATACTCTACCAAAAACTAAAATATTATATCCTACATCAATTCTGTCTTCACCATTTTTTTTTGAAAGAGGAGCTCAACACAAGCAGTGGAGCAATTCTGTCTTCATCATTACGACTTCCTATAATCCATGCCCTGCCAAAAAGGTTAAGAGAGAAAAAAAATTAACATCAAAATTTTGAAAATTTTATTTTAAAATATAACTATTTCCATTTCATGATAGATTCTATTATTAGTATTTAATTTCTTTAATAAGTTGCTAAAATAACGTACTACCAAAGATAAAGAAGGCACATACATTAGTAGTAAGATTGAGCAGAAATTTCTTTCTTACCTTCTAATATTTTTGCTGCCAGAATCTATAAGAATTGTCAATCTTTTTTCTGTGTTCATGAATTGACTACATAGATGAAAAATTGAATAAAAAATAAAACATCAATATACATAAATGAATTTAAAAATGAAAAGCTAGAAGTAATGGCATTGCTACAAGAACCAATTTCACATTAGAATTTTTGGACCAAAACCAGCAAAAAATATTATAAGTTCCCTTAATGATTTTAATTTCATCAAGTTTGAAGAAACAAACCAAAGTCTAAAACAAATAAATAAAAAAATTGCATAGCAATAAATATGAATATAAGCTGAAATAAAGTAGAACTATTTAATAATCACGCCATTAGATTTCAGTAGCTACTAATTCTTAACCAAAGGGCAAAAAATAATTACAATTTTATTTAGAAGGTTACTTAACAAATCAATAAGTGTCAAGAGGCTAGGAATATATACTTTGATTCTATATCTATACATCTATACGTATGATATATACTATCCTAAGGTATTTAATTTCCCTAGCAGTAAAGTGCATTTTCTATAACTAATTACTCACCCTTGTACTAATTTATATAAACTAATCAATAAGCTAGTTCAAACTAGTGGAGAGGTTGTGTGCATAAAAAGTGCACAACAATAAGAAGAACATTGAGAAGCGAAGCTCCCACTATTACAGATCTCAATCCAACTATTCTATTCGATAAATAGTCAATTATTAATCTAAGAGACAAAACCATTTAAAATTTTTCTATGCATTATTAATTGTGTTTTCAGCCCAATCCACAATTTGTTTTCTATTTATAACTATGTAAGAAATTTTTTATTCATGTAATAGGCACCCTCCTTTTCATTTTCTTCTTAAATTTATCTACTTCAAGTTGGCAAAGCAATGTTGTAGGAAAAGACAAATATAAATTTAAAACTAGATTTACCCTTTACCTTTAATAAATCGAAATAGCGAAGTGCCAACCTGCACAACAAACACAAAGAAAACAAAGATGAAACTGCATAATTTTTTCTACTATTCAGTTCATAATCAGAAAAGAAACCAGCTTGAAATAGGTGTGAAGAACAATTTTAATCAAGGCTGACAGCATTTGTTTCCACTGTAACTTTGTCAAGAAAGGAAGTGAAATTTCTAATCTTGCCTCGACAGAAACTAAATGATTCTTAATGGAACTAGAAGATTTCCCTTCTATTACTCTCTGTTCAACATTGGAAAAAAAAGATAGCCGATTCAGTAATTTCATCTATAGTTTTTAATAAAACTAGACTAGCAATTCAAACCCAATAATTGGGCTACTTACTCTAATTGGCATGTAAATTCCAATAAAAATTAAAAATTTAGAAACAACAAAACAACCCAAAGAGTCAATTAAAGTATTAAACCAAATAACATGAAGAGAAAAAGAGTACATAGAAGCAATCAAAGAATAGCAGCACCCAAGATTCACCTTCAGAAAAAGATAAAACAAAGCAAAACACCACACACACTTAACTGACCCAAAAGCAAACAACCCTTTTTCACAGAACAAGAAATAGGTTAGAATCCATGAACCACCAAAATCAATTCAGAAAGAAAGCAACCCATCAAAGTAAACAGAGAAAAGACCAGTGACCTTGGCGACACAGAGCAAAGTAAGCTTGACTTTCAGATCCTTGAGCCACTGACCCAGAAGCAAGAAGAAAAATCGATAGCCCGCACCTGTGACAAAGATCAACACTATTAAACAATAAAAATAAATAAATAAATAAAAGTTAATGCAAGCTATTCAATGCAAATGATACAATTCAATTGAGAAAATATGTTACTTTTGACTTACATTAGTAAAACGATAAGATAAGACTTCACCTGTTCTGGGAAAATATGAACAGCAAACCCATTTATCAGATGCCGATAGCTATAGAGTTTCTTGAACGTCCCAGGTTCAAATAGCATCCCCAGAAGCATATCATGTTTTTTCTCAAGATGGTGAGCATATGAAGTAACCAATTCACTGGAAGAAGTTTATAATATTGTTGGTTCATCACATACTAGAGGAGAAAATAACATTGGAAACAAATTCATTAAAAACATAATTGATCTTGGTTCATAACATAGTGCAAGGTGATTATTGTATTACTTTCCTTAAAGATAAGAGAGAGCATCAGTAGCAAATAAATTGTCCACGAGTTACATATAAAGAATAATTATTTAAACTCTCCATATAATTTAGATTTGGAAGGTTAATTTCACCAAAAGAGAATTCATCATATTAATTAACCTCCTCAAAACATATTTACATGTCATTGGAAAAAAAATGGAAAATCCATAGAAAAATGTAATTGCAAGTACCTACCTATTGGTATCAATCTTCTCATCAGATTCAACAACAGTAGCTTCAAAACCATCAATTCCACCTCTATAACTAGTAACAGGTTCACCTTCAGCAGTTATGATGTAAATTTCAGCTTTCACAGACACAACAAGACCACATAGAACTGCAACCAGGCACCCAAACTCCAACAACCTCATTGTGCCAACTCCAATACTTCACATCCACGAGATCTGTTTCATAATCCAAATGATGACACAGTTGAGTTAGACTGAAAAAACAAAGAAAGAAGGTTAGTTCCAATGTGACACTGATCCGAGAAAATCAGCTGAACGTGCATTGGCAGTTAGTGTTTAAAATAATATAACTTCTGAGAACATAGAAAAGGATCAGAAACTCATTCATATATGGTGTTTTGTAAAATGTAAATTGTAGCATCATATTGAAAGTCATTGGCAAATCTTCTATTTTGCTTTTTAATTGATATCAAAATTCAAGAAATAGAATGACATATAGTAAGCATAAGAAGAAAAAATACACTGGGAAAGAGCTGCTTATCATGCACATATTTTTACTATTGATTTTAAATTTCAAACAAAATCAACAAGCTCATATGACGATTGCTACACTTATGAACAACACTTATCTTCAAGAAATGGGAAAGAGCAGCAATAGGGGACTGGACCGACCACTTGGAATTTAGAAACATGCAAGATTATAGCTCTTGAATCAAATTTCTTCCTGTCAAGTTCTACAATGATCAGAATTTGAAACTAATTGACACTAACTTTTGAAACTAAAATAATTGTTATAACAGATGCTAGTCTAATAGATATAGTGCAGCAAATTGTCAAAATTTGAAACAAACAAACTAACTTCTAATTTTTAACTAACCTGACAGTTACAACAAATTAACCAACTCACGAATTCTCCAACAGATATAGTACCAAAGCAAACTGAAAGCACCTCCTCGTTGTCACCCTCAGGATCTGAATGTGGCTCAGTAACACCACAAGCAATTCCTCTCTTCCCTCTTTATTCCAAAATATCATCGCCACGCGAAGCAGAATCAGTAACAATTCGGAAAAAATAAACAAATAAACAAATAAAATGCAAATTTCACTAAGAATGGAAAGTAAAGCCGCTACCTAAAGCTCGAGCTCAGCTTGAAGGAACTCCAACGTCGTAGAGGGTAGCAGGTGCGTACGGAAACTAGGTAATGGGATTTGGCGAGAATCAGGAAAAAAAGGGTATTCAAGTTGAACCATGCATGTTCATTAACAATACATGGCTTGTTCATCAATTCACAATTCACAGTTGCATATTGATGAGCGGATAATTTATACCTTTTTTGGCATTGTTTTTACATAGTTTTTAGTATGTTTTAGTTCCTTTTTATTATATTTTTATTAGTTTTTATGAAAAAATCACATTTCTAGACTTTACAATGAGTTTGTGTGCTTTTCTATAATTTCAAGTATTTTCTGGATGAAATTGAGGTACCTGAGCAAAAATCTGATTCAAAGGCTGAGAAAGGACTGCAGATGTTGTTGGATTCTGACCCTCCTGCACTCGAAGTGGATTTTCTAGAGCTATGGAAGCCCAATTGGCACGCTCTCAATTGCGTTGGAAAGTAGACATCCTGGGCTTTCCAGCAATGTATAATAGTTCATACTTTTCCCGAGATTTAATGGTCCAAACTGGCGTTCAAACGCCCACCAAAGACCCTTTTCTGGAGTAAAACGCTGGAACTGGCACCAGAACTAGAGTTAAACGCCCAAACTGGCACCAAGCTGGCTTTTAACTCCAAGAATGGCCTATGCATGTGAAAGCTTCAATGCTCAGCCCAAGAACATACCAAGTGGGCCCCGGAAGTGGATTTCTGCACTATCTGCACTTAGTTACTTATTTTCTGTAATCCCTAGTAACTAGTTTAGTATAAATAGCACTTTTTACTATTGTATTCATATACTTGGAGACTTTGATCACTTTTATGTTACAATTGGAGGCTGGCCTCATGGCCATGCCTAGACCTTTTTCTCCTATGTATTTTCTACGGTGGAGTTTCTACACCTCATAGATTAAGGTGCGGAGCTCTGCTGTTCTTCATGAATTAATGTAAGTACTATTGTTTTTCTTTCAATTCATGCTTACTTCTCCAAGATATACTCTCGTACTTAATTTAGTTAAGTCAGAATGAAGGGGTGACTCGTGACAATCACCCACTATCTTCGTTACTCGCTTAGCCAAGATCCGCGTGCCTGACAACCACAAGCGGTCTACATGATGTTCAACGTAGTCATTGGACGACAGCCGGAGTATATTCTCTTGGGTCTCTAAGCCACGATTCGCATCGTCTCTCCTGACAACAGAGCATCTGAATCCGTGATTAGAACCTTTGTGGTATAGGCTAGAACCAATTGGCAGCATTTCTGAGATCTGGAAAGTCTAAATCTTGTCTGTGGTATTCCGAGTAGGATTTGGGAAGGGATGACTGTGACAAGCTTCAAACTTGTGAATGTTGGGTGCAGTGACAGTGTGCAAAATGATAGAGAGATCCTATTCCGATGCTAGCGAGAACCGACAGATGATTAGCCGTGTGGTAGCTGTACCTGGTATTTTTCATCCGAGACGAGAAATCCGACAGTTGATTAGCCGTGCAGAGATTGTAACTGATATTTTTCATCTGAGAGGATCATACAGCTTGCCATGGAAGGGAGCACGCATGATTGGAAGAAGATAATAGGAAAGGAGGGGTTCAGAAGCAACAAAGCATCTCCAAATGCTTATCTGAAATTCCCACCAATGAATTACATAAGTATCTTTATTTTATTTTTTGTTTTATTTATCTTTTAATTATCAAAACCTCATAACCATTTGAATCTGCCTGACTAAGATTTACAAGATGGCCATAGCTTGCTCCAAGCCGACAATCTCCATGGGATCGACCCTTACTCACGTAAGGTATTACTTGGACGACCCAGTGCACTTGCTGGTTAGTTGTGCGGAGTTGTGAAAGTGTGAATCATAGTTTTGTGCACCAAGTTTTTGGCGCCGTTGCCGGGGATTGTTCGAGTTTGGACAACTGACGGTTCATCTTGTTGCTTAGATTAGGTAATTTTATTTTATGTTTAACCTTTTTATTTTTATTTTTTGAAAAAAAACAGTATTATAGTTTTCGAAAAAAATTCATAAAATTTTTAAGAATGAATTCTAGAGCTTCTTAAGATATGTTGAAGCCTGGCTGGCTGTTAAGCCATGTCTAATCTTTTGGACCGAGGTTTTCACTTTCCATTGTAGAAAGGACATGTCTGTATTTGTTATGCTGAAGCTTGGCTGGCTATTTGGCCATGTCTAATTCTTTTGGACCGAAGCTTTAGACTAACATTGCATGAATCCTGGAATTCTTATTAAAAATTTTGAATTTCTTCAATTTTCTTTTTCCAAAATAAATTTTCAAAAAGTTCAAAAAAATTTTAATAAAATCTTAAAACAAAAAAATTTTATGTTTCTTGTTTGAGTTTTGTGTCAAATTTTAAGTTTGGTGTCAATTGCATGTTTTTAATTTTTCCTAAAATTTGTGAAAATATATGCATTGTGTTCTTCTTTGATCTTTAAGTTGTTCTTGATGATTTTCCTTGTTTGATCTTTAATTTTTCTTGTTTTGTGTCTTTTCTTGTTTTTCATATGCAATTTCGAATTATTAGTGTCTAAAGTTTAAAAATTTTTAAGTTTGGTGTCTTGCATGTCTTTCTTTTCTTAAAAATTTTCAATAATATGTTCTTGATGTTCATCTTGATCTTCAAAGTGTTCTTAGTTTTCATCTTGACATTCAAAGTGTTCTTGCATGCATTATCTGTTTTGATCTTAAATTACTATGTCTTGTGTCATTTTGTTGTTTTTCTCTTTATTCATTAATTTAAAAAAATCAAAAATAATATCTTTCCCTTATTTTACTCATAAATTTCGAAATTTTGGGTTGACTTAGTAAAAAATTTTCAAAATTTAGTTGTTTCTTGTTAGTCAAGTCAAAATTTCAATTTAAAAACTTTATCTTTTTAAATCTTTTTCAAAAAAATCAAATATTTTTCATTTTTCTTTCATGTTTTTCGAAAATTTTTTTATTAATTTTCAAAATCTTTCTCTTAACTTTATTTCATAATTTTCGAAAACTTTACTAACAATTAATGTTTTGATTCAAAAATTTCAAGTTTGTTACTTTCTATTTAAGAAAGATTCAATCTTTAAATTCTAGAATCATATCTTTTAGTTTCTTGTTAGTCAAGTCATCAACTTTAATTTTCAAAATCAAATCTTTTTAAATTTCTTTTTCAAAATAAATGTCAATCATATCTTTTTCAAAACTTAATTTCAAAATCTTTTTCTAACTTCTTATCTTTTCAAATTTATTTTCAAGTCTTTTTCAATTAACCACTTGACTTGTTTGTTTTAATTTTAAAAAGTTTACTATTTCTCATCTTTTCAAAACCACCTAACTATTCTTCCACTTCTAATTTTTGAAAATTACTAACCATTTTTTTTCAAATTTTTTTTAATTAACTAATTGTTTTAAATTCTAATTTTATTTTATTTCTTTTAATATTTTCGAAACTAACTTAATTAATTAAATAAAAATAAAAATATTTTCTTCTCCCTCTTTTTAAAATTCGAATACCCTCTCTCATCTCTTTCTATTTATTTATTTAATTACTAACACTTCTCTTCTACTCATAATTCGAACCCTCTCCCTCTCTCCGTGTTCGAATTTCTTCTTCTACCTCATTCTTCTATTCTTCTATTCTTATACTCACATAAAGGAAAATCTATATTGTGACATAGAGAATTTCTCTTCTTTTTTGTTCTCTTCTTTTTTATGAGCAGGAACAAGGATAAAGATATTTTTGTTGAAGTTGATCCTGAACCTGAAAGGACTCTGAAGAGGAAGCTAAGAGAAGCTAAAGCACAACACTCCGGAGAGGACCTTACAGAAATTTTTGAAAAAGAAGTAGATATGGCAGCCGAACCCAACAACAATGATGGAGATGCAAGGAAGGTGCTTGGCGACTTTACTGCACCAACTTCCAACTTCTATGGAAGAAGCATCTCGATTCCTACAATTGGAGCAAACAACTTTGAGCTTAAGCCTCAATTAGTTTCTCTAATGCAGCAGAATTGCAAGTTTCATGGACTTCCATTGGAAGATCCTCATCAGTTCTTAGCTGAATTCTTACAAATCTGTGACATTGTTAAGACCAATGGGGTTAACCCCGAGGTCTATAGACTTATGCTTTTCCCCTTTACTGTAAAAGACAGAGCTAGGGTATGGTTGGACTCACAACCTAAAGAAAGCCTGAACTCTTGGAAAAAGTTGGTCAATGCTTTTTTGGCCAAATTCTTTCCACCTCAAAAGTTGAGCAAGCTTAGAGTAGAAGTCCAAACCTTCAGACAGAAGGAAGGTGAATCCCTCTATGAAGCTTGGGAAAGATACAAGCAATTGATCAGAAGGTGTCCTTCTGACATGCTTTCAGAATGGAGCATCTTATGTATATTCTATGATGGTCTATCTGAATTGTCCAAGATGTCATTGGACCACTCTGCTGGTGGATCTCTTCATCTAAAGAAAACCCATGCAGAAGCCCAGGAACTCATTGAGATGGTTACAAATAACCATTTCATGTATACTTCTAAAACAAATCCTGTGAATAATGGGATGACTCAGAAGAAAGGAGTTCTTGAGATTGATACTCTGAATGCAATATTAGCTCAAAATAAAATATTGACTCAGCAAGTCCATATGATTTTTCAGAATCTGACTGGAATGCCAGTTGCATCCGGCAGTACTAAAGAAGCTTCCTCTGAAGGAGAAGCTTATGACCCTGAGAATCTTGCAATAGAAGAGGTGAATTACATGGGAGAATCACATGGAAACACCTATAATCCTTCATGGAGAAATCATCCAAAATTCTCATGGAAGGATCAACAGAAGCCTCAATAAGGCTTCAATAATAATAATGATGGGAGAAATAGGTTTGGCAATAGCAAGCCTTTTCCATCATCTTCTCAGCAACAGACAAAGAATTCTAAGCAGAGCCTCTCTGACTTAGCAACCATAATCTCTGATCTATCTAAGACCACTCTCAGTTTCATGACTGAAACAAGGTCCTCCATCAGAAATTTGGAGGCACAAGTGGGTCACCTGAGTAAAAGAGTTACTGAAATCCCTCCTAGTACTCTTCCAAGCAATACAGAAGAGAATCCCAAAAGAGAGTGCAAGGCCATAAATATACCCAAAGTGGCCGAACCTATAGAGGAGTAAGAGGCAGTGATTTCCAGTGAGGAAGACCTCAATGGACGTCCATTGACCACTAAGGAGTTCCCTAATGAGGAACCAAAGGAATCTGAGGTTCATACAGAGACCATAGAGATTCCACTGAACTTACTGTTGCCATTCATGAGCTCTGACGAGTATTCTTCCTCTGAAGAAGATGAAGATATTGTTGAAGAGCAAGTTTCTCAGTATCTAGGAGCAATCATGAAGCTGAATGCCAAGTTATTTGGTAATGAGATTTGGGAGGATGAACCTCCATTGCTCATCAATGAACTGAATGCCTTGGTACAACAGAAGTTACCTCAGAAGAAATCGGATCCTGGAAAGTTCTTAATCCCTTGTATCATAGGCACCATGACCTTTAAGAAGGCTCTGTGAGACCTGGGGTCAGGAATAAACCTCATACCACTCTCTGTAATGGAAAAACTAGGGATATTTGAGGTACAAGTTGCAAAATCTCACTAGAGATGGCAGATAAATCAATGAAACAGGCTTATGGACTTGTAGAGGATGTCTTAGTGAAGGTTGAAGGCTTGTACATCCCTGCTGACTTTATAATCCTAGACACTGGGAAGGATGAGGATGAATCTATTATCCTTGGAAAACCCTTCCTAGCCATAGCAAGAGTTGTGATTGATGTGGACAGAGGAGAGTTAGTCCTTCAATTGAATGAGGACTACCTTGTGTTTAAGGCTCAAGGATCTTCTTCTGTAACCATGGAGAGAAAGCATGAAAAGCTTCTCTCAATACAGAGTCAAATAGAACCCCCACACTCAACTTCTAAGTTTGGTGTTGGGAGGCCACCATTATGCTCTAAGTCTCTGTGAAGCTCTCTAAGAGCTCACTGTCAAGCTATTGACATTAAAGAAGCGCTTATTGGGAGGCAACCCAATGTTACTTAATTATATTTACTTTCATAGACATTTGTTTTCCATTGTGATTTTATGTTTTCTTTAAGTAGATGATCATGTGAAGTCATAAAAACAGCTGCAGAATTAAAGCAAAATAAAAAACAGCATAAAAAATAGCACACCCTAGAGGACAGGCTTACTGGCGTTTAAACGCCAGTAAGGATAGCAGAATGGGCCTTTAACGCCTAGTCTGGCAGCATTCTGGGTGTTAAACGCCAAAATTGGTAGGCAAAGTGGCGTTTAACACCAGAAAAGGGTGTCTGGTGTTTGGCTAGCGTTAAACGCCAGAAATGGCAGACAGACTGGCGTTTAATGCTAGAAAAGGGTGTTTGGTTGGTGTTAAATGCCAGAAATGGGCATCAGCCTGGCGTTTAACACCAGAAAGGGTAGCAGAGTTGGTGTTAAATGCCAGAAATGGCACACAGAGGGTGTTTAAACACTAGAAAGGTGCAGGGAGCAGAATTCCTTGACACCTCAGGATCTGTGGACCCCACAGGATCCCCACCTACCCCAACTCACTCTCTCTCCTCTTCACACCTCTCCATCAATACCTATTCCCCAAATACCATTCACCTATCAAGTCCTACCCTCTTTCCCATAATCTCTTCATCACTCACATCTATCCATCATAAAACCCCACCTACCTCACCATTCAAATTTAAAACAATTCCCTCCCAAACCCAACCCCTCTTACATGAATTCCCCCTCTCTCTTACCCGATAAATACCCCTCCTTACCACCTTCAACTTCACACTTCATAAACACTTAAACCCCCTTGGCCAAAACCATCACACTCCTCCATCTCCTCCATTTCTTCTTCTGCTACTCCTTTCTTTCTTCTTTTGCTCGAGGACGAGCAAACCTTTTAAGTTTGGTGTGAGAAAAAGCCTTGCTTTTTGTTTTTTCCATAACCATTAATGGCACCTAAGACCGAAGAAACCTCTAGAAAGAGGAAAGGGAAGGCAATTGCTTCCGCCTCCGAGTCATGGGAGATGGAGAGATTCATCTCAAAGGTCCACCAAGACCACTTCTATGAAGCTGTGGCCGAGAAAATGGTGATCCCCGAGGTCCCCTTCATGCTCAAAAAGAGTGAATATCCGGAGATCCGACATGAGGTTCGAAGAAGAGGTTGGGAAGCTCTCACCAACTCCATCCAACAAGTCAGAATCTTAACGGTTCAAGAGTTCTATGCTAATGCATGGATCACTAAGAACCATGATCAAAGTGTGAACCCGAACCCAAAGAATTAGCTCACAATGGTTCGGGGGAATTACTTGGATTTCAGTCCAGAAAATGTAAGGTTGGCATTCAACTTACCAATAATGCAAGGAGATCCTCACCCTTTCACTAGAAGGGTCAACTTTGATCAAAGATAGGACCAAGTCCTCAAGGACATCTGTGTGGAAGGAGCTCAATGGAAGAGAGACTCCAAAGGCAAGCCAGTTCAACTGAGAAGGCTTGACCTCAAGCCCGTTACTAGGGGATAGTTGGAGTTCATCCAACGTTCTATCATTCCCACTAGCAACCGGTCTGAAGTTACAATAGACCGGGCTATCATGATCCATAGTATCATGATTGGAGAGGAAGTAGAAGTTCGTGAGATCATACCTCTAGAACTCTACAAGGTGGCGGACAAGCCCTCCACTTTGGCAAGGTTAGCCTTCCCTCATCTCATCTGTAACCTATGCAATTCAGCTGGAATTGTCATAGAGGAAGACATCCTCATTGAAGAGGACAAACCCATCACTAAAAAGAGGATGAATCAAACAAGAGAGCCCACTCATGGACCTCAACAAGAGCATGAGGAGATTCCTCATCAAGAAATTCCTGAGATACCTCAAGGGATGTATTTTCCTCCACACAACTATTGGGAGCAACTCAACACTTCTTTAGGAGAATTGAGTTCCAACATGGGGCAACTAAGGATGGAGCACCAAGAGCACTCCATTATCCTCCATGAAATCAGAGAGGACCAAAGAGCCGTGAGAGAGGAGCAACAAAGGCAAGGAAGAGATATTGAGGAGCTCAAGCACTCCATAGGATCTTCAAGAGGAAGAACTAGCCGCCATCACTAAGGTGGACCCGTTCTTTAATTTCCTTGTTCTTATTTTTCTATTTTTTGAATTCTATACTTTATGTTTTGTCTATGTTTGTGTCTTTATTACATGATCATTAGTGTTTAGTGTCTATGTCTTAAAGCTATGAATATCCTATGAATCCTTCACCTTTCTTAAATGAAAAATATTTTCTGAAAAAGAAAAAGAGGTACATAAATTTCGAAATTTATCTTGAAATTAGTTTAATTATTCTGATGTGGTGGCAATACTTTTTGTTTTCTGAATGCTTGCTTGAACAGTGCATACTTTTGATAGTAAAGTTAATGAATGTTAAAATTGTTGGCTCTTAAAATAATAATGAAAAAAGAGAAATGTTATTGATACTCTGAAAAATCATAAAATTGATTCTTGAAGCAAGAAAAAGCAGTGAAAACAAAGCTTGCGGAAAAAAATGCGAAAAATAAAGAAAAAAGAAAGAAAAAGAAAAGGCAAGCAGAAAAAGCCAACAACCCTTTAAAGAAAAAGGCAAGGGTAAAAAGGATCCAAGGCTTTGAGCATTAATGGATAGGAGGGCCCAAAAGAATAAAATCATGGCCTAAGCGGTTAAATCAAGATGTCCTTAACCATGTGCTTGTGGTGTGAAGGTGTCAAGTGAAAAGCTTGAGACTGAGCGGTTAAAGTCGTGGTCCAAAGCAAAAAAAAAAGGAGTGTGCTTAAGAGCTCTGGGCACCTCTAACTGGGGACTCTAGCAAAGCTAAGTCACAATCTGAAAAGGTTCACCCAGTTATGTGTCTGTGGCATTTATGTATCCGGTGGTAATACTGGAAAACAAAATGCTTAGGGTCACGGGCAAGACTCATAAAATAGTTGTGTTCAAGAATCAACATACTGAACTAAGATAATCAATAACACTATCTGAATTCTGAGTTCCTATGGATGCCAATCCTTCTGAACTTCAAGGGATAAAGTGAGATGTCAAAACTGTTCAGAAACAAAAAGCTACTAGTCCCACTCATCTAATTAAAACTAATCTTCATTGATGTTTTTGGAATTTATTGTATTTTCTCTTCTTTTTATCCTATTTTTTTTTAGTTGCTTGGGGACAAGCAAAAATTTAAGTTTGGTGTTGTGATGAGCGGATAATTTATACCCTTTTTGGCATTATTTTTACATAGTTTTTAGTATGTTTTAGTTACTATTTATTATATTTTTATTAGTTTTTATTCAAAAATCACATTTATGGACTTTACTATGAGTTTTTGTCTTTTTCTGTGATTTCAGGTATTTTCTGGCTGAAATTGAGGGACTTGAGCAAAAATCTGATTCAGAGGCTGAGAAAGGACTGCAGATGCTGTTGGATTCTGACCCTCCTGCACTCGAACTGGATTTTCTGGAGCTACAGAAGCCCAATTGGCACGTTCTCAATTGTGTTGGAAAGTAGACATTTTGGGCTTTCCATCAATGTATAATAGTCCATACTTTGCCCGAGATTTGATTGCCCAAACTGGCATTCAAACGCCCACCAAAGACCTTTTTCTGGAGTAAAACGCCGGAACTGGCACCAGAATTGGAATTAAACGCCCAAACTGGCACCCAAGCTGGCGTTTAACTCCAAGAATGGCTTATGCACATGAAAGCTTCAATTCTCAGCCCAAGCACACACCAAGTGGTCTCCGGAAGTGGATTTCTGCGCTATTTGCACTCAGTTACTTATTTTCTGTAATCTCTAGTAACTAGTTTAGTATAAATAGCACTTTTTACTATTGTATTCATATACTTGGAGACTTTGATCACTTTTATGTTACAATTGGAGGCTGGCCTCACGGCCATGCCTAGATCTTTTTCTCTTATGTATTTTCTACGGTGGAGTTTCTACACCTCATAGATTAAGGTGCGGAGCTCTGCTGTTCTTCATGAATTAATGCAAGTACTATTGTTTTTCTTTCAATTCACACTTACTTCTTCTCCAAGATATACTCTCGTACTTAATTCAGTTAAGTCAGAATGAAGGGTGACCCGTGACAATCACCCACTATCTTCGTTACTCGCTTAGGCAAGATCCGCGTGCCTGACAACCACAAGCGGTCTACATGATGTTCAACGTAGTCCTTGGACGATAGTCGAAGTATATTCTCTTGGGTCTCTAAGCCACGATTCGCATCGTCTC
This sequence comes from Arachis ipaensis, assembly GCF_000816755.2. Classification (NCBI taxonomy): domain Eukaryota; kingdom Viridiplantae; phylum Streptophyta; class Magnoliopsida; order Fabales; family Fabaceae; genus Arachis; species Arachis ipaensis. The sequence goes on along the minus strand of NC_029789.2, from coordinate 80,136,239 downwards.
TCCTGACAACAGAGCATCCGAATCCGTGATTAGAACCTTCGTGGTATAGGCTAGAACTAATTTGCAGCATTCCTGAGATCCGGAAAGTCTAAACCTTGTTTGTGGTATTCCGAGTAGGATCTGGGAAGGGATGACTGTGACGAGCTTCAAATTTGCAAATGTTGGGCGCAGTGACAGTGTGCAAAAGGATAGAGAGATCCTATTCCGATGCTAGCGAGAACCGACAGATGATTAGCCGTGCGGTAGCTGTACCTGGTATTTTTCATCCGAGACGAGAAATCCGATAGTTGATTAGTCGTGCCGAGATCGTACCTGGTATTTTTCATTCGAGAGGATTATACAGCTTGCCATGGAAGGGAGCACGCATGATTGGAAGAAGACAATAGGAAAGCAGGGGTTCAGAAGCAACAAAGCATCTCCAAATGCTTATCTGAAATTCCCACCAATGAATTACATAAGTATCTTTATTTTATTTTATGTTTTATTTATCTTTTAATTATCAAAACCTCATAACCATTTGAATCCGCCTGACTATGATCTACAAGATGGCCATAGCTTGCTTCAAGCCGACAATCTCTGTGGGATCGACCCTTACTCACGTAAGGTATTACTTGGACGACCCAGTGCACGTGCTGATTAGTTGTGTGGAGTTGTGAAAAGTGTGGATCACAATTTCGTGCACCACATATAAACCATATTATTGTACCAAACCCCCAAATTAAAAACCCTAAAATTGGAACTCTAAACACCCAAATTTCAGAACCAAACAGAAATCTATAGATACCTTCTCGACGATGTGTGCGCAGAGAGGACGACTTGAGCGTAGAGACGACGATGGTGAGGGTGCAGCTCACGATCAATGCAGGAAAGCACAGCTGACGATCAATGCAGGAGAGAGCAGCTGACGATGAGTGGCGAAGTCGTGTGTGGTGAGTGGTGAGTAGTGAGTGGGGAAGGAGCAACGGTGAGTGGCGAAGGTGAGAAGTGAGGGCGCGAAGGCTTTCTCTGACAGTGAATGAAGGTGAGGCGCGAGTTACTGAAGAGCTAGCTTATCAGTGTGCTTTGGGGGGCAAAGGGGAAAAATTCACTAAGTTATACGCCGTATTTGGCCCTAGATACATTAGAAGATGCTTTTGAAGAACCCAAAATATAACAAATAGGTTACTCTTTAGAAGCGCTCTCTTTGGTGTGAAAAGTGTAGCCATAGATATTTAAAAAAGGCTACGCTTTATAAGTAATTTTTTTAATATCTAAGGCTACACTTTTTAAATGATGCCACAACTATGTATTCTATTCTCTTATAAAAAGGTAACACAGAGAAAAGCGTAGCCTATTCTACGAAAAGGCTACGCTTTTCAAATGTAGCCTAAAAAAAGTGTGGTTGAATGGGTGTTTTTCTTGTAGTGGTGGCACGCCAACCTTGCTCGCACCATGGGCGTGGCACGCCAGTCCATGGTGTGGCACACCAGTTCATTAAACCAGAAAGGAACATTTGTGCACCAACAAGGGCGTGGCATGCCAAACCTGGGCATGACACGCCAAGCCAACCTTCCAAAGAAGAAGATTGAAGATTTTAATGAGAGCGTGGCATGCTAGTTCAAATTCTCAGAGAATGGGATGGATGATTTCACTATGGGGCATGCCACTTGAGAGCTGGGTGTGGCACGCCAAGCCAAGCCAAGCTAATGTTCTGCGCATGGCATGCCGCTCACACGCCACTCATATGCCACCAATTAATGGTTATTCACTTTAGTTTTTAATTGTAATTTTCTTTTCTTTTTGTAATTTCTTATTTCTAGTAATAGGAGTAGTATAAATACCCCTTGAATAGCACTGAAAAGGGACTTGGAACTTTTACTTCACTTTACTTTACTTTCATCTTCTTCCATCTCTTGTAATCTCTCTCTAAGCTATAAGTAGCTAAACTCCCTCTCATTGGGGGAGGGAGCTCTGTTGCACTTGATGGATTAATGATAGTGAATTTCTTCTTCTCCTCATCTTTCTTTAATTTGCTAGAAGGAATTTCGTTCTTCATGCTTAGCATTCAATTATCTTGGAAAAGAGATTGAATGCAACTTGGGTTTCATGAGAACCTTGGAAGATAAAACATGAAATCATGCTTGAAATCCCTTCTCACATTGAGTAGATCTGGGTTTTGGGATTGGATATGGTGACATTAAATCTACCCACTACTTGGATCTATGAGGATGTGTGGTAAAATCAGGGACCAAGCTTATCTCTCTTCATGAGCAATTAGACCAAGGAATTGGCTGATTATCAAGATTTGAGAGATTGAATTACCAAGAAATTGAGATTCAATCAATCATGATTGCCAAGAGGTCAATGTGTTGCATGATTGAAGATGAGATGATCTGAAATTAATCCGGAAAAAGCAATATCTCCTAACCCTAATGAATCTTCGCCATTCTTATCTTCCCTATTCTTTATAGCTTTGTTTAATTTCTGTCAATCAACCTATTCCCCTTTTACAATTAAGTCATTTACATTCTAGTAATTTATCTTTATGCTCTTTACATTCCAACACTTTACTTCTTTCTTTATCTTCTAGTCCTTTACAATTCTGTCATTTACTCTTCTGCACTCAACACTTATTCTTGATTAGCTTAACTAAATTACCCTGTAACTAAAATTGTTCAATCAATTAATCTTCGTGGGATCGACCTCACTCTCAGTGAGTTTTTACTTGACAATAATTTGGTATACTTTTTGAAAGAGTTATTGTAGTGATACAGTAAATTTCCACCATCATCTATTTTGCGAATAGAACAGCACACTGCGACATAGACACTGAGATACAAATTCATATTTGGTATGAGAGATATGGATAGAAACATTGTATCTTAAAATACAAAGTGTAAAAATCTAATTTTTCATATAATAATTTTTCGGACTTTCTGTGATTAGAATTCACCAAACCCATAAATCACAATTCATTTTGTTTTAACAAGTCTATATCAAATATAAAAAAAAATCTCCATTAAAGTATTATTTTTATATACCTTTTAATGATGACATTTAATTATCGAGTTTAAATTTATCCAGTAAGAAACTTTTATTGGTATTCTTTAATTTGTTTAACTTCACAAAAATATTTTAGAGATATTTTAAAATTGAGATAACATATGATATCGATATTACTCAGACAAGTATACTTGTTTACTTGATCTAATACAGTAAAAATAAGTGACTAAATAATTACCACTTTTAATCATTATCTTCCATGATTTAATACTAACCACTTAATTCTCTATTCATATATTCATCTCTTTTTACCATTTCTTATCCACCACAAGTGTGGTGAATTAACTTAAAAATAAGATCGCTTACTCATACGATTAACACCAAATAAAATTTCAAATTAACACAAATCCTTTCTCTAAACTTAGGTCACCTCTTCTCCCATTTTATTCATCACATGTTGAAATATTAGGCTTGGTTATCAAGAAAAATAAAGTGAGATAATATCAAAAAAGAAAAATTAAGATAATATCAAATAGAAAAGGAGAAAAAAAATTAAATTAGCCATCCTTATTCCTCCCTTTTACTAATGTTGGACCTTGCTTCTTTTACCATCATGTTTTAACTCATCATCACTAAGATAGAAAAAAGAAAAAAAAAAGAAAAAAAAAAGAGAGAAGTGGCCGAACACACAAGAGAGGAAAAGAGAAGTTAGAAAACTTTGTGTTCATACAATTTTATCTTCAATCTTCACAAGACTAAGACCTTTTCTCAAGAAACCAACTTGATCATACAACTTCTCTCATCCTTTTCTTTATTTTTTATATCAAAATCCTCAAGGTTAGTGAAAAGATTTTTTTCTTTCTTCTCTTTATAAATTTGTTTCTCTATGTTTATCTATGGAGTATGGAGGAACTATATTTGTTTCTTTCCTTATATAGAAAGTCATCTCTATGAGATTCTAAAATAGTAAGAAGAACATCAAATTCCAAGCTCGAAAAGGTGAAAAATCTTTTCCTTTTCCATGTGACACCATTCGGCTATGAGTCATTCTTATGATTAAAAGTTATGTTGCTTTTCATTTAGGAGATTTTTTTTGAACATAAAGACTAATGAAGTAACTTAGAAGCATTAACAAGAAAAGTAAGTGTTTGGATAGTTAGAATAACTCATATATGATTAATATATCTCTATTGATGTGTTGATGATGATTTGATGATTATAAATGCTTATGTTGATGAATGAATGGTGGATGAGTCGTTGATATGTTTTACAAATGCTTAATATGAATTTTTTGGATGACGATGATGATGATGATGCTTTTGAGGTTAAATTATAATTTTATAGAATTTAGAAATCAAGTAAAGAACTCTTAAAGAGATATTTATTGAAGTTAATTATGTAAAACATTGAAGTATTAAAAGAAAAACGAGTAAAAGAGCATAAAAGTCACATTAACTAAAGATTTAAGTCTATGAAAAATGTATAATACTTCAAAGATGATCAATGTAAAACCCGGTCAAACCGTAATTAATTAAATAATAAATTAAATAGAAGCGAATATGGTTAGAAAATTTAGCAATCGGAATTTGATAATTTAAATATGATATTTGGACTAAGTAAATTTTTCTGAGTTGGAAAACATAGTTTTCTGAATAAAAATGTGCACTGGAAATTTGACCGGCAGTACCAGTTGCGATCTATCTAGTACTGTGGCTGAGAAAATTAATTAGAAGTGAATAATTTTAAGAAATAAGAATTTATAATTTGGGAAGATAGAAATATTTAAAATACGATTTAAAACCCTAATCTTAAAGGTTTTGGCTCAAAATTGGGCTAACGGACTAAACCAAGTGAATCGAGCCCAAGTGGGCCTAAGACCAACATATATAAATATTAGTTATGAGCATTTTAACTCATTTATCCTAGAGAATGAGAGAGGGGGCGGATAGAGAGAAGAGAGAAAGAAAACATAGCTTTCACCATAACTTTCTCTCCGGAACTCCGATTGACGAGCCATTTGTGGCCACGTATCGCTGTTTTCATCCTCTACGATTCTATCTAAGTTTTGTGGTGAGTATTTCATTGTCCTCTGCCCAGTTTTCATTTTTCTCTTTAAATTTGAATTTGGTTTGGGCTTTGAGGAAATCTTATGATTTTGGTTGTTTAGGAGTGCTCTAGTATGAGCCATTGGTGAGTTCCATCAACCAATTTCATGGGTTAAGGTAAAGAATCCTCTAATCCTTATGATTTATCAATTTCATGAACCCTAGGTTGATTATAAGTGTGAAAATTGATTATGTTAGAGTATTGGGTGATTTTGGTGCACAATTGGAAGATTGATATTGCTTGTGGGGCCTTGGTGAGGCTTGGAGCAGAGTTAGTGGAGACTTCCAAGAAGAAGCTCAATTATTTTGGCTATAAGAGGTACGGTTTAAGTTTCATTTAAGTACCGTGTGGTATGATGAGAATTCCTAGGCTAGATGCCCCTAGGATAAAGTTTGGATTGTGTAAATGGTTGGTACTAATATGTATAGTTGATATGTAATGTAAATTAATGATTGAGTTGAGAATTGTGTGAATTTGTATGTTTGGTGTGTTGAGAATTTGATGAATTGGATAATGAATATTAGTTTGTGGAATATGCATTTAAATTGTGAATTCGGGCCAGAGGCCGTGAATATTGGGCCGGAGGCCGGAAAGAGGTAAGGAATTCAAATTTGATGAATGATGAGTAATGATGATTGTATGAGTTATTGAGGATGATGGTGAAAGTGCCGTGTATGTTATAAGCCGGATGGCTGTGATAAGCATTGAATTATGGCATAGTATGTATATGTATATGATTAATGATTAGATAATTATGATTAATTGAGGAAGTGTAGAAATGATGGTTTGAAAATGAATGTGACGTGTGATCCCGGTAGTAGGCAGTGGCGTTGTCCACTTGCTTCTGGTATGAGATGGGGAAGGAGAATTATGATAAATGAGTTTAATTATAGAGTTTTGAATGAATGTATGTTTGTGATACCTGGGTAGTAGCAAGGGTCGTGGTTCGTCCCGCTTGCTCCGGGTCATTGTTTAAGAATTGGTAATAATGAAGAGTGAGTATGAATGAATATGGTAAATGAATAATGATAGAAAATGTTGAATGTGAGTATGCTTGTGTTTTCTCTCTGGTTGTAAGGGTGACAGGGCACCGATACCCTCTAACGGTGACAGGGCACATATACCCTCTTATGGTGACAAGGTATATATACCCTCTAATGGTGACAGGGTACATATACCCTCTAATGGTGACAGGGCACGTATTCCCTCTAATGATATTAATGCCCAACAGAGAGACTGTGCCCGGGTTAGCTACCGGACACGTCAGGTTGGCTTGATAATCGACAGATGATATAATCAACCATAGGGTAGGCATACATCATTTGCATATGTTTGAATTGTTTGGGTTTGCCTATTTGTTTTGGATTGCTATATCATATATGTTATGTTACTTGATTATGTCCTACTTGTTCTACTTATACCTCATTGTGTATTACTTGCCTGTATTGCTTGTGTTTGTACAACTGAGAGGTCCCTTATGGTGGTGTCGGTTGACGTTAAGGGCTGTTCTTGATAAGATGAGTTGGTGATGTGATTGAATAATGATGATAATTATTAAATGAGATGATTTGAGCTCCCTGGGTAGACGCAGTGAAGTGATTTCACTTGTTGAGACAGAATAACTCGGGATGGTTTCGTTTATAATTCTGATTATGAATTGTCGAAGAGTTAGAAAGTTGGGAAGCATGAGGAACATGAATTAGATTTAGCATCCCCTTATGACAGTTGCCTACTTTTGGATTAGCGAGAACATAGGATGAATGTTGGGTGAAAGGAAGTTTAGGATGCTTAGTGAGTTTTTATTACAATGCACTGTATTTATTTGGCACTTTTACCGTACTGGGAACGCATGGGTCGGGGATTCTCATTCCGTATATATCTCTTGTGTTTTACATACAGGTCCAAGTGCTTAGAAGTGAGCTGTGGTTCATTTGAGAGATGGTGAAGATCTTTATATTCTCTACTTTATATTTTGCTTAGAATCTCTCCACCTTTATTTTGAAAAGGCTATATCTTGTATTGAACTCTTTTGAACTTGCCTATAGAGGTTTTTATGTTTCTTATGGGAGAGATTAGGAGACGTTGTTGTCAACTACTGTTATACTGTACCCTAGCCGGCCTAAATTTCGCGGGTCGCGACTAGTGGCTATTTACTTATGTTATATACCTATATACTGTTCTTCTCTTATTCTCCTTCATGCCTTTATCTGTATATCGTTTTCGACTTCACGCTTCATCTTTTAGTTGTCGACGCGCGAGTGATACGACTTCGCGATTTTATTTTTTTCTCTTTTCAGGCTTCTCGTTTAATACTCCTTTCAATTTTATTTGTAATTATGTATTAAAAATCCCCCTTGAGAGTCGTACCACCTTATTATCATTGACTTATGACTCGAGCATAAGGATTTAAATATTAGGGTGTTACAATCAAGATGTACTTTTAGAGAAAAAAAAAGTGTGTCAAAGTGTAAATNTATAAGGAATAAAATGATCATTTTTGTAAAAAATAAAATTAAAATGAATAATTATGTAATATATAGACAAAATGATCATTTCGGTCAAATACAAGATTAAAATAATAAAAATGAGAACATTAAATGCAAAATAGTCATTATTGAAAAGTATGAGATTGAATTCCCCCTCGATGATTGCTTAATCTCCATCCCCAGTTAACAAATGATCCCTCATTCCAGTAGTATAATATCAATCCATAATTTCACGAGTGAAGTATTAACTCGGTCTCTGTCTATGACAATATTTCTTAAAATAAAATCGGTTTATTTTGGTCTCTGTTTCTTAATTTTGTCACATAACGTAGTTTTTGTGGGTATTTTTTTATCAATTCTGAACGAAAAATGCTGACGTGTCAGGTTCAGAAATGGACAGGAGTCTAATTGTCTCTAAATTTAAATTAGTTAGGGATTTATTTGTCCTTATAATTTTTTAAACAATATTTTTTTAGATTTTTTTTATTTATTATATTAATATTTTTTTTCTATTAGTTTGTACTTATTAAACCATATATTCAATAATTTATTGAAAAAATATTAATATAATGAATAAAAATAATTTAAAAAAGATATTATTTAAAGAATAAGGATAAATAAACCCCTAATCAATTTAAATTTAGAGACAATTAGACTCCTGTCCATTTCTGAAGCTGACACGTTGATTTTTTCTATTTAGAGTTGACAGAAAAATATCCACAAAAACCGTGTTGTGTGACGAAATCAGAAGACAGAAACTGAAGTTGATCGATTTTATTTTGAGGGATCGCGTTGTCATTCTTAAAAATGGACAGATGCGGAATTGGTACTTCACTCTAATTTCACGGTCACTTGGTCAGAACTACTTTCCTATTGCTAAACCTTCAGTTCCATTGGTTTATTCAATTGTGAATGTCATATAACCCCTTTTCAAGCAATGTGATGGTTAGTATATTTACTTACTCTACATTCATGATTTGATTACATGTTGTCACATTTGTTTTACATTCTTTTCCCTCTCAATAAATCTGTAGTGTTTATAATTACTTCCTTCGAGGCTTGCAATGCACGCATTTCCTTCTAAGCTTAGTTATGTCAATGTTGTTTAGGCTAAAGGTCCATTTTAAATGAAAAGCTTCGATGATGCTGATGCATGAGCATTTTAAATACTTATTGTTGGCATTTATTATAAAAAAATTATGATTTTTATTTAATAATTATATAATTTTTAAGATTATTCACTTATTCTATTAGTACTTTGATTTCTTTAGTTATACGATTTTTGTAGAAAAATATTAGAAAAAGAGAAACAAAAATATAAGGAAAAATAAAATAAATTGAAGACAAGTGCAAAGAGAATTGGTGTATGCTGTCAATCTTAACCTCTTCATACTCTAAAAAGAATAACTTGAGTTACAAAGCTCTAAATGAGATGATTCTGGTGACATTCGAAAGCTATCTTATAGAGTTTTTCAACAATATATAATAGTCTATAGCAAGATTCTGAAAATCGGACCGATCATCAAACCGCTCTAGTTACTGGTTCACTAATTTACTGGTCTAACCGGTCTAACCGGTGATTCAACCGAAAAATCATTTTAGAATAAAATAATAAGTAAATTATAATTAAACACCCTAAAATATAATTATAGTCTAATATAAATATTAAAATATCAAAAGTACATCAGCAACCTTAAAACAGCAACACCAATATATTATCGAACAGCAACAATGAAACAGCAACACATTATAAAACACTAAAACAGCAACACCGGTACATTATCAAAACACTAAAATAGCAACACCATTCAGCAAGGCAGTGATGACACTAAACTAAACACTAAAAACAGCAAAATTAGTACATTATATAACATATCAAAAGTTCAAAACAGAGCATTCAGTAACCAAGCATTAGCATTAGCAAGGTAGTGATGACACTAAATTAAACAGAGCATTAGCAAGGAAGTGATGACACTAAATTAAACACTAAAAACAGCAAAATCAGTACATTATACAACATATCAAAAGTTTAAAACAGAGCATTGAGTAACCAACCATTAGCATTAGCAAGGTAGTGATGACACTAAATTAAACAGAGCATTAGCAAGGAAGTGATGACATTAAATTAAACACTAAAAACAACAAAATCAGTATATTATACAACATATCAAAAGTTCAAAACAGAGCATTCAGTAACCAAGCATTAGCAAGGCAGTGATGACACTAAATTAAATAGGAAAATTATTTTTTCAATGAATAAAAAGAGCAACTAATTATGGAAGAGAAAAAGAACATAAATATATGATTACATGAAATGAAATGAGGAAACAATTGAACTGATAAGAAGAAATTGTGATAGATGAGTGATTATTGAAAGAGAAAAGAGAGTGAATAGCAGCAGAAGCAGCATTATAATTGAGCCTTAGGTTAAGAAAACCCATGATGCTGTTTCCAGAATTCAAGAGAAAGAGGAGATTCCATTAAGATTACACAACAACCCAGCAACACATCACTAATCAATAATCATAATATATTCAAAATCAATAATCAGTAAATTAAAATCACAAGTTCAAAGATAGTCTTAATTCTTGATCTAATTTTAATCATTTATTTTAATCTGAAAATGCTATTGTGGGGAAAAATCCGTACCTATGTAATTCTGTATCATCATGCAACCAACACATCAAAACAATTTAGAAGAAGAAAAACAATATAGCTATTCCTGTAGTAGCAACGTAGCATTAGTTGTTGGGGTTTTGGTGCTTCTAATAATTTCTATAGCAGCTATAATCTTCTTAGATACGATAGTCTACGGAGCCACTGACAGCAGGACGACGACGACGAGACGACGAAGACACGACGGCGCGGCAGCTGGAAGCCTCGAACACGAACAGCGAAGTCACTGGGGGAATGGATGATGTGCCGAGCCCGAGCTAGAAGAGAAAGTCTGGCCGTATGGGTTTGGGACAGGGGAAGGAGGAGGCCGCGGAGACGCCGACAACCACGGACGGCGGCGGAGGTTCTGTTGACAAGGCTGGGTTTTTGGTTTGGGACCCTTAGGGCTTGCTGGTGAGTGTGTTTGTCGAAGAAGGGGTGTTTGGTGTGTATTAGGGTGGAGGGTAACCGGGTGAGGACTCGCATGGGTTGGGGGGATTTCGTTTTTTTTTTAATAGCAACAAAAACGACGCCGTTTCACATGAACCGGTCGGTTCTCGGTCCGGTCCAACTGGCCGGTTATCAGTCGATTCACCGGTTTTTCAGCGGTTTGAGAATTAACGATTTTAAGAAGAGGACCGGACCATTTTTTATGCTGGTTCTCAGTTGAACCGGTTCGATCGGTCGGTCCGGTCCGATTTTCAGAACACTTGTCCATAGTGAACATTGAATCTGATGGTGTAAATCATCATTCTAAGCCAAGTACTAAAAGGAGCAAAAAGAGTTCGTGTACAACGTGGAGAAAGTCACATAATATGTGAGATGCCTAGCAGCCTGACCTCTTCACCTTTAAAGGAGCATAACTTGAGCTATAGAGACCCAAATGACTTGCTTTCAACGTTGTTAGAAAGTAAAACTTCAAGAGTTTTCCAATGATATATAATACTTCATAGTTGACATGAGTCTCACACAGCTTCTTCATGTAACCAAAGCACGCCACAAACAAGCCAATTTAGGCCACTCTTGAAGGAAAAATGCTTGCCGTTGAACGACACATTTTTGACGTGGCACGGAAAACTCTTACAAAGGCTTCATGTAGTACGTGATTTTTTTCACGTACAATGTAAGGGAGTAAACAGAGGCCAAAATTGAATCCTTTCAAGGATACGTACAATGTGAATTTGTTCACGTACAACGTGAACCAAACAGAGATCAATTTGAGCCATCAAGAAGGCTTCATGTACAACGTGAATCCTTCATGTACATGTGGGATAAATGTCATCTCCCAGGATCTCAATTTAAGCCACTAAATCTTCAATTTCTCATCATTTATGTGGTCAATTCAAGGCTCAACTTAAGCCCACTAATCACAAGCATTTATTAAGGATTTGCAAGAAGATAAGATTGAAAGCTTTAGTTGAGGCAATCATTAATTAGTTAGATTTGATTCTATTTTAATTTTGATTCTGTTTAAATTTTGAATTTGAATTTCATTAGGGTTAGTATTTAAGGAGAGAAGTGAGACACTTAAAGTGGCTTCTTCTCTTCTTCGGCGGCAATTTTTTTTCAATATTTTACGATTTCTCTTAAAAACATGAGCAACTAATTCTCTTTGGTCAAGGTTAGGAGCTCTATTGATTCCATGGATTAATACAACAGCTTTTCTACCTTTAATTTATGCATTAATTTCTTTTCAAGAAAAGGTTTTCGTTCTTCATCTTAAAGAGTTTGAAGGTGTTAGGAAACAATTCTTTTTTTTTACTTGAATTCTCTTAACCTTTTGAAAAAATTGATTAATTGAATTAACCTTGAAAACTAATTCTCATAACTCTTAAGTTTGAAACTAGATTTGATAAGTGACATCAAATCAACTAAGGGAGATTCTTATGATTTGTATGGTTTATGAATCAGTGAACGTACCTAACTCTTTTCTTAAATAATTGACTAAGGGATTAGCGATTAATTAGGTTAAAGAGAAATTGAATCACTAAGGGATTTGGTTTTGATTACTAATAATTTGCCATAGAAGTGTCTTTGCATGATTAAGGTAGAAAGTGAAAAGTATTGATTCGGAAGTTTTAACATCTCTAAAGCCTTAATTCTCTTAATCATATCATCTTTTCAATATTCACTGTTTGCTTTCGTTTACTTTACTATTTATACTAAAGCTTTTAAAAATTCTAATTTAATTGTCTGATTAAATTAATCAATTAAGTATTACTTGCTTAATCTATTAATTTTTGTAGGATCAACACTCACTCATCATGAATTATTACTTAATTTAATTTGATACACTTATCGATATTTTGTGGGTTGTAAAATTTTCCTCAAATGCCCCTTAGGTGCAATGAAGCATCTCTTACCCAAGGTTATTAGCACAAATTCTATTGATCGCATTATGTTAAAGAGGGCCATGCTCTTAAATTTAGCATATCATCTCAGGACGAAACGAAACTGAGATGACCATAACCATATGAGATGACCATAACCATATTAAACCCTTAGTTTTTTGTTTAGAAATTCCTCAGCTTATGTTTTGGTTGTTTTGTATGTGTTTTACCAATTATATATTTGTAGGCCTCTATCTTTAAATCGTCATATATAAGTTATAATAAATTCCATTATCCTTTTTACAACATATACATCTTCATTTAATCTCTGCATCAAATACAGATTATATATATGTTCTTTAAACAACCATACCTAAATATTAATACACAATAACCCATGTTGCATATAAAATCCGAAAAAATTAATTAAATAAATTAAAATTGCATTAATTGAAATTAAGACGTCTAAAATATGTAGAAATATTAAAATTTATAATTTAAATATTTAACAGTAAAATTTGAATTAAAAAATTAAATTGAATGCAAAAATATAATTATTTTTGAAAAATGCATACCGGCTTAGATCTGTCCGATACTATGAATGAAGGAAATGAAAAATATAAAAATGATATGAAAAATATTTAGAATAGAAAATTGGACACTTATTTTAAAGATTTTAACTTAAAATTGGATCAAATGAACCAAAATTCACCAAATGGATTCATGTTGGGCCCAAAGCCCATGCCCACATATATATAAGTTCATAACTCAACAAATTTCAGCTATTCACCCCCATTTTGAGAGAGTACCTCCTGGAGAAAAGAGAGGGAAGAGAGAACCAAAATCCTAACCTTTATCATTTTTATTTGGCCATAACTTTTGCTCCGAAACTCCGATTGACGAGCTGTTTGCGGTCATGCGAAGCTTATCTCCTCCTCTTCAATTATATCTTATTATTTTGGTAAATAACTCAAAATTTTAGCTCCAATTTTCTATTTGAATCTGAATTTGCATTTTAAGTTTGGATATTGAGGATTTTTGGTGATTTTGATGTTATAGGGGTTCTCTAACTTGTGTTTTTGGTGGTTTTCATCATTAAATTTTGTGGATAAAGGTAAGGATACCTTTTCTTCTCTTGGTTCATCAATTTCTATAAATCCTAATTTGGAAATTGTGCCAAATGGTATGATATGGTGTTAGATTGAGTAATTGGAAGCTTGACTTAGTGAAATTGTGGAATCTGAGGCTTGAAAATTTGGAAGGAAAAGTTTGGAAGCTTGGAATTGCGACATTAAGGTATGGATTTAAGTTTTGGATAAATATCATGTAACGTGACATGAAATTTTAGACTAGTGGACCTAGGATTATTGTTGAATTGTTGTAGTTGAATATTTGATTTAGTGAAAATTGTGATATGTTGGGTGTTTGATTGAATTGGAATAAATGTGATGATTAATTGGTTAGTTGATGATTGAATATTTTTGAGATAAAGTGTGAATTTACAAAATAAGTATGATTTTGATTGAGTTGAATGAAACTGTGATTTGATTGCCTATTGAAGTATTGATATGAAAATTGGGTCGGAGGCCGCAATAGGGTGAGAAGTCCCCTATGAGGTAAGTTGAGATAAGTGGTGTGAATTATTGCATGAGATTGAGTATGTATGTTGGAGTTTTGATTGAAAATTGGAATATATGTATGAATGATGTATGTTGTTGTTGAGAATATATTTAGTTGATGGAATATGTTAAATAAATTGAAAATAGAATGATTGAGTTTGGAATGGTTGAAGATTGATAAATGAGTGATTGGAATGTGTAGAGGTGGTTTTGGAATGATTTAGGATTGAATTGAATTGAGAATCGATGAAATTGAAGGATTGTGTGGAATTGGTAAAAAAAAAGTTTTTAGCCAACTTTGACGGATCATAACTTGGTGCTTGGAGTTTGAATTATGGTGGAATTTGTCTTAAATTAAAGGTAGTGATGATGAGAGCTTTAAAATAGTTTAAGGAAGAAGGAAATTTAGAATTTGAAATTGGGTGGTAAAACTTGAAATATGAGAGTTTGCAGAAAAACCAGAATTTCTGGTATGTGTGCACACGCACGAGAGAAATTTACAAGTTGTGTGTACGCACAACTGGTTATGCGTATGCACAAGCTGGGATGCACTTTTTATTTGTGCGTATGCACAAGGGTGATGTGTACGCACAAGTCCTTTTTTCTTATTTAAACTATATTTTTGACTATTTGTCTTTCTCTGCAATCTTGTAAACTTCCGTAACTCCGATAATGAGTATAGAGACTATGGATTAGAGGGTAGAAAGCGTTAGGAAGAAAACTATTGAGTCAAAATAAATTGGAAGTGATTGAAGGAGAATGAGTTAACACGATTAGATGATGAGAATGAGTTTGATTGATGTGATACCTTCTTGGGTAGATGTAAGAGTGTGGTTCGCCACACTTGCTCCGGGTTAAGATTGAGGCTCCTTGGGTAGATGCAAGGGTATGATTCATCCCACTTGCTTCGAGTTGAGATTGAGACTCTCTAGGTAGATGCGACGGTTTACCCCCACTTGCTCTGGGTTGAGATTTGAGACTTTGTTGACCCTCCGTCACAAGATATGGCCGGACACTTAGACCTTTTTGGATAATTTCTCCAAGGAAAGTGAATACCTCTTGGGATACGTGCACCAAGGGATTGTCTAGGGTTTGCTACCCAACATGTCGGGTTTGGCTATATAATCAACAGATGGGCTCATTTGCTGTAGGGTAGACATGCATCATTTGCATTTGTGTGTATTTGATTGCGTGTGCATCTTGTATTTGACTTGCCTTATTGATTAATTGTATCTATATTCTATCTGATCTAAGTGCTCTATTTGTTCTCCCTATTTGTGTATTTCTTGTATTGTTTTGTATGTGTTTGAACAAATGAGAGATCGCATATGCTAGCGGTGGTGACGCTGATAGTTGTTCTTGATGTGAATGTGGTGATTGGAGGTTTGTAAAAAATGGAGTTTTGATACTGAATTACTGAATCATATGCTGATAGACTATGATATTAAAAAGAGAAAAGCTAAGAGATGTTGTGAAGGACTGAGATTATGAATTACTAGTATAGTAGAATGCTTAGCTTAATTACCCTATTTTATGGTTTAGTAAGAATCCTAGACTTGGATCAATGAGACGTGGGAGATTAAGATTGCCTAGAAAGTGTCTGTTACCTTATATTGTATTGATTTGACACTTTTATCCTACCAAAAATCCCTTGGATTGGGTTCTCACCCATATATTATTTTTATTTTTCAGATGCAGGTCCCATCCAGCGCTCCTCAATAAGTGGGAGTTCTATCTGAAAGATAGCGAAGAAGGCTTTTGTTTCTATTTTAGTTTAGAATCTCTCTTTCTTTTGGGAACACTTACATGATGTATTTATTTTAAAGACTTGCCTATAGAGGCTTATGATGTATTCTTGGAGAGATAAGTTACGTATATCAACTCTTTTACTATTGTAATTCTAGTCGATTTAATCTTCGCAGGCCGAGACTAGTAGATATTTATATATACTTATATATGTCTTTTGACTCTTATTCTTCCTTTAAGATTTTAATTATTTATTTTTTTCGATGCGCTTACGCATGTTATCGAGTGTGAACAATTGAAGATTTATCTTTTATCTGAGGGTTAAATTCTCTTATAGGTTTCTAGGTTAATATTTTTTTCTATATGATATGCGAAAACTGTCTCTCAACAATCTCCTTCCGGCAAGTGCACCGGATTGTCGTCAAGTAAAAACTCACAAAAGAGTGAGGTCGAATCCCACAGGTATTGGTAGATCGATCAATTATAATTGGTGAATTATACTAGTTGAGCGAAATCAGATGTGGTTGAGAATTACACAAAGTAAAATTGGCGGGAAACTTAAATTGCAAGAAATTAAAGGAACAGAAAATTAAATTGCAGGGAATTAAAGTGCAGAAGCTTAAATTGCAAGAAAGTAAATGGGAAGGGGGAATTAGCATGAAATTAAAGAGCAGAAAGTAAATAGAATGGGTAGATTAGAGATGGGGAAACTCATTGGGATCAGGAGATGTGAGAATTCTCCGGATCAAATTCATTCTCATCTCTTCCTCAATCAATGCATTCATTGATCTCCTTGGAAATCTGAAGTGATTAGATCCCAATTCCTTGGTAATCTAATCTCTCTAAGCATGAACAATTGTCCAATTCCTTGATTTAAGTGCTCATGGGAAGAGATGAAGTTTGGTCACTGATTATACCACACAAATTCATAGATCAAAGTATTGGTAGGATTACATGTCACTATATCCATCCAAATCACAATCTAATCCAATGTGAGAAAGCAATTCTAGCATGATCTCTTCATTCCTCTCCCAAGGTTCCGAGGATATCCAATTATGAATAGCTTCTTTCCCAAGATAACTATCCAATTGGATGAAGAACGAAAGCTTTCTAGTAAAATCAAGAGAAAAGAAAGAAGAAGAAGAATGAAAACTAGTATTGATCCATTGAATTTACACAGAGCTCCCTAACCCAATGAAATGTGGTTAGTTGTTCATAGCTCAATTCAACTTTACAGGAAAAGAAAAGTGAAGAAACAAATAAAGAAAGTACAAAAGAAATTAAAAGAAAAGTGCAGGCATGGAAAATAAGGGAATTGAACTCCCAGAGCCCCCTCAGGGCCTCCCGAAAGCTTTTTCAATCTTCAACAACTCTTCTATTTATAACCCTCTTCTCATCTTCAATTGGATCAAGTATTTGGATGTGGGACTTGGCCTTGATTGAAGCAATGAGGAATGATTCTTAGTGATGGGCATTGGCAACTAACTTTCATATTCTGTATAGGTGCAATTTGGAATTGAATTGGCTTTAACGTTGGTGATCACGTTTGAGGGCAAACGTTGAGCCAAACGTCCTTTGAAAAATGGTTTCTGGTTTGTTGTCATTGATGTTTGACTCAATGTTGGAGGGCCAACGTTCTGCTATTCACGCGTACGCATGACCTACGCGTACGCGTGCGCGTGGTTGGGCTGAAAAAGTATGTTTACGCGTACGTGTCATTGACGCGTATGCATCGATGCAAAATTCCCAACTCCCATTTCTGAAATTTTATCGCGGACGTTGGAGGCTAACGTTTGAGGTAACATTGGACTTCCAACGTTTGCACATCCACGCGTGTGCGTCACCTATGCGTGCGCGTGGATGCCAAATTTTCAAGTTCCAAACTGAATGTTGCAAATCAAGCCTTGGGACGTCACTTTGTCCTCTTGTCAACGTTGTAAATTTCATGTCCACTATAGACTATTATATATGGTTGGAAAGCTTTAAATGTCAGCTTTCTAACCTAACTAGAATCACATCAATTAGACATCTGCATCTCAGGTTATGCTCCTTTGAAGGGGACAGGGTCGCTGGCGTCGGAGTGCAATGTTAGAGGCAACGTTGGACCTCCAACGTTTGCGCCAACGTTGGAAATATTGCAAGATTCGGAAGCTCAAACGTGCTGTCCACTCGATACTATTATATATTTTTGGAAAGACCTGAATGTCTACTTTCCAATGCCGTTGGAAGTGTATCATTTGGAGCTCCACAGCTCGAGTTATACTCCATCGAAGGTGCAGAGGTCAGCTGGCCTTACTACAGATTGGTACCATGTTCGTTTATGCACTTTTCGGGGTAGTTTTCTCCCTCAATTTTAGTATCCACCATGTAGTGCCATATATGCTTGGAAAGCTCTTGATTCCTACTTTCCAATGCTTTTAGAATCACCTCATTTGGAGCTCTGTATCTCAAGTTATTCTTGTTGAAAGTATACCCCTTCAGGCTGTGGGGAGTGATGTTTCCAGCAACATTGGAGCACTAACTTTGGCTCTAACGTTGCTTCCCTTTGCCTCCTCTCATGGCGTTCTTGTTGCTTCTTTGCCTTTTCTTTTCTTAGCTTCCTTTCCACCTATCATTAACCAAACAGAATGCATGAAAGTTTTGCTAATCTCACAAGAAATTGCATCATTCATAATTAACAAGTAAACATAGCAAAATTTTTATAAAAATGCATCAGAATAACAATGTTTGATTAAATCAAAGCATGCATGAATGTTTCATCTAAATACTTACTTATTACCTAAAAAATGCATAAAATTACTCTAAAACAAACTAAAAATAATTTGTGAAACTAGCTAAGATGTCCTGGCATCACTATATATAAATATTTATATCTTAGTTTTGTATCGTAACATCAAACCTTCACTAACTTATGACTTAAGAATAAGATTTTGAAGAGTAAAATGTTATATTGTATTTCAACAATTATATATAAATAATTCGATATGTACAAAATAAACATACAAGTCCATATCCCAGACTAATCACGATTTCATTAGGCCTGATCTAATTTTGATTTTAAAATTAATGTTTTGGATCTTTGTACAACTTAGTTATAGTATCCTAAAACAAATAATAATTAGGAAATCAAGTAGTTAACTATTTCACTAAACTTATTCCAGCTTTTTGTATTATTACAAATATAGTAAATAATTTAGTTCGGTTAAAATCTATTTTCTTTTCTTCCCATTTCAGTTATTAAGGACATGTCAATAATCAATTTTTTATACAATGTTCATATTTATATGTTTACATGTGCATTTGTATAATGTTATAATGTGTATCAGAGCCATCTTTTTATAATTTAATATATATTAATTAAACTCATTATTATTTTGATATTTATGTACATCATCATTATTAGGCAGAATGTTAACATAATTATATCTGATAGATTGTATTTAAGAACAAATTACTAAAAAGAAATCTTAAGTATTTTTTGATAGACATCTATCCAATTTTGCTCCTTTTTTATATTTTGTAACGTTAGCCTTTATTAGTTTTGAAACATGTGCCTGTGTTGTACATTTATATAATGGCATGACATATATTTTATAATATAACATTGAAGAACGAAACTCTCGCGCGATCTAGAATTTTCACAAATAAATTCGCGTTGTAAGTATAGCTCTAGACCGACAAGAATTCCTTTCTTACAAAAGTTTTGTTTGTCACTTAAGCAAACCCAATAAATAAATTGATAACCGAAGTATTTAAATCTCGGGTCATCTTCTCAAGGAACTGCAGGGAGGTGTTCTTATTATTGGTTGAGTCTTGTAAATTGGGGGTTTTTAAAATAAGGAACAGATGATTTAAATGACAAGAAAAATAAATAAATAACTATAAAATAAACTCTTGGCAAGGTATGAAAATTCGGAAGCCCTATCCTAGTTATCCTTATCGATGGTGATGAGAATTGAGTTTTAATCCCACTTAGTTAACCTTTACTAAAGCAAGGGAAAGTCAAGTGGACTAATTAGTTAGATCTCCAAGTCCTAGCCAACTCCTAAGGAAGGACTAGAGTTAGTGGAATTCAATTCAATTAGCAAAAATAACAATTAACAACCACGATAAGTTTGATAACTCAAGAATCTCCAGTTAATCAATTAAAGCCAAGAATATAAAAAGCTAAATAAGAATCATAAATCTGAAATACCTCAATTTATATTAAATAAAGAAAATCCTAACATGAATGGTTCATAAGTCAATTTGGCAACATAAGTAATTAAATAAAGCATTAAAGTATCTGAAAGTAAAAGAGAAATATAAAGTAAAAGGAATATTGAACCTGAGAGGAAGTTGAAATCCTAAATCTTTTAAGAGGAATCCTAATCCTAAAACCTAAGAGAGAGGAGAGAACCTCTCCCTCTAAAAATTACATCTAAAATTGGAAAAAGTGAATGTATGATTTCCTCCTTTGATTCCTCCATTCTCTAGCTTATATTATGTGTTTCTGGATTAAGAATTGGGCCGAAAAAGGGTCCAAAAATCGCTGGGGGTGTTTTCTGCAGTTTTTGCACGTGGCGTCTGTCATGCGTTGATAAACCCATATTTTATGACATATATTGTGCTCAATTCAAGAGATTTATTCAATCCTTCACCCACTTATTCATGTAAATTGCATGGTTTTACTTTTCCTTCCTTATTATGTGATATATGTAAAATACATGTTTCCTATGCTTTGAAATTATTTATTTTAATTACCCTTTATTACCATTCGATGTTGTAATTTGTTTGTTGAGAAGTTTCAGATCCTTTAAGGCAGAAATGAGTTAAAGGATGGAAAGGAAACATACAAAAATGGAAGATAAGCACAAAATGGAGTTTTTGAAGAAACTGGCAGCGACGCGAACGCATGGACGACGCGCCCGCATGCCCAGCGCGAAAAGGCAGCGACGCGAACGCGTGACTGATGCGGACGCGCGCCTTAAGCAGAACACAAATGACGCGGACGTATGACCGAAGCGAACGCGTGACAAGGAAAACTCCAGATGACGCGACCGCGTGACCCACGCGGACATGTGACAGACGCCACGCACCAGAAATTACAAAAAATGCTCCCAGCGATTTCTGAAGTCTTTTTGGCCCAGATCCAAGTCCAGAAAGCACAGATTAGAGGTTATAAAGTGGGGAAATACATCCATTCAAGGGAGGTCTTCAATTATTCACTTTTTATGGTTTAGATGTAGTTTTTAGAGAGAGAGGTTCTCTCCTCTCTCTTAGGTTTTAGGATTAGGATTTCTTATTAATTCAAGCTAGCATTCCGACTCTTTATCAGGTTCAATATTCCTTTTTATTATTTTCTTAATTTAATTTATGACTCTTCTATGTTACATTTGATATCTTTATTAGTGCAACTTGAGGTATTTCAGAATTGTGATTGCTTTCCTTTATTTATAATTTAGATTTTCCCCTTTTGGCTTCAATTGATCAATTGGAGACTCTTGAGTTATCAAACTCATCATGATTGATAATTGTTATTTTTGCTAATCAAATCGAATTCCAATAACTCTAGTCTTTCCTTAGGAATTGACTAGGACCTGAGGATCAAATTGATTAGTCCACTTGACATTCCTTTGTTTAGTAAAGGTTAACTAAGTGGGATTAAACTCAATTCTCATCACCATTGATAAGGATAACTAGGATAGGACTTCCGAATTGTCATACCTTGCCAAGAGTTTATTTTATAGTTATTTATTTATTTTACTTGTCATTTAATTTACTTGTTCCTTACTTTTAAAACCCCCAATTTACAAAACTCATAACCAATAATAAGAACATACTTCCCTGCAGTTCCTTGAGAAGACGACCCGAGGTTTAAATACTTCGGTTATCAATTTATTTAGGGGTTTGTTACTTGTGACAACCAAAACGTTTGCACGAAAGGATTTCTGTTGGTTTAGAAACTATATCTACAACGCGACTATTTTTATAAAATTCTTTACTAGCAAAAATCATAACGTCAAAAATGGCGCCATTGCCGGGGAACTGGAATCGTGTGCCTCATTATTGGTTATTGTAAATATTTTTTTTCTTTTACTTGTTTATTTGTTTTTGTTTTCTCCTTTTATTTTTATTAGCTACTATGAATTCTTACCCCTCTCGCTTTGAGTTTGGTTCTAATATCGTTGAAGGGAACGGAAGTTATAACATGAACATGCATCAAGGTCAGAGAACTCAAAGATGGATGGAGCCAAGAGTATTTGATCAACCCTTTAGGCAACAACACCCTCCACAATATCACAGACGAGGACCACTTTACAATGCATACCAAGCTAATAGATATGGTGGACAACCTTGTAACTACCAACAAGCCCCATCCTGTGCCTATAGACCATCCTCTCAACATAACTTTGAACCATCACACTCACAAGCTCCTTTTCACCATCCACCACCATATGATCCTTATTTACCCCAGTTCCAATCCGATTACTCCCAAACACCACCACTTCCCTATGTACCATGCCCAAATCCATCACCTCGAGAATCACAGTCTCGTCTCAAGGAAACAGTAGATCAACTTCATACAACCCTTCATCAGCTGGAGCAAGCAATACATCAATTATCTTCCAGACGTTCAAACCCTCAAGGAACTCCAATAGCTTTATGTGGAAAATCTACTGACGAACGTAGCATAAAGGAGACACTAGAAACCCCGGAGGACAGTAATGAGCACAACTTTGTTCTGGAACAATTGGAGGAAGCTCAGATTATCCCAGAAAAAGAAGTACTGATTGGAGATTTAGGAGATATTGAACTTCCATGGGAATCCAGAGTTGTGAAGAATTCCGTCAAGGACGTTACAATTGATGCTAAGGAGGATAGTGCACAACCCCCAAGGCAGGTATTTTATGAAGAACTAGACGGAATGACCCAAGAAGCAAGTTTCCTTGATGATGGTAGCCTCAAGTCAGGTTCTCCTAGTAATGAACTTGCATCCGCAAGTGAATTCTCTGAGATCGAAGAATCTTCCCCAAGTGAATACGAAGATGATGCGGAGGTAGATTTCTCTCAACCTCCAGCTTATGACTTAAGTGATGAGGAAGACATCGAAGACTTTGATCAGGACACAGATGCATTTGAAGAATTTTGCAAAGAAATGGAGGAATTGACAGAAGATTACAAGGGAGTAGAACTTATAGAACCACTGGAAACACCTATCCCAAGGCCATTACCACCCAATACAAGCTTCAAGTGGGTGCAATCCTTAACCTTTAACTTTACTTTTCCACTTGAATATGGTTTGCTTGAAACAGATGGCTAGCTTAGAGCTCTCTGCGGCTTTAAGAGTTAGAGGGAAATAACTCGTACTCAGAGCTGGTGCACAAGGTTCAATAAGGTTCCACGCTTCAACTCGAAGTGCACAGATTGGTATCATGTTCAATCGAATGGATCTCGGGAGACATTTGGTTATCTTGGTGAGAATACAATCTCTAAACCGCCCGGATGGAAAAATATAGATCAAAACGAAGGCGGATTTAAAAGCAAGGTTTGGGATCCTGGAAATTAGTCTGATATTTGTCACCCCGGGAGCCTGAAAATCTGTTTGAAGCTGCTCAGAAGCTTTACATGCCTAGTTTGGGACCCCGGAGGCTGTTGGCATTCCAAACATTGGTGGAGATTTTTGGATGAATTTAAGCATAAACCACCATAACAGGAAGCTCATCCAATGTCCAACTTAAGGACTTTAACTAAAAGTGCTAGGTGGGAGACAACCCACCATGGTATGATCGTTCCTGTTTCCATTTTATTTCGTTTTGTTTATTTTTATATTGTTTTATTTTTATTGAACCTGGATGCTATTCATAACATTTGCATTTAGCATTGCATACTGCATAACTGCATACTTGCATAAAAAAAAGGCGTGCGACGTGACCGCATCGGTAAAGCGTTCGCGTCAGTAGCAAAAACCACCCACCACGCGTCCGCGTCATTCACGCGGCCGTGTGATCTGGAAATCGGCGTAAAATTCCAACGCCCAGAAATCTGGGCTGGAATCGTGCGGCTGTCGTGCGTTTAGCACAAAACGGCTCACGCATTCGCGTCCATCACGCGAACGCGTCACTAGCAAAACACCCATCCCATGCGAAAGCGTAAGCGACGCGTTCGCGTCGCGTGGATTGCACAACACCCCAAAGGAGACAGAGAGTTGTGCTGAAACGACGCTGGAATTGTGCGTTTTGCACAATTTCCAGCGACACGGTCGCATGCCTTACGCGACCGCGTCATTCGTCCATTTACTCATTCCATGCGATCACGTCCCTCACGCGATCGCGTCAACCCCCCATCCACCCTAGCCACGCGACCGCGTGCCCCACGCGATCACGTGGATTCAAATTCACTAACCCCAGTGACGCGAAACCCTATCCCCCCCGCGTCCCCATTTTTCTCCCTCAACCCCCTCTGCTCTCCCTCCCTCCTCCCTCTGCACCCTTCACCACCACCCAAAGGGACCGCCGCCCCAGCGTTGACCACCCAGACCCACCGCGCCGACCAACCCCCACTCCTTCTTTCTTCCCTCTCCTTCTTCTCTCTCTCTCTTCTCTTATCCCTTCCACCACTGCGGCCATCCACCGCCACCCATTAGGCTAGTTAGAATTTGTAATTTGTAGTGGATTCTAGGTTGTTAGGTAGACTAGGATGTGGTTAGTGGATTTAGGCCTGATAATTGTGCTGTTCGTGCTTCTTGTTTTATCAATTTCGCAATTCTTATGTTGTTGCTGTGCTGTTCTTTACTGTTGCATGCTGCTTTTTACACTATTTTTTCTTGTTCATATTCCGTATTTGTATTTGCAGCTGTATTTTAATTCCTATGAACTGTTCTACTTGCTGTTTATTACCCGGGAACATCCAATTTTAGCCGGAATGTTGCCCAAATTTCTGTAAACTGTTCTGATTTTCCTTCATGTTTTGGTTTTGGCAATTTGAATTCTGCTTTACTCAGCTTTTACCAAACCAATTCATGAATCCAAGGACAAGCTTTCTTATTCTTTTCGATTTTCTGGTTAATAAATTGCATTTTTGATGATTCAATACCAATTTTTGCTATTTCCATGTCTATATGAATCATCATCAACCATATTTCCTTGTTTGAATATGAGTTGACTATTGCTTATAATTATGAATTCTTGTTACTTAGAAACTGATCATCATGCCACTTACTTTGACTTTCTTTTTACTAACCCCCTGCTTTCAACTTTCTAACCTCTTTTTCAATCCTAACCAACTTAATTTTCCAAACATCTCTTCTTGATTTTTCACTATTCTCTTTAACCTTCTAACCAAGGCATGATTATAGTTTTTCCTAATTAACATGAATTCTATTTCTATTATATTTTGGATTGTAAATTTTTTTCTCGGATTTTTAACTCCTATACAATCCAAAATGCACAATTATCCACCTCATTTCATTATTCTACTGCTCCTTTGCCACTTTATGCTTATCTTGTTATTTGCCTACTTGTTTTCCTGTTTTTATTATATCCTGGATTTCTTTTTTTCAGGATGTCTGACCCTCAAAGAAAAGGAAAAGGAAAGGCAACAACTGGAAAACGGAAAAGAGGTGAATCCTCTATGTCTCTCCTGGAGCTTATGCATGATGAATCCTGGCAGAGAAGTACTTCACCCCGCAGGAGAAGGCTGACCAGCTCCTCCCTGCCAATGATCCAATTAAGTTTGCAAACCGATACTGTGAACTCAAGTATCCGGTGTTTGCTACCTCCAGAAATCTATACCTGGAGAGGACTCTGAAAATTCCAGAAGAACTACAGCAGTACACCTCCGATCAGATCAAACAAAGAGGCTGGTTCTTCTTGGAGAGGAATTTGACTGAGGTCAATGCATGCTTCCTGGGTAAGAAAATTCTACTGCAATTATTTCAAGACTTCCCTGGATGCAGTGCACCTCAGAGGGAAATAGATACTGGTCACTAAAGAGGCCATTGAGGATATTCTGCGTCTTCAGCCTAAGTCAGATCAGCCTGACGGTTACCAAAAGGCTGAACAGGACATGCGTTTTCTGAGATTTGACTGGGATGCTGTCAAGGAGAGGATAGCCCTTGACCCTACTGTCCCATGGGTCATGGTTAAGAACACCACCATGCCTAAAGGAATCAAGCGGATATATTTGAATGATGAGGCTCGGCTCTGGCATCAGATCCTGAGTAACTTTATTATGCCGAGCACTCATGAGACGGAGCTTCCTGCTGCTATGATCACCCTCCTCTGGTGTGTGATGGAGGGTAAGGACCTGTACCTGCCACGATTCATCTGGCACTATATGGCCAGGGTACATGTCAGAGGCACCCTCCCCTTCCCTTATCTGGTCACCCAGCTAGGCTGTTGAGCTGATGTGCCTTGGGAGGATGCTGATGAGAAGCCACTTGCTGCGGACTGCAAGAAGATCATTTCTCACAGCAGGAACTTTCTGGCTTTAGGCCACAGACCTTCATTCCTTACTGCTTCTGATGAGACAGCCACACCTTCAGCTGGCCCCTCTTCTTCCATTGCTGCACCTGCCCCACCCACTGCACCCCCACCTGCTCCAGAGCCTATTTACCATTTGGTGCATCGCCTCTTCGCCCAATTGGACCGTATAGAGCGTCGCAACAAGCGATGCTATGAGCACCTCAAGTTGATGATCCGGTCCGGCGACGACAGCCCCTCCGAGCCTGACACCCCTTCTGACACTTCTGAGGCAGAGGCGAGCGCTCATGAGGAGGAGACACAGGCCCAGGAGGAGCCACAACAGCTTCAGGCCGCCGATACAGAGATTCCTATCCAGTCAGAGCCTCCTCTACAGCAGACAGATCCTCCTACCCTCATCCAGTCTGCAGATCCTCAGACCACCACCGCGACTCCAGCGGCCCATCCTTCCAGTGATGACACTCCTTCACACCCGGCTTGAGTGAGCATCGAGGACGATGCTTCATATTAAGTGTGGGGAGGTCGCCATCTCTGGCGTATTTTTTGGTGAACCACTACAGACTCTTTTATTTTATTTTGCTTATTTTTCTGTATTTTTATCTTTATTTTTATTTTTATTTTTATTTTTATTTTTATCTTTCAGTACTTATACATTATTCTTTTCATGTGTTTTTACTCTATTTTTCTACATTTTGCACTTTAGTTCATGTTTTAGCCATTTAGTTTAGTTGCAATTCTAACTTAGTAGTTATAGAATATGTGGATTAATTAGTACAGTTTACCCCTTTTAGTATATGATAGTTTGGTTTAAATTGAAAATAAAAAGGAAGTAAACTAGAGACTTTAACATAATAAAAACAATCCACACACCTTGTATATATAGCATTACATGTTAGTTAGTTAACAACATTTCATCAAGGAAGAACACTAAAACTTTAAAGCCACCCAAAAATTATTACATTGAGAATAATGGGAACTCTTAATTTTTACTTACAGGACATGTATAACTGATATATAAGTTTTGAGCTAGAGAACACACAGCCTGTGAGTTTTGAGCTTAATTGTATGGTTACATTTAAACCATAATTTTTATTCCTCTGTGTTTCGCCCTTCTTTTTATTCTGATGTTCTTTACTTTGTTTTAATCTATATGTCCGATTGTAGAATATAGATACATACCAAGAAAGTGATTGAGGCCATCATTTGAATTTTTCCTCACTTATCCCAAATTAGCCTACCTTTTACATCATCCTTGTTAGCCCCCTTGAGCTTTTTAATCCCCTCTTTTTCTGTAAATCACATTACTAGCCTTAAGCAGAAAAATAAATAAATCCCAAGTTGAATCATTGGTTAGCTTAAGATAAGGTATTGTGTATAAGTTAAGTATGGGGAACTTTATGGGAACATGGATGATAGAAACAAAGGTAGAAAGTTAAAAAGAATAAAAATATTCAAAATAAAAATTTTAGGGAAGCATGCTCATGTGAAATCAATTGAATTACCATGTGCATAATTCAAAAAAAAAGTTTTTATTTTCGGTATTTAATTAAGGGGATACAAAAAAATTCCCCAATTGCAAAATAAATGCACATGGGATAAAATTAAAGTTAATGCATGAGCTTGCAACACAAAGTGAGAAAAGTTGGGCAAAAAGGTTAAGAAACTTTGAGTTGTAAAATGTGTATATTAGGTGAGATCTTAGACTAATCAAGGATTCACTTATTAGCTCACTTAGCCTTATACATATACCCTTACCTTTACCTTGGCCCCATTACAACCTTGGAAAAGACCTCATGATTTTTGTATGCCTATATTCTATTATTGTTGATTGGTTAGATGAAGAACAAAGTTATAGAAAGTAAGGATAAAAAGAAGAATAGAGTGATTAACCCAATAAACACTGAGTGACCAGAGAGTAAACACATAATCCAGTGAGGGTTCAATAGCTCATCACCATATATCTCTGCTTAAATTGTTAATTGTCTTATAAGTTTGTAAAATATTTTACCCATCTCAATTGTAAAAGCGCTTTAACATTATCTAAGGTTGGCTATGCATATATGATTCCTTGAGAATGTGAATTAATTTAACTACATGTAAGTTTTATATACAAGTAAATGATAATTAGAATTGCATGATCTATTTAGCTAGTTGCATTTAGGATAGATTGCATTGCATGAAATTCCACCACTTTAACCTTACCTTACTCTTTATCTTGGACTTAGCATGAGGACATGCTATTGTTTAAGTGTGGGGAGGTTGATAAACCCATATTTCATGACATATATTGTGCTCAATTCAAGAGATTTATTCAATCCTTCACCCACTTATTCATGTAAATTGCATGGTTTTACTTTCCCTTCCTTATTATGTGATATATGTAAAATACATGTTTCCTATGCTTTGAAATTATTTATTTTAATTACCCTTTATTACCATTCGATGCCGTGATTTGTGTGTTGAGAAGTTTCAGATCCTTTAAGGCAGGAATGAGGATGGAAAGGAAACATTAAAAAATTGAAGGAAAGCACAAAATGGAGTTTTTGAAGAAACTGGCAGCGACGCGAACGCATGGACGACGCGGCCGCATGCCCAGCGCGAAAAGGGAGCGACGCGAACGCGTGACTGACGTGGACGCGCGCCTTAAGCAGAACACAGATGACGCAGATGCATGAATGAAGCGAACGTGTGACAAGGAAAACTCCAGATGACGCGACCGCGTGACCCACGCGGACGCGTGACAGACACCACGCACCAGAACTTACAGAAAACGCTCCAGTGATTTCTGAAGCCTTTTTGGCCCAGATCCAAGTCCAGAAAGCACAGATTAGAGGTTATAAAGTGGGGGAATACATCCATTCAAGGGAGGTCTTCAATTATTCACTTTTTATAGTTTAGGTGTAGTTTTTAGAGAGAGAGGTTCTCTCCTCTCTCTTAGGTTTTAGGATTAGGATTTCTTATTAATTCAAGCTAGCATTCCGACTCTTTATCAGGTTCAATATTCCTTTTTATTATTTTCTTAATTTAATTTATGACTCTTCCATGTTACATTTGATATCTTTATTAGTGCAACTTGAGGTATTTTAGAATTGTGATTGCTTTCCTTTATTTATAATTTAGATTTTCCCCTTTTGGCTTCAATTGATCAATTGGAGACTCTTGAGTTATCAAACTCATCGTGATTGATAATTGTTATTTTTGCTAATCAAATCGAATTCCAATAACTCTAGTCTTTCCTTAGGAATTGACTAGGACCTGTGGATCAAACTGATTAGTCCACTTGACTTTTCTTTGTTTAGTAAAGGTTAACTAAGTGGGATTAAACTCAATTCTCATCACCATAGATAAGGATAACTAGGATAGGACTTCCGAATTGTCATACCTTGCCAAGAGTTTATTTTATAGTTATTTATTTATTTTACTTGTCATTTAATTTACTTGTTCCTTACTTTTAAAACCCCCAATTTACAAAACTCATAACCAATAATAAGAACATACTTCCCTGCAGTTCCTTGAGAAGACGACCCGAGGTTTAAATACTTCGGTTATCAATTTATTTAGGGGTTTGTTACTTGTGACAACCAAAACGTTTGCACGAAGGGATTTCTGTTGGTTTAGAAACTATATCTACAACGCAACTAATTTTATAAAATTCTTTACTAGCAAAAATCCTAACGTCACGCGTCCGCGTAGGTCACGCGGTCGCGTCATCTGGAGTTCTGCTCTTCCACGCCGTCGCGTCAGGCACGCGTACGCGTCAATTGCGTTCTGCTCAAGGCACGCGCCCGCGTCAGTCACGCGTTCGTGTCGCTGCCTTTTCGCGCTGGGCACGCGGCCGCGTCGTCCATGCGTTTGCGTCGCTGCCCTTTTCTTCAAAACTTTATTTTTGTGCTTTCCTTCCATTTTTGTATGTCTCCTTTCTGTCCTCTAAGCCATTCCTGCCTTAGGAGATCTGAAAATAATTAACACACAAATCATGGCATCGAATGGTAATAAAGGGTAATCAAAATTAATATTTTTAAAGCATAGGAAACGTGTTTTTCACATATATCACATAATAAGGAAGGAAAAGTAAAACCATACAATTTACATGAATAAATGGGTGAAGGATTGAATAAATCACTTAAATTGAGCACAAAATACATCATAAAATATGGGTTTATCAACCTCCCCACACTTAAACAATAGCATGTCCTCTTGCTAAATCCAAGAGAAAGGGTAAAGTTAGAATGGGGGAATCTCATGCAATGCATTCTATTCTAAATGCAAACTATCTAAATGAGTTATGCAATTCTAGTTATTATTCACTTGTATATAAAGCTTACATGTAGTTAAATTAATTCATATCTTCAAGGAATCGTATATGCATAGCCAAACCCTAGATAATGTTAAAGCACTTTTACAATTGAGATGGGTAAAAGTATTTCACAAACTTGCAAGACAATTAACAATTAAGCAGAGATATATGGTGATGAGCTATTGAACCCTCACTGAATTTTGTGTTTATTCTCTAGTCACTCAGTATTTATTGGGTTATTCACTCTATTCTTTTTCTATCCTTGCTTTCTAAAACTTTGTTCTTCATCTAACCAATCAACAATTATGAAATACAGACATACAAAAATCATGAGGTCTTTTTCAAGGTTGTAATGGGGCCAAGGTAAAGGTAAAGGTATATGTATAAGGCTAAGTGAGCTAATAAGTGAATCCTTGATTAGTCTAAGATCTCACCTAACATACATACTTTATATAGTTTTAAAGTTCCTTTATCTATTGACCCAAATTTTCCCACTTTGTATTGCAAGCTCATGTATTAATTTTAATTTTGAAATTTTGCCCCCATGTGCATTGATTTTTATTTTACAATTAGGGAATTTTTGTATCCCCTTATTTAAATACTGAAAATTTTTTAAAAAAAAAAATTTTTCATCAATGCACATGGTAATTCAATTGTTTTGATTTCTCATGAGCATGCTTCCCAATACTTTATTTTTGAAACAACTTATTCTTTTTAAATTCCTACTTTGTTTCTACCATCCCATGTTCCCATAAAATTTCCCGCACTTAAATTGTACACAATATTTATCTTAAGCTAACCAAGGATTCAACTTGGGATTTTATTTTGTTTTTCTGCTTAAGGCTAGTAATGTGGTTATAGAACAAGAGGGGATTAAAAAGCTCAAGGAGGCTAACAAGGGTGATGTAAAAGGTAGGCTAATTTGGAATAAGTGAGAAAAAATTCAAATGATGGCCTCAATCATCTCTTGGTATGTATCTATATTCTATATTGGACATATAGATTAAAACAAAGTAAAGAACATCAGAATGAAAAAGAAGGGCAAAACACACAGGAATGAAATTTATGGTTACTATGTAACCATACAATTAAGCTCAAAACTCACAGGCTGTGTGTTCTCCAGCTCAAAAATCATATATCAGTTATGTATGTCATGCAAGTAGAAATTAAGAGTTTCCATTATTTTTAATGTAAATATTAGGGTGGCTTTTAGAATCTTAGTGTTCCTCCTTGATGAAATGTTGTTAACTAACTAACATGTAATACTATATACACAAGGTGTGTGGATTGTTTTAAATTACTAAAGTTTCTAGTTTACTCTTTTTATTTTCAATTAAACCAAACTAATATATGCTAAAGGGGTAAACTATACTAATTAATCCACATATTCTATAAATAATAAGTTTAGAATTGCAAACTAAACTAAATGTCTAAGATAAAAACTAAAGTGCAGAATGCGGAAATAAAGTAGAAATACAACAAAAGAACAATGTATAAGTACTGAAAAATAAAAATAAAAATAAAGATAAAGATACAGAAAAATAAACAAAATAAGATAAAAAGAGTCTGTAGTGGTTCACCAAAAAGATAAGCCAGGGATGGCGACCTCCCCATACTTAAAATATAGCATTGTCCTCGATGCTCACTCAAGTTAGGTGTGAAGAAGTGCCATCACCGGAAGGATGGGCTGCTGGTGTCTCTGTGGAAGCCTGAAGGTCTGCAGACTGGATAAGTGTAGGAGGATCTGTCTGCTGCAGTGGAGGTGATGACTGTAGAGAAATCTCTGGGTCTGCAGCCTGAATCTGGTGTGGCTCCTCATGCTGTGGCGCAGCCTGCTCTGGTCCTGCCTGCTCAGCCTGGGTAGGTGCCTCCTCCTCATGATCATCCTCCTCCACCTCAGATGTATCAGAAGGGGTGTCAGGCTCGAAGGGGATGTCACCGCCGGATCAGATCATCAACTTGAGGTGCTCATAGCGTCGCTTGTTGCGACGCTCAGATCTCTCATATCGCCGCTTGTTGCGGCGCTCCATCAGGTGTAGCTGCTGAAATAGGCGGTGCACGAAGTGGTAAATGGGCTTTGAGGCAGGTGGAGGTGCAGTGGTGGTAGCTGGTGCAGTAGTGGATGAAGAAGGGGCAGCTGAAGGTGTGGCTGTCTCATCAGAAGCGGTGAGGAATGGGGGTCTGTAACCTAAAACCTGAAACTTTCTGCTGTGAGGGACAATCTTCTTGCAGTCTGCAACAGGTGGCTTTTCATCAGCAAGCTCCCAAGGCACGTGGTGCGCAGAAATTGTGACGGTTCCATTCCTTGGTAACGGCGCTGAAAACTTTATACGCACGTTAATAATCTTAATTCTTTGTCACAACTTCGCACAGCTGACCAGCAAGTGCACTGGGTCGTCCAAGTAATAAACCTTACGTGAGTAAGGGTCGATCCCACCGAGATTGTCGGCTTGAAGCAAGCTATGGTCACCCTGTAAATCTCAGTCAGGCGGATTCAAATGTATTAAGAGATTATAGTGTACTAAAAGATAATTAAAATAGGATAGAGATACTTATGTAGTTCATTGGTGAGAGTTTCAGATAAGCGTATAGAGATGCTTTCGTTCCTCTAAACTTCTGCTTTCCTGCTGTCTTCATCCAACCATTCCTACTGTATTAGATATCTAAGAGATACTCATTCTAGCTTGTTTGCATGTAGAACGGAAGTGTTTGTCAGGCACGCGTTCATAAGTGAGAATGATGATGAGCATCACATAATCATCACTTTCATCATGTTCTTGGGTGCGAATGGATATCTTAGAATAGGAATAAGCTTGAATTGAATAGAAAAATAGTAGCACTTTGTATTAATTCATGAAGAACAGCAGAGCTCCACACCTTAATCTATGGTGTGTAGAAACTCTACCGTTTGAAAATACATAAGTGATAATGGTCCAGGCATGGCCGAATGGCCAGCCCCCATGAAAGTCTAAGATAGCATAAAACTGATCAAAGATCTCCTACAAAGATAGTAAAAAGTCCTATTTATACTAAACTAGTTACTAGGGTTTACAGAAATGAGTAAATGATGCAGAAATCCACTTCCGGGGCCCACTTGGTGTGTACTTGGGCTGAGCATTGAGTTTTACACGTGTAGAGGTCTTTCTTGGAGTTGAACGCCAGTTTGTAACCTATTTCTGGCATTTAACTCCACTTTGCAACCTGTTTCTGGCGTTTGACTCCAGAATGCAGCATGGAACTGGCGTTTAACGCCAGTTTACGTCATCTATCCTTAATCAAAGTATGGACTATTATATATTGCTGGAACGCCCTGGATGTCTACTTTCCAACGCAATTGAGAGAGGGCCATTTGAAGATCTGTAGCTTCAGAAAATCCACTTTGAGTGCAGGGAGGTCAGAATCCAACAGCATCTGCAGTCCTTCTTCAACCTCTGAATCTGATTTTTGCTCAAGTCCCTCAATTTCAGCCAAAAATTACCTGAAATCACAGAAAAACACACAAAATCATAGTAAAGTCCATAAATGTGAATTTTAATTAAAAACTAATAAAAATATACTAAAAACTAACTAAATTATACTGAAAACTATGTAAAAACAATGTCAAAAAGTGTATTAATTATCCGCTCATCAGCACGTCAGCTCGACGGCCTAGCTGGGTGACCAGATAAGGGAAAGGGAGAGTGCCTCTGACATGGACTCTGGCCATATAGTGATGAAACGTGGCAGATACATGTCCTTACCCTCCATCACACACCAGATGAGGGTTATCATAGCAGCGGGCAGCTCTGTCTCATGAGTGCTCGGCATCACATAGTTGCTCAGAATCTGATGCCAGAGCCGAGCCTCATCATTCAGATAAATCAGCTTGATTCTCTTAGGCATCACTGTGTTCTTTCCCATGACCCATGGGACAGTAGGATCAAGGGCTATTCTCGGCTTGACAGCATCCCAGTCGAATCTCATAAAAGCGCATATCCTCTTCAGCCTTTTGGTAACCGTCTGGCTGATCTGATTTAGGCTGAAGGTGGAGGATGTCCTCAATGGCTTCCTCAGTGACAAAAATCTGTTTCCCTCTGAGGTGCACTGCATCCAGGGAAGTCTCGAAATAGTTGCAGTAAAACTCTCTGACCCAGGAAGCATTGACCTCTGTCAAGTTTCTTTCCAAGAAGAACCAGCCTCTCTATTTTATTTGTTAAGAGGTGTATTGCTGTAGTTCTTCTGAAATTTTCAGAGTTCTTTCCAAGTACAGGTTCCTGGAAGTGGCAAACACTGGATACTTTAGCTCACAGTATCTGTTTGCAAATTTAACTGGATCATTGGTAGTGAGGAGCTGGTCAGCCTTCTCCTGCAGGGTAAAGTGCTTTTTCCGCCAGGAGTCATCATGCAAAATGTCCAGGATGGACATAGAGGATTCACCTCTTTTCCGTTTGCCGGTGGTTGCTTTGCCTTTTCCTTTGCGCTGAGGGTGAGACATCCTGAAAAGCAGAAATTCTAGGATATAATTGAAGAATAAAAGCAAAAAAACAAGTAGGCAAATAGAGTTTATAGCAATTTAAGCATAAAGGCAAACGAGCAGTAGAATTATGAAATGAGTTGAAAATATGTACATTTTGGACTGTATGTGAGTTAAAAAATTGGAGATGAAAAATCACAATCCAAAATATAATATAGGTAGAATTCATGTTAAATAGGAAAAACAATAATCATGCCTTGAGTTAGAAAGTTAAAGTAGTTAGTTAAGGGGCAAAAAGAGAAGTTAGAGGTTAAAAGTGGGTAATAGGTGAAAAGGAAGTTAGAAAGTGAAAGCAGTTAGTTAGTAAAAAGGAAGTTAAAGTAAGTGGCATGAAAAATGCTTCCTAGGTGACACTAAATTCACAAATTTATAGAATAATTAACTCATAATCAAGCAAAAATATCAGGTTATAGATGATAATGCAGAAGGATAGAAAAGTTGCAAAACTAACACGAAATCATCAATAGTGCAAGTTATTAACTAGGGGATCAAAAGGAATAAGAATGCTAGTCTGGGAAGTCATGAATTGGTTTGGTTGTAGCCAAGTAAGGCAAAATATGAAATTTCCAAAATCAATACATGAAAATAATTTGCAGAAAATTGGGCAGTATTTCGACTAAAATTGGATGTTCCCGGAGATAAACAGCATGAAAAAGCAGTTCATATAAATTAAAATAAAGCTGCAAATAGATACAGATAATATGAACATGAAAGAGCAATGTAACAGCAGCAAGAAACATGGAAGAACAATGTATGAACAATATGATTATCACAGTAAAATCAGAATTGCGAAATAGATAAAAGAAGTAGCAAGAATGGCACAATTATCAGGCCTAAATCCACTAACCACATCCTAGCTACCTAACCACTTAAAATCCACTACAAACATGCATTTCTAACTATCCTATTTTGAACAAAAATTGAAAAACTAACAAAGGAATCGAAAAGAGGAATCGCAGTGTGGCGGAACCTGGTGTGTAGAAGTACAAATGTATGGAACAGAGAAGAGGGTAGAGAGATGGTGGTGGTGACGCAGCGGCGCTGGGAGGGAGCACGGCGGCGCTGGGAGGGAGCACGGCGGCGCGGTGGTGGAGCAGG
>NC_029789.2:80093475-80099473 GCF_000816755.2 Arachis ipaensis | reverse complement strand
GGGGGGCAGTGGTGGTGGAAGGAAGAAGAGAGAGAAGAAGGAGGGGAAAGGGAGAAGGAGGGAGGAAGAAGGGCATCGGCGGTCGGGGTGGTGCGGCGGTCTGGTCTGGCGCGGTGGTCGGAATGGTGGCTGGGAGTGGTGGTGGTTGGGTGGGGAGAAGAGAGAGGGAAGAGGGGGGGTTGGGAGGGAGAATGGTGACGTGAGAGGGGCTAGGGTTTCGCGTGGTTGGGGTTAGTGTTTTTGAATCCACGCGAACGCGTGGAATATGCGATCGCGTGACTAGGGTGAAAAGGGATTGATGCGGTCGCGTGATTGACGCGATCGCATGGGTTGGGTAAAAGATGGATGACGCGGACGCGTGAGACACGCAACCGCGTCGCTGAAAATTGTGCTAAACGCACACTTCCAGCGTCGTTTCAGCGCAACTCTCTGTCTTCATTTAGGGGGGCCATAATATCCACGTGACGCGGACGCGTCGCTCACGCTTTCGCGTGGGAGGAGTGTTTTGTGAGTGACGCGTTCGCGTCAGGGACGGGAACGCATGGGCCATTTTGTGCTAAACGTACACCAACCGCATGATTCCAGCCCAACTTTCTGGGCGTTGGATCTTTATGCTGATTTCCAGGTCACGCGTTGCAATTATGCAGTATGCAATGCTAATGCAAATGCTACGAGTAATATCCAAGTTCAATGAAAATAAAACACTATAAAAACAAATAAAAATAAATAAAATTGAAACAGGAACGATCATACCATGGTGGGTTGTCTCCCACCTAGCACTTTTAGTTAAAGTCCTTATGTTGGACAATTGAAGAACTTCCTGTTATGGTGGCTTGTGCTTAAATTCATCCAGAAATTTCCACCAATGTTTGGAATGCCAACAGCCTCCGGGGTCCCAAACTAGGCATGTAAAGCTTCTGAGCAGCTTCAAACAAATTCTCAGGCTCCCGGGGTGACGAATGTCAGAATAGATTCCAGGATCCCAAACTTTGCTTTTAAATCCGCCTTTGTCTTGATCTATATTCTTCCATCCGGGCGGTTTAGAAATTATATTCTCACCAAGATGACCAAACGCCTTCCGAGACCCACTCGATTGAGCATGATACCAATCCGTGTACTTTGAATTGAAGCGTAGAACCTTATTGGATCTTGCACACCAGCTCTGAGTACAAGCCATTTCCCTCTTACTCTTAAAGCCGCAGAGAGCTCTAAGCTGGCCATCTGTTTCAAGCAAACCATATTCAAGTGGACAAGTAAAGATAAAGGTTAAGGATCATACCCACTTGAAGCTTGTATTAGGTGGTAATGGCCTTGGGATAGGTGTTTCCAGTGGTTCTGTATGCTCTACTCCCTTGTATTCTTCTGTGAATTCCTCCACTTCCTTGCAAAATTCTTCAACTGCAACTGCATCTTGATCAAAGTCTTCTATGTCTTCCTCATCACTTAAGTCATAAGTTGGAGGCTAAGAGAAATCTACTTCGACATCATCTTCGTATTCACTTGGATACGATTCTTCAGGCTCAAGGAGTTCAGTTGTGGATGTAAGTTCATGACTAGGGGAGGTTGATTCATGATCATCACTGCCTATGGAATCAACTTCTTGGTCTGTTCCGTCCAATTTTTCACAAGGTATATGCCTTGGAGGTTGTGCACTATCCTCCATGGCATCAAATTCGAACTTCTCAGTGGAATCCTTTACAGTTCTTAATTCCCATGGAGGTTCAGCATCTCCTAAATCTTTAACCACTTCTTCCTCTACAACTATCATGGCTTCCTCCACTTGTTCCAATACAAAGCCATGCTCCTTATTGTCCATCAAAGTTTCTAGCGTCTCCTTCATGCTACACTCTTCTTTTGATTCTCCACATGTAACCATGGGAGTACTTTGAGTGCTCAGATGTCGGGAGGCTATTATATTTACTACCTCGGTTAAAGCAGTATTTAGTTCCAGTACGTCCCTTTGCATCTTCGCTTGCCCTTGAAGAAGAACACTAAGTTTTTCATTCATTGGAGGTTGGGGCGGATATGAGGGTTCATTTGTTGGGAGAGAGGGTTCATAATAAGAATGTGGTAGTTCTTGGGAGTAATTGGATTGGGATTGTGGTGAATAAGGGTCACACGGTGGTGAATGGTGAAAAGAAACTTGTGAGTGTGGTGGTTCAAAGCTATGTTGAGAGGATGATCTATAAGCGCAGGGTGGGGCTTGTTGGTAATTACAAGGGGGTCCACCATATCTATTGCCTTGGCATGCATTGTAGAATGGTCCTTGCCCATGATATCTTGGAGGGTGTTGCTGCCTAAAAGGTTGATCAGATCCTCTTGGCTCCATCCATCTTTGATTGCTTAGACCTTGATGCATATTCCTGTTATAGCTTTCACTCCTTTCAACAAATTTAGAACCAAACTCAAAGCGAGAGGGGTGAGAATTCATAGTAGCTAATAGAAATAAAAGGGAAAAACAAAAAAAATTAACAGGTAAAAGAAAAATATTTACAATAACCAATAAGAAGGCACACGTTTGCAGTTCCCCGGCAACGGCGCCATTTTGAAGAATGAAACTCTCATGCGATCTAGAATTTTCACAAATAAATTCGCGTTGTAAGTATAGCTCTAGACCGACAAGAATTCCTTTCTTATAAAGTTTTGTTTGTCACTTAAGCAAACCCAATAATTAAATTGATAACCGAAGTATTTAAACCTCGGGTCGTCTTCTCAAGGAACTGTAGGGAGGTGTTCTTATTATTGGTTATGAGTCTTGTAAATTAGGGGTTTTTTAAATAAGGAACAGATAATTTAAATGACAAGAAAAATAAATAAATAACTATAAAATAAACTCTTGGCAAGGTATGAAAATTCGGAAGCTCTATCCTAGTTATCCTTATCGGTGGTGATGAGAATTGAGTTTTAATCCCACTTAGTTAACCTTTACTAAAGCAAGGGAAAGTCAAGTGGACTAATTAGTTAGATCCCCAAGTCCTAGCCAACTCCTAAGGAAGGACTAGAGTTAGTGGAATTCAATTCAATTAGCAAAAATAACAATTAACAACCACGATAAGTTTGATAACTCAAGAATCTCCAGTTAATCAATTAAAGCCAAGAATATAAAAAGCTAAAAAAGAATCATAAATCTGAAATACCTCAATTTATATTAAATAAAGAAAATCCTAAAATGAATGGTTCATAAGCCAATTTGGCAACATAAGTAATTAAATAAAGCATTAAAGTATATGAAAGTAAAAGAGAAATATAAAGTAAAAGGAATATTGAACCTGAGAGGAAGTTGAAATCCTAAATCCTTTAAGAGGAATCCTAATCCTAAAACCTAAGAGAGAGGAGAGAACCTCTCCCTCTAAAAACTACATCTAAAATTGGCAAAAGTGAATGTATGATCTCCTCCTTTGATTCCTCCATTCTCTGGCTTATATTCTGTATTTCTGGATTCAGAATTGGGCCGAAAAAGGGTCCAGAAATCGCTGGGGGCGTTTTCTGCAATTTCTGCACGTGGCGTCTGTCACGCGTTCGCGTAGGTCACGCGGTCGCGTCATCTGGAGTTCTGCTCTTCCACGCGGTCGCCTCAGGCACGCGTACGCATCAATTGCGTTCTTCTCAAGGCACGCGTCCGCGTCAGTCACGCGTTCACGTCGCTGCCTTTTCGCGCTGGGCACGCGGCCGCGTCATCCATGCGTTCGCGTCACTGCCCTTTTCTTCAAAACTCCATTTTTTTGCTTTCCTTCCATTTTTGTATGTTTCCTTTCTGTCCTCTAAGCCATTCCTGCCTTAGGAGATCTGAAAATACTTAACACACAAATCACGGCATTGAATAATAATAAAGGGTAATCAAAATTAATATTTTTAAAGCATAGGAAACGTGTTTTTCACATATATCACATAATGAGGAAGGAAAAGTAAAACCATGCAATTTACATGAATAAGTAGGTGAAGGATTGAATAAATCGCTTAAATTGAGCACAAAATACATCATAAAATATGGATTTATCAAACATCAACTTTATTAATGTGTAATTTTGAAGAAAAAGAAGTTTTGATAAAGATTTTATGTAAATTTTTTTTACTATTTTACGATAGATAAAAACATATTTTTTATAAGAGAATCTTTGCATTAAACTCGATACAAACTCATCAAAAAATAAG
Organism: Arachis ipaensis; assembly: GCF_000816755.2. Taxonomy (NCBI): domain Eukaryota; kingdom Viridiplantae; phylum Streptophyta; class Magnoliopsida; order Fabales; family Fabaceae; genus Arachis; species Arachis ipaensis. The sequence continues at coordinate 80,095,321 of NC_029789.2, read as the reverse complement.
TCATACATATGCTATGAGAATCATATGATAAAGAGAATTTCAACAAATAAAGTTTAGTTGTAAGACTTCAGTTTTTATATGTCAAAAGTAAATTAAGGTTATCTCTCAAGTTAAGATTATCTTTTAATCAAGGTAAAATAATTTTTAACCCATAATTTTATGTTATGAGGATCCTAATATATTTATAATGAATTATGGGGAGTAAAACCCAATCCAATCATGTACAAGGTGTCATAACTCGAAATTTAAATTTGCTGAAATTTAAGCTTAGATAATCAATTCTTATGTTCGTTAAATGATAGGATCAATCTTTACATGCTAGAATAACATATTTTACACAAATTTAAATTAGAGGATTGATCCCTAAATTTAAAGATCGATCCTATACATTCTTAGGGACACAAGATCCTATCAAGAGCGTATGTTTTTGAATCATTTGCTCTCTTCATTTACTTCTAATATTCATGGGTGCATGGAGGCCAATAAATAGAGATTTTGATCTTTTGTTTCAGTATGCAACTTTCTTTCATGCTATAAACTTTATTGTGATCAAATTTTATATGTTTTTAAAGTGACTTTCATAAATATTTGAGAGATAGCTTGTAATTACTCATAATGCTTAATTTTGCAAGCCTACAAGATTTTTGGTCTATAGCTACGATTTATTTTGTTAAGGTCAAAAACCGTGACCATAGAGGTCTATGGTCACGATTTTTGGTCGTGAGCTAAAAATAGTACCTATGATCACAGTTTTACCAAAAAGTACCTATGATCACGATTTAAAAAAAAAAGGTGATAAAAAAGGGTTTATAGTAACAATTTTAGAGGTGAACAAAGGGATGTATGATCACGTTTTATAGAGTGACCTAAAAAAGTCTATGCTCATGATTTTTTAAATACCTAAAAAGATTTATAGTCACAATTTTAGAGGTGATCTAAAAGAATCTATGGTCACAGTATTGAGAAGTGACCTAATTTTAAATTTACCTATTTATAATTATAATTTAATTTCTTTAAATTATTTTAATATAGTCCAAATTCTAGTTAAATCAAATATTGATCAATTCATTTTTTTAAAAAAGAATTATTCGAATTAATTAAAAAAATTAATAAACTTGGTTCATCAAAATCCATTCTTTTTTACTTTCTCACACATCAAAGAGAATTAATTAAGATAAATCTTTTTTCAAAATTCAAACTCTCCTTATATGTTTAGCGAGGTAGTACAGTTTGTGTTATAACAAAAATTTAAAGATTTAATATGATAAAGTATTTAAATTCATGAGATATATTCTTGCTCAATCTACAATTTGTTTCTTTTTTTTGAAATAATAGTTATTTTTGTTTTTTCTCAATTTTCTTAATTCTTAAAAATTTTAACCGTAGAAACTCATTAATGTTATATTTGTAAATCCTTTCAATTATTTTAAAATATTTTAATATGAATATTTTATTGTTTTTATATATATAAGCATAATAAAAAAAATTAAATCTTTTTTTGGTACGTAATAAATCAATTAATTGAAATTAATCAATCAATTATTACATGTCAAGAGTGATAGTATTGTCGTTCCTACATATAGACCTGTGTTAGGGTATTTCTTTTTTCCCTTTCATCTATTATTTCATCAAAAAATAATTAAATTGAATTTTATCATATATAATGTAATTATTGGATGACAAAAACGCTACCTTGCAATAAATATTTAATCCAAATCTTGCAACTATAAAATGTGATAAATATATTATAATAGCACATATTGATACTCTAAAAATTATAAATAATTAGATATGGATACTTAAAAAAAAAATACTAAAATAGACGATTGTGTGATACTACTTCATG
>NC_029789.2:80083525-80093401 GCF_000816755.2 Arachis ipaensis | reverse complement strand
ATAATACAACATAATATTTCTATAAATTTTATTTTATTTATAGCAGATCTAAAATTAAGATATTATCATCATCTTTAGAATAATCTAATCTCATAATTATTTAAACTAAAAACTTTGTTTTTATAAAAAAACTCACATTATTTATGTTTTGAAAAAAAAATATTATTCACTATCACAATTTAAATAAATATAAAATATTAAACCAAAATTTTTTTAATAATTATCCGATTACAAATATCCATAAGGAATATAAGGTTTAGAAGCATACAAAGCAAATACAACATTCACATCCGTTACAGTAATTCGATCAGATCGTAATAAAAAACGTTTCTAATAGAAACAAATAGAATAACATATAGAACACCTATCATGCACCCTAACTATTAGCATTAAGTAAGATTTAACTATTCATTCCTTTATTAGCCATCATTTTATTCAATGTGCACTTCATCCACAAATTCACTAAGTGTCAAACCTCTTGCTTAAACATTTCAAGATCCTATATAGTTTTGCCAAACACAATATTATTCCCCCTTCTCCATACACATCAAAGAACTGGAAAAAAAATCATCCATATTTAATTTTCTTTGTAAAAATTAAAAACTATCGAATTGAAGAGAAATTGGTAAAATAATAAGGTTCTCTTCTAGCATATATTGTAACTTCTTACCATACAGAATTTTACGCCTAGGACGTAAATCAAATGTGATGAAGCGCTACGACCTCTAAAATAAAAATACGTAAATAGATATATGTAAAAAATAGTTTATCTAGGAGCTTTGGAAGAAAGGATGAACAAAATAAGACCGAAAATGCGTCATAAACGAAAAGTGATTAGGTAGAAGGCTTATACAAAAAACCAAAGAGACAAGTATATAAATAGAGTTTCAAAAGATAGATACATAATCAAGCTCTAAACTCGACCTACGAAGTAAAGGCCGGCTAGAATATATATACACATATATATAGCTCTAAAAGTGTTTACCAAAATACAGAATTTAAATCCTGTTTCTCCAAGTCAACCTCTAGGAGGGATAAAATACAAATATATACAAGTGGAGAGCCTAAATACATGTACATATACAAAACACAAAGTATAAAATCCCAGAGGTAGGTCTTCGCGTTCCAAGAGTCACCAGCAAGCTCAATGTGGTGTATCATGTCCTGCATCTGACAACAATAATATATGTTTGGAATGAGAACCGGGATTTCTCAGCATGGTAGAGGTGTCCACATAAATAATACATAAGATCCCGGAAAAACCAAAGTCATTCCTAGAACTTCGATACTCAGATAATCAGACTTAAAACTAATACTAAATCGTAAAGTTTGGTAATCTACCCAAAGGATTCTCATTTCTAAACTAACTCTTCACTTCTTGTCTTCTCTCCTAAACCTCCGAATCACAGGTGAAACAACCTTCAGCATCATCTCCACCAGCATGAGGGATCTCTCAGTTGTAAATACATACAAAACAAACAAGGAAAGCACAAGTATAGATAGCAGTTACAACAAGTTGAACAAGTAGCAGATAAGCAGAGTTAGGCAGTTAAGCAAACCAAAATAATGCACACTCAAGCAAAACATACAAATGCATATGATGCATGCTTGTCCTATGGATGATATGTCTTATTTGTCATTATATAGCCAAACACGATATGTCTGGTAGCGAACTATAGACAGAACACCAAACACGGAGCAAGTGGGACCAAACCGCAACCCTTGCATCTTACTCGGGTACCCGGAGTAGGGGACAACCTCACCCTTGCCTTTTACCCAGACGGTGTTACAATTCTCAACCCAGAGCAAGAGAAACAAAACTCAACCCTTGCCTCTTATTCGGAGTCTCGAACTCTTACCCGGAGCAAGTGGATAACACCACCGCATCTTACCCGGCTTCTCAACTCTTATCCGGAGCAAGTGGAAGAATTTCAATCTCTTACCCGGAGCAAGTAGACAGTGCCACTGCCTCTTACCCGAGGTCTTTTTCTCAATCAAATTCAATCTCATACCATATTTAATATTCCTGTACCTCATTAATTGACCTCTTCTCTTCACAGACCTCCTTCTACTTGAATTTAACTTTCTCAATAATTTCACACTTCCTCTGTAATCTAAAAACTAGTCTTCAGGCCTTAAATAGTAGTTACTGAGGTTTGAAAAGTTAGAGGGATAATTTTAAAACTCAAAAATACAATTTTTAGCCAAAACAGGGCTCCACGTATGCATGCCTTCCGTGTACGCTGAAGAGTGAAATCTTCCATTCTCGCGAATGCAACCTTTGTCTGCGTATCGGGACATCTGGGCAGAGCCCAGAGTCCGCATTGCGTGCATGTTCATGTACGCATGTGCTACAGAATTGGCGCTGCTAAGTTCATAAAAATCAATTTTTTACACACAACTTCGAAAGCGCATACTTTTTTTGTTAAAAATAATTTTTAATTCGTTCTTCAAAAGTTACGAACTTCAGGGACCCAATTTTTATTCAAAATAAATTTTACAAAATTTGGGGATCCGGTATGTAAGACCCAGAACTTTGAAAAGTCTTATTATGAGCTAATTTCAAATCATGTTTTTATCTGCAGTTTTAATTTCAGAAAGTATTTTATTGAAAATAATTAAAGCAAGTTTTGATTAATTGAATTTGAAATAAATTAAGATTCTTATCCAATTTTTTAATGAGTTATTTTCTATATTTAAAATTATAAAGTTAGTAGTTGTAAAATAATAAGAATTTTATATGATTTGATTTAAATAATTGAGATTTGGAGTTTAATACTTTCATTTTTATGAATAAAGAAAATTAATCATATTACCTTAAATTATTGAGTTGGAGTATATTTCAAAATAATTTGCAAGTTGATGATAAAATGGTATTTCAAAGATAATTATTTCATATTTAATTTTTAATTTGAATTAATAATCTACCTTATTATTTCATTAATATTTTTACCCTACACAAACCCTAATTTTAACACAACTCTAACCCTAACTATCCTTCCCAGCCGCCACCCACAAATCCCCCACACACAAAACCCCTCACCCCCTTTGAAACCCACCCCCACTAAAAGAAACAAAGAAATAAAGAAAGGAAAAAGAGGGAACGGGGAGAGCAGAGGGGAAGGAAGATTGGGGAGGGAAAAGAGAAGAGGGAGGAGCTGCGCCACCACCGCCGGGCTTGGGCTCGCCATTCATGCCCATTCGCGTCACCGCCCAACCGCGTCCAGCCCACCACCAGTGACCACCGTCGTGTGTTGCCGTTGAAGGAGGAGGAGCGCGAACCAGAGCCATGGATGGGAGAAGCAGAGCGCGTGCAAAGGAGGAGAAGCTGCCACTGCCGTCGCATCATGCCACTGTAACACCCTACCACACAGAGCTATACGCTTAAGTTGTAAAACAGAGGTGGTGTGGTATTACGTGTAACACCCTAATTAGCCTAAGCTTTACCTCGCGTCGTAAAGTAAAGGTTAATCAGAGATTACGACAGTTCTAAGCTCATACATATAATATATATAGAAAGAATAGTATAATCTAGAAGTCCGATGAAGAATATAGCTAAAAAATAGGATTCAAAAGCGCAAAACGTACTAACGAAGCTTCTAACTTAAAGCACAAGATATAGATAAGATATACCAAAATATATTAGTGTAATATCATAAGAAACTAGCCACAGCTCACGGAGTTTAAGCCGACTGGCCAGATATACAGATAAACAGAAACCTGACAGTAAAAGATGCTTATACAATTTTTTTCTCTCAAATACAAGCCTCTAGGCAAAACAAAATACAAAAGAGAGATGTATAAAAAAAGTAAACCCAAAAATACTCCAAAAGAATCCAAGATCCTCTGCTTCTATCACCATCCAAAGCAACTCATCGAGGTGGGTTGCGACCTGCATCTGAAAAACACAACAGAAATATGGTATGAGAACCGGAGATTCTCAGCATGGTAACAGTACCCAGTGATGTAGGATATAAGACCCTGGGACACCAAAGGCAATCCTAAGCTCCATATCCATCACAAGATTCAAACTTAAAGCATTCTAAAACAAATAAGCATAGTATAATCCTTAACATAAACAAATCGGGTAATCTATCTTAGGAGATTTCTACTCTAACCAAACACCGCTGTCCTACAGCCTTCACCAACCGATCCTCCATGTGATCCCATCGCCATCGCCTTCCGAACCTCCTCAATCCCAGTAGAAAGAACAGATAATATACAATGCAAGTAAAACACAAGTAGAAGCATATAAGGCAAATAATTCAGATAGCAAGTAAGCATGGTATTCAATTAGGCAAGCCATTACAGGTAGACAAAGCATACAAACAGATAGAAAATGCATATGATGAATGCCTGCCCTACTGGCTATGATATCACATTGTTGGTTCAACTGCCAACCCGATACATCTCCATGGAGACGTCGCCCTTCGGAATTCTCATATGGGAACCCCCGAGATATAGTGCTCGGATCACTATCTAGGTACCGGTGCCTACACGCTCTATAGATCCGAAAGGATGCGAGTGGGATACTCTTGCCACAGACCTCACATCTCAACACAATCGGGACGAACCACCGCCCTTACGCCGCCGCCACTACCTTGACAGGCGGGATCCAATCGCCGTCCTTGACGGGCGTATAGCGTCTCATAATCTCAATATAAAATAATGGTACAATGGTTTTCAGAAAATATTTTCAATATAAAGTGGATCTATCAATCTCATTCAGAGTCCTCGACTCATCTCAACCACCATCAATCCACAATTCAATTTTCGAACATCAACAATTCATAATTTCTCATCTCATATATCAATCACCCCTTTACATGACATCCAACCATCCTCAGCTCGCCAGAAACCTAAGACTCCGTTTTCTAAGTTTTCCAAATAATCATCAAATAAAATCTTTAGGTTATACCCGATGTTCTCATACTCAAAACCAAGCCCAAAAGTCTTAAAAAGGTGTTATAGAAGCCTACAACCTTGTTGGGAAGGTGGAATAGTTGAAAACAAGTAAAATTTGAGAAACAGGGCGTGTGCGGCCGCACAGGGTTGTGTGCATGCGCACGCTCCGGATCAAAATAGGGAGCAGCATGGGCAATTCAACTGGGAAGAAATGCAAGGCAGCCTCAACAAAATTCTAGAGCAACAAATGGTTCAACATAGGAACCTTGCTGAGTTTAGGTCCCTTTATGAGGCTAGAACCACTTCAAGAAGGTAATATGATATAAACACACAAGCGAAGGTGAATCACTTGTGCAATGTGGTAGCCACCCTGAACCCAAACTATCCAACATTTATGCAAGGAATGGAAGACCTAAGTGCCAGGCAGGAGGAGATTTTAGCCAAGCACAAGGAGGATGAGAGGACTTTCATGAGGAGGCTAGGCTTTTGGAAGCCAAAGGATACCCAAGCACAAGAAGGAGCCTCTACAAAGAAGAATGGTGATGAGTCTTCTAAGAAAAAGGATACGGGAAAGGGACCAATGCACTGATTAAGAGAGATGCAGCATGACAAGCAAAGGTTGTTGAGTCCCATTTGGGAGCTATTTTCTGAATTTATTGCTTAGTAGTTCTTTTATATGCTTGTTGTTTGTTTTTATGAGTTAAGAGTCCTTCTAAGAGTCCTTAAGTTTTAGTTTTATTTTGAGAAAGAAAATGTTGAATGTTAAGCTTTACAATATCAATAAATTTAGTTTGTTTCCACAAGGAGTCAATGATGAGTTGTTTCCAAAACAAAAGCAAGGAACTAAGACCCAAGGGAGTTTAATTCAAAATAAGATATGAGGAACACGTATAAAATAATGAATTGAAGTTTGGGAAGTGAGTAATTCATAATGAAAAACTTGACATAAAGGACATAACAAGTAGATGCTAAGGATGACCCTTGAATATAAATAGAACCATGAAGTAGTAAGCAAGACCCAAGGCTCTGAGCATCAATTACTAGGAAGAAAAGAAAGAAACAAATGGCTCAAAGAGCCAAGATCCTAGTAGATACTTGTGGTTAAGATGTGTCAAGAAGAGAGACCTGAGCAAGTGAATTCTTAGGGGTGTCTCAACACCTAGTACCCTAAAATCAACTGGTTTGAGAGTGCTACTTGAAAGCTTACTTTAAAAGGTCGTCTTGAGACAAAATATTTAGAGTCGTGGTCAATCAAAGAAACAAAAGAATAATGAAAGAAGAAAAAGAACAATCAAAAGCAAAAGAACAACCTTACTACTTCAAGGTGACAATCAATAGAGGTGGCTCTAGAAGCAAGCACTTAAAGAGGTCCTCAAAAGTCTAAGGGTTTCATTGTGATATGAAAGCAAATAAATTTCATGCATGATTGATACGTAATCCTTATCTCTAATTGTGGTTACATTCTCTTAAGGGTCAAGTCTCAATTATTTGGAACAATTCACATTGATTTGCTTGAGGACAAGCAAAAATTAAGTTTGGTGTTGTGATGACTTGCATTATCTACCTCTTTTTCTCATCTAAAAAGGCCATAGAAGTGATGAATTCACATTCATTTGATGCATTGTTAAGAGATATATCATAAGTTTTTAAGACTCCGCTTTGAAATGAGTTCTTGCTTGGATTTCAGGTGAGAAGAGCAACAAAAGAGGAAGAAAGCAAGCAAAGGTACTGGGCGTGTGAGTGGGGCGTGCCACTTCAAGCAAACGCCAGGATCTTTGACTGGGCGTGGCACGCCACTGCTAGGCGTGGCATGCCAGCTATAAGCTCCAAAAGAGGCCTTCGAAGAGTGCTGTGGGCGTGGCACGCCAGGCAAAATGTCTAGAGAAGGTTTTCCAAGATCCACTATATGCGTGGCACGCCAGTTATAATGACCAGAGAGGGAACTCCAAGCTCAACAATGGGTATAGCACGCCAGCTTTATTTTCTAAAAGAGGGATTGCTGAGCTTCACTATGGGCGTGGCATACCAACTATACTTTCCCGATAAGAGTCCTTGAACCTCACAATGGGCGTGGCACGCCACTGCTGGGCATGGCATGCCAGGCATTCTGACCAGAGAGGGGTCTTGAAGAACTATAATGGGCATGGCACGCCAAGGCCAGGCGTGGCACGCCAGTCATCTTATCCAGAAGAAGGATCTCCAAAGTTCAAACAATGGGCGTGGCACGCCAGTTCAAGTGGCCAGAGAAGGAGCCTGTCACACTTATAAGGGCATGGCACGCCAAGTCTAAGGCGTGGCACGCCAGTACAATTGTCCAGAGGAGAAGGGAATGAGCATCTTGAATGGGCGTGCCACTTGGTACTATGGGCGTGGCACGCCAAGCTTGTGAGCCCAAACCATCATCATGGGCATGCCACTTGAGTCCTGGGCGTGGCACACCAGTTCACTTAACCAGAGAGGGTGATTGAAGACTCCAACAAGGGTGTGGCACGCCAGGCCAATTTCCCAGAAGAGAAGAGTCAAGACCTCATCGAGGGTATGCCACTTGAGACTCTAGGTGTGGCATGCCAAGTCAACCATGAATGGGCATGCCAAGTCAACCATGAATGGGCATGCCACTTGGTATTTTGGGCGTGGCACACTAACCTTGCTCGCACCATGGGCGTGGCACGCCAGTCCATGGTGTGGCACGCCAGTTTATTGAACCAAAAAGGAACATTTGTACACCAACAAGGGTGTGGCATGTCAGACCTGGGCGTGGCACGCCAAGCCAACCTTCCAGAGAAGAAGATTGAAGATTTTAATGAGGGCATGGCATGCTAGTTCAAATTCTCAGAGAATGGGATGGAAGATTTCACTATGGGTCATGCACTTGAGAGCTGGGCGTGGCACGCCAAGCCAAGCCAAGCCAATGTTCTGCGCATGGCACGCCGCTCACACACCACTCATATGCCACCAATTAATGGTTATTCAATTTAGTTTTTAATTGTAATTTTCTTTTCTTTTTGTAATTTCTCATTTCTAGTAATAGGAGTAGTATAAATACCCCTTGAAGAGCACTAAAAAGGGGCTTAGAACTTTTACTTCACTTTACTTTACTTTCATCTTCTTCCGTCTCTTGTACTCTCTCTCTCTAAGCTATGAGTAGCTAAACTCCCTCTCATTGGGGGAGGGAGCTCTGTTGCACTTGATGGATTAATGATAGTGAATTTCTTCTTCTCCTCATCTTTCTTTGATTTGCTAGAAGGAATTTCGTTCTTCATGCTTAGTATTCAATTATCTTGGAAAAGAGATTGAATGCAACTTGGGTTTCATGGGAACCTTGGAAGAGAAAACATGAAATCATGCTTGAAATCCCTTCTTACATTGAGTAGATCTGGGTTTTGGGATTGGATATGGTGACATTAAATCTACCCACTACTTGAATCTATGAGGATGTGTGGTAAAATCAGAGACCAATATTATCTCTCTTCCTGAGCAATTAGACCAAGGAATTGGTTGATTATCAAGATTTGAGAGATTGAATTACCAAGAAATTGGAATTCAATCAATCATGATTGCCAAGAGGTCAATGTGTTGCATGATTGAAGATGAGATGATCTGAAATTAATCCGGAGAAAGCAATATCTCCTAACCCCAATGAATCTTCGCATTTCTTATCTTCCCTATTCTTTATAGCTTTGTTTAATTTCTGTCAATCAACCCATTCCCCTTTTACAATTCAGTCATTTACATTTCTGTCATTTACATTCTAGTAATTTATCTTTATGCTCTTTACATTCCAGCACTTTACTTCTTTCTTTATCTTCAAGTCCTTTACAATTCTGTCATTTACTCTTCCGCACTCAACACTTATTCTTGATTAGCTTAACTAAATTACCCTGTAACTAAAGTTGTTCAATCAATTAATCCTCGTGGGATCGACCTCACTCTCAGCCAGTTTTTACTTGATAATAATTCGGTATACTTGCCAAAGGAGTTATTGTAGTGATACAGTAAATTTTCACCATCATCTATCTTGCGAATAGAACAGCACACTGCGACAAAGACACTGAGATACAAATTCATATTTGTTATGAGAGATATGGATAGAAATATTGTGTCTTAAAATACAAAGTGTAAAAATCCAATTTTTCATATAATAATTTTTCATACTTTTTGTGATTAGAATTCACGAAATCCATAAATCACAATTTATTTTGTTTTAACAAGGCGGATCTATATCAAATATAAAAAAAATATCCATTAAAATATTATTTTTATTGGTATTCTTTAATTTGTTTAACTTCACAAAAATATTTTAGAGATATTTTAAAATTGAGATAACATATGATATCGATCTTACTTATACAGGTATACTTGTTTAGTTGATCTAATACAGTAAAAATAAATGACTAAATATTTACCACTTTTAATCATTATCTTCTTTTTTTTACCATTTCTTATCCACCACAAGTTAATTCACCATGTGGTGAATTAACTTAAAAATAAGATCACTTACTCATACGATTAACACCAAATAAAATTTAAATTAACACAAATCTTTTCTCTAAACTTAGGTCACCTCTTCTCCCATTTTATTCATGTTGAAATATTAGGCTTGGTTATCAAGAAAAATAAAGTAAGCTAATATCAAAAAAGAAAAATTAAGATAATATCAAATAGAAAATAAGAAAAAAAATTAAATTAACCATCCTTATTCCTCCCTTTTACTAATGTTGGACCTTGCTTCTTTTACCATCATGTTTTAACCAATGTTCTGAAAACCGGACCGGACCGGTCGGTCGGACCGGTTCAACCGGGAACCGGCGTGAAAAACGGTCCGATCCTCCCCCTAAAGCCGTCATTTTCAAAACCGTTAGAAAACTGTTGAACCGGCCAATAACCGGTCGGTTGGACCGGACCGAAAACCGACCGGTTCTTAAGAAATGACGTCATTTTCATTTTTTTTTAAAAAAAAATTAAAAAACC
>NC_029789.2:80045735-80083462 GCF_000816755.2 Arachis ipaensis | reverse complement strand
CGCGAGTCCCTCACCCGCATACCCCCTACCCCCACACACACCAAACACCCACACACTCAAGCCCTAAGGTTCCCCAGACGGCCAAACCTAAAATCCATCTTCGTCAATGGAACTGCCACCGCCGTCCGTGGTTGTCGGCATCTCCACGTACTCCTCCTTCCCCTGTCCCAAATCCATACGGCCAGACCTTCTCTTCTAGGCTTTCTAGCTCGGCACGTCGTCCTGTCTTCGTCGGTTACTTCGCTGTTTAAGGCTTCCAGCTGCTGCGCCGTCGTGTCGCCGTTGTCGTCCTGCTGTCAGTGGAAGGTTAGTGAATTTGTTTTTTATTTTGAGCTATCAAACCCAAAAAACCCCTAAGCTGCTTGATGGAAATTATGAATGGATATCAAAAGCTTATTACAAGGAACCCATAATAGCGAATATTAGTTCATCCTTTATCATACCTTATATTTGTGATAATAATTATATTTGATTCGATTATTCGGTTGCAGCTCATTTTTGTCGACATGTTTCTCATATTTTCATTTTATTAAAGAAATTTGAGCTAATTTGATTTTAATCTTCACATTATCGGAATAATAACGAAATGAAGGATGATGGGAAGAGTGTTGTTTCCGCTATGGCCAATAATGAAAATCAATTTTATAAGAAGATTCTTATTTTTTATTCCTGAAATTTTAATTGAATTAAATCCATTTAGTCAAATATTCAAGTTGTAGCAGCACTTCATTGCTTCAATGTTCAAACAAAACACAGTTCCTGAATTTTCTGAAATTTTTGTTCAAATTTTTTTGTAATGTTTTGTAATGTTTTGTATGCTTGTTGCTGTTTTGTAATTGCTGGTTGCTGGGTGCAGGTTTAGTGTCATCACTGATTTGGAATGTTTTATAATGTACAATGTTTGTTGCTGTTTTGTAGTTGCTGTTTTGTAATTGCTGGTTGCAGGTTTAGTGTGATTATTGGTTAATGTTTTGTAATGTTTGGTGTTGAAGGCTGATTGTTGAGTTCAGATATAGTTGTTTATTTTGACTTGGGTAAAGAGACTTATGGTCATTTATAGTTGCTGATTTTGCTGGTTTTGGAATGTTGAATGCTGGTTTTGCTGAAATGTTTTGGCCACTAGAGTTTCTTTGATCAATTTCTGCTGAGAATATGCTATACACAGGTCTATGATCACTTGATAAGAGAATCTTGACTCCCACGATCGTAAGATAATTGGTGAAGGCCTCTCCCATGCCATAAGATTCTATCACACCTTGAGGAAAAAAGCATGCATTATTTTGATTGTTTTGTATTTCCATTAACCACTTCTCTGATTGTTTTGTATTTCCATTAACCACTTCTCTTATTGATAAATCTTTATGTTGACATTTAATATTTGATATTTCTTTATACTATTTAACTTGAGTTTGTATATTAATAAGAGTATATGAATTTGATTGATGACATTTAAGGTAGTTTTTTAAATTTGAAAATGATTTTAATATTTATATTATACTATAATTATATTTTAGGATGTTTATTTATAATTTATTTATTATTTTATTTTAAAACGGTTTTTCCGGTTGAACCACCGGTTAAACCGGTTGGACCAGTAAACCAGTGAACCAGTAGCTAGAGCGGTTTGATGACCGGTCCGGTTTTCTGAACCTTGGTTTTAACTCATCATCACTAAGATAGAAAAAAGAAAAGAAAGAAAAAAAAAAGAGAGAAGTGGTCGAACACACAAGAGAGGAAAAGAGAAGTTAGAAAACTTTGTGTTCATACAATTTTATCTTCAATCTTCACAAGACTAAGACCTTTTCTCGAGAAATCAACTTGATCATACAACTTCTCTCATCTTTTTCTTTATGTTTTATATCAAAATCCTCAAGGTTAGTGAAAAGATTTTTTTCTTTCTTCTCTTTATAAATTTGTTTCTCTATGTTTATCTATGGAGTATGGAGGAACTATATTTGTTTCTTTCCTTATATAGAAAGTCATCTCTATGAGCTTCTAAAATAGTAAGAAGAACATCAAATTCCAAGCTCGAAAAGGTGAAAAATCTTTTCCTTTCTCATGTGACACCATTCGGCTATGCGTCATTCTTATGATTAAAAGTTATGTTGCTTTTTATTTAGGAGCTTTTTTGTGAACATAAAGACTAATGAAGTAACTTAGAAGCATTAACAAGAAAAGTAAGCGTTTGGATAGTTAGAATAACTCATATATGATTAATATATCTCTATTGATGTGTTGATGATGATTTGATGATTATGAAGGCTTATGTTGATGAATGAATGGTGGATGAGTCGTTGATATGTTTTACAAATGCTTAATATATGAATTTTTTGGATGACGACGATGATGATGCTTTTAAGGTTAAATTATAATTTTATAGAAGTTAGAAATCAAGTAAAGAATTCTTAAAGAGATATTTATTGAAGTTAATTATGTAAAACATTGAAGTATTAAAAGAAAAATGAGTAAAAGAGCATAAAAGTGACATTAACTAAAGATTTAAGTCTATGAAAAATGTATAATACTTCAAAGATGATCAGTAAAATCCGGTCAAATCGTAATTAATTAAATAATAAATTAAATAGGAGTGAATATGGTTAGAAAATTTAGCAATTGGAATTTGATAATTTAAATATGATATTTGGACTAAGTAAATTTTTCTGAGTCGAAAAACATAGTTTCTGAATAAAAATGCGCACTGGAAATTTGACCGGCAGTACCGGCTGCGATCTGTCCGGTACTGTGGCTGAGAAAATTAATTAAAAGTGAATAATTTTAAGAAATAAAAATTTATAATATGGGAAGATAGAAATATTTAAAATACGATTTAAAACTCTAATATTAAAGGTTTTGGCCCAAAATTGGGCTAACGGACTAAACCAAGTGAACCGGGCCCAAGTGGGCCTAGGACCCAACATATATAAACATTAGTTATGAGCATTTCAACTCATTTACCCTAGAGAATGAGAGAGGGGCGGATAGAGAGAAGAGAGAAAGAAAACATAGCTTTCCAAACTTCAAATCACCATAACTTTCTCTCCAGAACTCCAATTGACGAGCCGTTTACGGCCACGCATCGCTCTTTTCATCCTCTATGATTCTATCTAAGTTTTGTGATGAGTATTTCACTGTCCTCTGCCAAGTCTTTATTTTTCTTTTTAAATTTGAATTTGGTTTGGGTTTTGAAGAAATCTTGTGATTTTGGTTATTTAGGAGTACTTTAGTATGAGCCATTGGTGAGTTCCATCAACCAATTTCACGGGGTAAGATAAAGAATCCTCTAACCCTTGTGATTTATTAATTTCATGAACCCTAGGTTGACTATAAGTGTGAAAATTAATTATGTTAGAGTATTGTGTGATTTTGGTGCACAATTGGAAGATTGATATTGCTTGTGGGGCCTTGGTGAGGCTTGGAGCTAAGAGTTGGTGGAGACTTCCAAGAAGAATCTCAATTATTTTGGCTACAAGAAGTACAGTTTAAGTTTCATTTAAGTACCTGTGGTATGATGAGAATTTATAGGCTAGATGCCCCTAGGATAAAGTTTGGATTGTGTAAATGGTTGGTACTAATATGTATAGTTGATATGTAATGTAAATTAATGATTGGGTTGAGAATTGTATAAATTTGTATGTTTGGTGTGTTGAGAATTTGATGAATTGGATAATAAATATTAGTTTGTGGAATATACATTTAAATTGTGAATTCGGGCCGGAGGCCGTGAATATTGGGCCGGAGGCTGGAAAGAGGTAAGGAAGGTAAGTGATGTGTGTATTGTGTGATGTCATGAGATTGAATGGAATTATGATTGTTGTTATTTGGTTACAATGGATTGTATGGATTATGTGGTTATTGGTTTTGAGGGAGGAATTGATATCTTTGTTGATAATGCATGTGAGTTGTATATGATGATATGGATTTATATGTATTGGGGGTTGATGGAATTGGTATTGTTGGAACTTGAGATGTGGAATGAAATATATGATATGATATTTTGTTTGAAATTGAGTTATTTGATTGAGATTTGTCAAGATGGTGGATTGGTGGATTGTGAATTTAATGAGAATGTTGAAAATATAAGTCGAGGAGGCTTGAGGTTGATTTTGGTAAGTTTTGGTTGGTTTTAAAAAGGTTTGAAATTGGTTTGGGTTGAAAATTTAGTTTTGTTGGTTTTTATGAAAGTTGTGATTTTGGTCTACTTTGATGAAGCATAACTTGGTTTTTAGATCCCCGATTTGTATCAAACTTGTTTAGAAATAAAATTGGATCCGAGTTGTTTATGCCATTCAAAGAACGGGTGAAAATGATTTGAAACGAAAAAGTTATGCCCGTCGGATGTTTGGGGTTTGAAAAAAGTAATCCTGCAGCTTTTTAAACTTAGTAAAATTTTTGGTAAAACGTACCCCGACACGCATGCATGGCTGACGCACACGCGTCCCTCGTAATTTTTACTCTCTCATGCGTGCGCCTGGCCGACGCGTATGCATCGTTGTATTGATGCAGTGCGTGGTATAAATTCCAAAGAGTTGTGACGGTAGCGTACTGGTTTTGTGCAAGGAGCACAAAACGCATCCACGCGCACAGGTGGCTTACGCGAACGTGTCACATTACCTCTCTATTTTCCACGCGTCACCCGTTTTTCTTCGCTTCCCATGCGTGTGCGTGGGCGACGCGCACGCGTGACCCCGTTTTCAGCAAAAATTGATTTTTGAGTTTTAAAGCCGAATTTCAGACTTCTAAGCCTCCATTTTCATCCTTTAAGTCCTAATTTTTTATAGTATTCCTAGTATTGAAAGAAGGTAGGACATGTGGTAACTTGTGGATGAAGTAAAGTGAGAATCAATGATGAATGATGAGTAATGATGATTGTATGAGTTGCTGAGGATGATGGTGAAAATGCTGTGTATGTTATGAGTCGGATAGCTGTGATAAGCATTGAATTATGGCATAGTATGTATATGTATATGATTAAGATTAATTGAGGAAGTGCAGAAATGATGGTTTGAAAATGAATGTGACGTGTGACCCCGGGTAGTAGGCAGTGGCATTGTCCACTTGCTCCGGGTATGAGATGGAAAAGGAAAATTATGATAAATGAGTTTAATTATGGAGTTTTGAATGAATGTATGTCTGTGATACCTGGGTAGTAGCAAGGGTCGTGGTTCGTCCCGCTTGCTCCAAGTCATTGTTTGAGAATTGGTAATAATGAAGAGTGATTATGAATGAATGTGGTAAATGAATAATGATGGAAAATGTTGAATGTGAGTATGCTTGTGTTTTCTCTATGGTTGTAAGGGTGACAGGGCACCGATACCCTCTAATGGTGACAGAGCACATATACCCTCTAACGGTGACAGGGAACATATACCCTCTAATAGTGACAGGGCATGTATAGTCCAAATTCTAGTTAAATCAAATATTGATCAATCCATTTTTTTTTAAAAAAGAATTATTCGAATTAATTAAAAAAATTAATAAACTTGGTTCATCAAAATCCATTCTTTTTTACTTTCTCATACATCAAAGAGAATTAATTAAGATCAATCTTTTTCAAAATTCAAACTCTCCTTATATGTTTAGCGATGTAGTACAGTTTGTGTTATAACAAAAATTTAAATATTTTATGTAATAAAGTATTTAAATTCATGAGATATATTCTTACTCAATCTACAATTTGTTTCTTTTTTTTGAAATAATAGTTATTTTTGTTTTTTCCCAATTTTCTTACTTCCTAAAAATTTTAACCGTAGAAACTTATTAATGTTATATTTGTAAATCCTTTCAATTATTTTAAAATATTTTAATATGAATATTTTATTCTTTTTATATATATAAGCATAATTAAAAAAATTAAATCTTTTTTTGGTACGTAATAAATCAATTAATTGAAATTAATCAATCAATTCACTACAAGAAAAACGGCCTGTCAGTACACTTTTTTCTTGCCACGCTTTTAAAGCTTGGCCAAAAGTGGTCAATGGCTACGCTTTTTCGAAGGTGGCCACTGATTTGTGATTTGGCCACGCTTTTTTTCACCGCGCATGAAAAGCGTGGCCATAGAGAAAAATCGACACGCTTTTAGTAGGGTGACGACTGATATGAGATTTGGCCACGCTTTTTTTTGCCACGCTTGAAAAGCGTGGACATAGAGAAAAACCGGCATGCTTGAAAAGCGTGGCTAGTTTGTCTTTAAATTATCACCTTTTTAAAGCGTGCCCATATCTTGTATTTATTTGGCACCCTACAAAAGTGTGCCGATAGAGGTCAATCGGCACGCTTTTGAAACGTGAACTTTTTGTCCGTTTTCGTCACTTTTTAAAAGCGTACCCATTTCCTCCCTTACTATATATATATGTCCAGAAACCCTAATTCCCTAACCTCTGCCGTCACTCCCTCTATTTCAAATTCTGAAACCCGAATTTCAGATTCTCTCCCACCTCTTCTGTCAACGCTGTCTGCCACGCTCCTCCCCTCTCCCACTCTCAGTCACAAATTCATAGTCCTCTACTCCTCTGCCGCACCGTCCAGCCGTCCAGCAACCGCCGTTTTCGTCGAAGTTCCATGTCGTCCAGCAGCCGCGTCTCTCGGTGTCGTCATTCTCCACGCCGTCGATCTCAACAGCCTCGTTCTTCTCAGCAATGTCGTTCTCTGTCGTTCTTAATCTCTTTGCCGTTATCAACATAGTGATGCTTCGTCGTTCTCAGTCTCTCTGCCTCCGTCGTTGCATCTTCCAAGGTTTCTCTGGTTTCGGAGGATTGGAGGTTGAGTCAGTTCTGGTACAGCGCGGAGACCGCGAAGACCGTAGCTAAAGAGGTCCTCAAGCTCTGCAATGGCAGCGTCATTTCTCCCATTGCCTGAATTGCTTGCCTACCCTCTATTCTTATCTCAAGGTAATTCATTATTCCTCTTGTTTTCCTTTTCTTTATTTTGAATTTTGGAATTTCAGTTAATTATTTTTCTCAATGTTCATTTGGGTTCAAATGTTACTGATTTGTGATAAAAGTGCAAAGCTAATATTTTTAATCAAATGTTTAATACTTTCGGTGAATATAGATGTTTATTATTATTAGTCATTTTCATTGGGAAATAGTTTGGAAATATGCGATGTGTTAAGCTTCAAGTTCTACACTGTTTTATCTTCAATATTAATATTAGTGTAAGTGTAGTGTAGAGGATTGATTCTCTTGGTGAAGAATTGAAGATGATAGTTACAACTTTAAACCCCTTTTGAGTGAAGAAATCAATGAGCAATGCCTCGGTTGTAATAATGATAAAATGTATGTTGATGTGGTTTGTTGATTTGTTTTAATTTGTTTGATGCCGTTTCTGAGTTCTTGATTTTGCTTTGTCAGATATTTACAAAATTTTCCTTTCTTGAATCTTCAGAACATGGATCCTAATGTTCCTGCACAACTTTTTGAGTATGATAAACGTTTTGAGCAGTACGGATGTGATTACACATTTTATGACTACAATCACCCTGAGGAGTTGCCACTGGAGTTGAAGCATTCCTTCAAAATAGTAGTGGCAGATCCTCCTTATTTGGTGAGAGTTAAATTGATTGCTGAAATTTTATTTGCTGAAAAATGAATGAGGATCCATTGTATATATATATATAGTACAAGTTATTTCAGTTTTGAAAACCTTGAGCTGGTTGATGATCTTATTGAGCACATGGGGCTGATTTAATCTTTCTAACAAGTCACAATAGGTAAAATAAAGTTATAATACAAGGTTAGAGTGAGTGAAAAGCTAGGAATCAATTTTTGACCTCTCAAAACCCAAGGTTACATGTTGCACTGTTGCAGAATTATGCAGTTTCGAGTAGCACTTTGTGAACAAAACTGGGAGCAATCTAGCCACTCAAAATGAGTAAAATTATTTTTCTATGAAACTTTGAGATGTCTAGATTGTTCCCCTAAAATTTCAGAATTTTCCGATGTGTGGTTTGGGAGATATTATTTTTAGAAAATGATCATTTTCTGCAGAAAGAATGCTGTCTGAATTCTGGAACAGCAACTTCAAAACCACATATCTCAATACTCTGAAACTCTTTGGAGGTGAAATCAAAGAGAGGTGAAATATTAGGATGTATAGTATTTTATCTCCAAATTTTAGGACAATTCGAGTTTTGTAGAGAAAGTTGTGCCTTCTGGAAGTAGGGCTGTTAACTGCTGTGACAGCTCCCTTTTTTTAAAACAAAATCATATTTCGAGAGACATAACTTTTTCTAGAGAAGCGAAAATGCTGTGGGACTTAAACTGGGTGAAAGATGGATAAGTCTAGTTCAACTACACCAAAATTTAGGAGAATCCAACCAAAGATGGATTTTATATGATTTTTCTAAATTGGTTACTGCTTGCTGTTTTTCTGAAGTGTACTAAATCACTAGCCGATTTTTAAAATATTTGTTCCAATTTTTTTTTGTTAATGAATGTTAATCATAATTGTTTTGTAAAATTCAGGTTGAGGAATTGTGCTTTCATAGATTTCAAAAATGAAATGTTGGTATCTCAAGCACAACGTCAACTACATGGGTATTTTAATTTCTTTGAACCATTTGTTACCTTTCCTTTGGTTCAATTTTTTAAATGAATCAATTGCATATTAGAAGAGATGGCCAAAGTGTATATTAATTTTGTTTTGCATTTTCTTATTTCTACATTTCTTATCTATGCTTCTTATCTATTTCTTTGCATTAAATGATTTATTTCTTTGATGAAGAGTAAAGTTTACTGGTTGCTATGCACTTTAATTGTTTCTGTTTTCTTTTTCTTTTTATTTTTTTAATCTTGCAGAAGAGTGCTAGTTCTTGAGACATAATATTTTTTATTTTATTTTTCTGCTGAGTAGACATTACTCCTTATGCAAATCTCTACCACTATGACCGTCCACAAGACCTTGGGTTGAGATAAAATGGATTATTGAACCGCCAAGTAGTGTATTGAGATACAATGAATTATTGAACTGTCAAGTAGTGTAAGTACCACCCTTTTTTTTCTTAAGCAATAATTTTGATGGTACTTGTTACTTACGAATGCATAGAATTTGGCACAGGAATGAATTTGCAGACTATGCAGAATTCTGTTTCTAAGACATTTGGGACAGAGTGAAAAACTGGATAATATTCAATGAACCAAGAGTGGTAGCTGCTCTTGGCTATGACAATGGCTTCTTTGCCCCTAGAAGATGCTCAAAGGAATATAGTATTAGCTCACAAAATGGATCACAAAATGCATCTGGAATATTAAATTGATGGGTTGAAGTATATAGGATTAGATAAATTCAGTCTTGGAGTTATATGCATAATAGGCCACTGCTTGTCTGCTTATTCAAGAAAATAGTGTATTATAAAGCTCACATTGGATCAAGGAACTGAACTTATTTGTGGAATAATGTCTATAGCATATTGGTGTGCATCAAAATTATTCTCTTCCTATTGGTATATGCAATTTCTTCTTTCTTATTTTATATTTTGTCTCAATAATAAAAATACAAATATAAAGGCATACATACACTATGATTTAAAATTATATATGAATTTTGCGAGGTTTTATTAGGAAAATTAGAAAAAAACAATAGGTTATTGAATAAACTTATAGCCACGCTTAAAAAGGGTGGCCATATTGTATAGTTGAGTCAATGACCACGCTTAAAAAACGTGGCAATAACCAAAAAAATTCCTATTGGCACGCTTCAAAAGCGTAGACATATCATTACTTATCGGCACGTTTTTGAAGGATAGCCAAAGCCAAACTAATGGGCATGCTTTAAAAGCGTGGCTATATGTCCACTTTTTGGCACCCTTTTAAAGCGTAGTGATAGGTTAACACCTATGGCCATTCTTTTAAGCGTGGCAAGAGATATAAGCGTGGCGAAAAAGAAAGCGATAGATCTATAAAAGCGTGGCGATAGAGCAACCGACACGCAAGCGGATGTGACCCTTTCAAAAGCGTATCGATAGCTCAAAAAGCATGGCGAAAAGCTATCAGTACGCTTTTTAGCACTTTTCAGCACGCTTTAAAAGCGTTGCAAAAAGCTTATTTTCTTGTAGTGATTATTACATGTCAAGAGTGATAGTATTGTCGTTCCTACATATAGACCTGTGTTAGGGTATTTCTTTTTTCCTTTTCATCTATTATTTCATCAAAAAATAATTAAATTGAATTTTATCATATCTAATGTAATTATTGGATGACAAAAACGCTACCTTGCAATAAATATTTAATCCAAATCTTGCAACTATAAATTGTGATAAATATATTATTTTTTTTGGTGACGTGATAAATATATTATAATAGCACATATTGATACTCTAAAAATTATAAATAATTAGATATGGATACTTAAAAAAATAACTAAAATAGACGATTGTGTGATACTACTTCATGACAAATTAATTTCAAAAATATATTTAATATTAAATTAATTAAATTGATGTGAACATTTCTATTATTTCGTGCCACTGATACTTTTAAAAATATCAACCTCTAAAATTTGTTTTAACATATTTTGAAATAAAACATATAAGAATTATAGGTAATAAATTCCTTAATGATTTGAAAAAATGTTTACAAAATAATAAAATTTTAGTAAACGTATAAAAGAATTAAAGCACATGTCAATCCAAATAATTTAGATTAAAGATAAGAAAAATAAAACTAAATTTTATAATACAACATAATATTTCTATAAATTTTATTTTATTTATAGCAGATCTAAAGTTAAGATATTATCATCATCTTTGGAATAATCTAATCTCATAATTATTTAAACTAAAAACTTTGTTTTTATAAAAAAACTCACATTATTTATGTTTTGAAAAAAAAAATATTATTCACTATCATAATTTAAATAAATATAAAATATTGAACCAAAATTTTTTTAATAATTATCCGATTACAAATATCCATAAGGAATATAAGGTTTAGAAGCATACAAAGCAAATACAACATTCACATCCCTTACAGTAATTCGATCAGATCATAATTAAAACGTTTCTAACAGAAACAAATAGAATAACATAGAGAACACCTATCATGCATCCTAACTATTAGCATTAAGTAAGCTTTAACTATTCATTCCTTTATTAGCCATCATTTTATTCAATGTGCACTTCATCCACAAAATCACTAAGTGTCAAACCTCTTGCTTAAACATTTCAAGATCCTATATAGTCTTGCCAAACACAATATTATTCCTCCTTCTCCATACACATCAAAGAACTGGAACAAAATCATCCATATTTAATTTTCTTTGTAAAAATTAAAAATATTGAATGGAAGAGTAATTGGTAAAACAATAAGGTTCTCTTTTAGCATATATTGTAACACCCTACCATACATAATTTTATGCCTAGGATGTAAATCAAATGTGATGAAGTGCTACGACCTCTAAAACAAAAATACGTAAATAGATATATGTAAAAAATAGTTTATCTAGGAGCCTTGGAAGAAAGGATGAACAAAATAAGACAGAAAATGCGTCATACACGAAAAATGATTAGGTAGAAGGCTTATACAAAAAACCAAAGAGACAAGTATATAAATAGAGTTTCAAAAGATAGATACATAATCAAGCTCTAAACTCGACCTACGAAGTAAAGGCCGGCTAGAATATATATATATATATATATATACCTTTAAAAGTGTTTACCAAAATACAGAATTTAAACCCTGTTTCTCTAAGTCAACCTCTAAGAGGGATAAAATACAAATATATACAAGTGGAGAGCCTAAATACATGTACATATACAAAACACAAAGTATAAAATCCAGAGGCAAGTCTTCAAGTTCCAAGAGTCACCAGCAAGCTCAATGTGGTGTATCATGTCCTGCATCTGACAACAATAATATATGTTTGGAATGAGAACCGGAGGTTCTCAGCATGGTAGAGGTGCCCACATAGATAATACATAAGGTCCCGGAAAAATCAAAGTCATTCCTAAAACTTCGATACTCAGATAATCAGACTTAAAATTAATACTAAATCGTAAAGTTTGGTAATCTACCCAAAGGATTCTCATTTCTAAACTAACTCTTCACTTCTTGTCTTCTCTCCTAAACCTCCTAATCACAGGTGGAACAACCCTCAGCATCATCTCCACCAGCATGAGGGATCTCTCAATTGCAAACACATACAAAACAAACAAGAAAAGTACAAGTATAGATAGCAGTTACAACAAGTAGAACAAGTAGCAAATAAGCAGAGTTAGGCAGTTAAGCAAACCAAAATAATGCACACTCAAGCAAAACATACAAATGCATATGATGCATGCTTGTCCTATGGATGATGTGTCTTATTTGTCATTATATAGCCAAACATGATATGTCTGGTAGCGAACTACAGACAGAACACCAAACACAGAGCAAGTGGGACCAAACCGCAACCCTTGCATCTTACTCGCGTACCTGGAGTAGGGGACAACCTCACCCTTGCCTCTTACCCAGACGGTGTTACAATTCTCAACCCAGAGCAAGAGAAACAAAACTCAACCCTTGCCTCTTATTCGGAGTCTCGAACTCTTACCCGGAGCAAGTGGATAACACCACCGCATCTTACCCGGCTTCTCAACTCTTATCCGGAGCCAGTGAAAGAATTTCAATCTCTTATCTAGAGCAAGTAGACAGTGCTACTGCCTCTTACCTGAGGTCTCTTTCTCAATCAAATTCAATCTCATACCATATTCAATATTTCTGTACCTCATTAATTGACATCTTCTCTTCACAGACCTCCTTCTACTTGAATTTAACTTTCTCAATAATTTCACACTTCCTCTGTAATCTAAAAACTAGTCTTCAGGCCTTAAATAGTAGTTACTGAGGTTTGAAAAGTTAGAGGGATAATTTTAAAACTCAAAAATACAATTTTTAGTCAAAACAGGGCTCCGCGTATGCATGCCTTCCGTGTACACTGAAGTGTAAAATCTTCCATTCTCGGGAAAGCAACCTTTGTCTGCATACGCGGGACATCTAGGCAGAGCCCATAGTCCGCATCGCGTGCATGTTCGTGTACGCATGTGCAACAGAATTGGCAAAAAGCTGCTAAGTTCATAAAAATCAGTTTTTTTACACACAACTTCGAAAGCGCATACTTTTTTCGTTAAAAGTCATTTTTAATTCGTTCTTCAAAAGTTACGAACTTCAGGGACCCAATTTTTATTCAAAATAAATTTTACAAAATTTGGGGATTCGGTATGTAAGACCCAGAACTTTTGAAAAGTCTTATTATGAGCTAATTTCAAATCATGTTTTTATATGCAGTTTTAATTTCAGAAAGCATTTTATTAAAAATAATTAAAGCAAGTTTTGATTAATTGAATTTGAAATAAATTAAGATTCTTATCCAATTTTTTAATGAGTTATTTTCTATATTTAAAATTATAAGGTTAGTAGTTGTAAAATAATAAGAATTTTATATGATTTGATTTAAATTATTGAATTGGAGTATATCTCAAAATAATTTGCAAGTTGATGATAAAATGGTATTTCAAAGATAATTATTTCAGATTTAATTTTTAATTTGAATTAATAATCTACCTTATTATTTCATTAATATTTTTACTCTACACAAACTCTAATTTTGACACAACTCTAACCCTAACTATCCTTCCCAGCCGCCACCCATAAATCCCCCACACACAAAACCCCTCACCCCCTTTGAAACCCACCCCCAATAAAAGAAACAAAGAAATAAAGAAAGGGAAAAGAGGGAACGGGGAGAGTAGAGGGAAAGGGAGATTGGGGAGGGAAAAGAGAAGAGGGAGGAGCTGCGCCACCACCGCCGGGCTTGGGCTCGCCATTCATGCCCATTCGCATCACCGCCCAACCGCGTCCAGCCCACCACCAGTCACCGCCGTCGTGTGGTGCCGTTGAAGGAGGATGAGCGCGAACCAGAGCCATGGAAGGGAGAAGCAGAGTGCGTGCAAAGGAGGAGAAGTGCCACTGCCATCGCATCATGCCACTGTAACACCCTACCACACAGAGCTATACGCTTAAGTCATAAAACAGAGGTGGTGTGGTATTACGTGTAACACCCTAATTAGCCTAAACTTTATCTCGCGTCGTTAAGCAAAGGTTAATCAGAGATTACGACAGTTCTAAGCTCATACATATAATATATATAGAAAGAATAGTATAATCTAGAAGCCCGATGAAGAATATAGCTAAAAAACCGGATTCAAAAGCGCAAAATGTACTAACGAAGCTTCTAACTTAAAGCACAAGATATAGATCAGATATATCAAAATATATTAGTGTAATATCATAAGAAACTAGCCACAGCTCGCGGAGTTTAAGCTGGCTAGCCAGATATACAAATAAACAGAAACCTGAAAGTAAAAGAAGCTTATACAATTTTGTTCTATCAAATACAAGCCTCTAGGCAAAACAATATACAAAAGAGAGATGTATAAAAAAAATAAACCCAAAAAGTCTCCAAAAGAATCCAAGATCCTCCGCTTCTGTCACCATCCAAAGCAACTCACCGAAGTGGGTTGCGACCTGCATCTGAAAAATATAACAGAAATATGGCATGAGAACCGGAGGTTTTCAGCATGGTAACAGTACCCAATGATGTAGGATATAAGACCCCGGGACGCCAAAGGCAATCCTAAGCTCCATATCCATCACAAGATTCAAACTTAAAGCATTCTAAAACAAATAAGCATAGTATAAACCTTAACATAAATAAACCGGGTAATCTATCTTAGGAGATTTCTACTCTAACCAAACACCGCTGTCTCATAGCTTTCACCAACCGATCCTCCATGCGATCCCATCGCCACCGCCTTCCGAACCTCCTCAATCCCAGTAGAAAGCACAGATAATATACAATGCAAGTAAAACACAAGTAGAAGCATATAAGGCAAATAATTCAGATAGCAAGTAAGCATGGTATTCAATTAGGCAAGCCATTACAAGTAGACAAAGCATACAAACAGATTGAAAATGCATATGATGAATGCCTGCCCGACTGGCTGTGATATCACATTGTTGGTTCAACTGCCAACTCGACACATCTCCATGGAGACGTCGCCCTTCGGAATTCTCATATGGGAACCCCCGAGATATAGTGCTCGGATCACTGTCCAGGTACCAGCGCTTGCACGCTCTATAGATCCGAAGGGATGCGAGCGGGATACTCTTGCCACAGACCTCACATCTCAACGCAAGCGGGACGAACCACCGCCCTTACGCTGCCGCCGCTACCTTGATAGGCGGGATCCAACCGCCGTCCCTGCCAGGCGCATAGCGTCTCATAATCTCAATATAAAACAATGGTACAGTGGTTTTCAGAGAACATTTTCAGTATAAAGTGGATCTATCAATCTCATTCAGAGTCCTCGGCTCATCTCAACCACTGTCAATCCACAATTCAGTTTCCGAACATCAACAATTCATAATTTCTCATCTCATATATCAATCACCCCTTTACATGACATCCAACCATCCTCAGCTCGCTGATAAACCCCCTTTTTAGGGTTTATCTTGTGTTAAATTTAGAGCATTTTGATAACCTTTCCTCACATTTATTCAATGAAATAGCATGATTTTGTGATTGTCTCCTTATTTGTGCTTAGATGTGAAAACATGCTTTTTAGATCTTTAATTTGATAATTTTTTTTATCTTCCTTTGATTCCACTAGATGCCTTGATGTGTTTGCTAGTGATTTCAGATTGGAAAGGGCTAGGAAAGGATCAAAGGAGTGGAAGGAAAGCATACAAAGTGGAGAAATCATGAAAAGCTAAAGATTTGGAAAAATCCCATAGGCGCGCGCGCGCACTATGCGCCTACGCGTGGATTGTGAAATGCTCCAGGGACGCGTACGCGCCGAAGGCCGCACATGACTTTTAAAGAAGAACTCGTGCCTGGCGATTTTGGAGGGTTTCTAGCCCCATTTGGAGCTGAGTTTTTGACGAGAAAAGGCTAAATAGACCAAGGAATGAAGGGGGATGCATGAAGAGAACACACATTACACTTTAGGCTTAGTTTTAGTTAGTTTTAGAGAGAGAAGCTCTCCCTTCTCTCTAGGATTAGGATTAGGATTAGGTTTAGTTCTTAGATCTAGTTTTAACTCATGCTTTCATCTACTTTTACTCTTCAATTCTTTGTTGTTACATTCATTATTCGTCTACTGTTTGTTATAATTTCTTCTACCTTGTTCCTATGCCTTGTTGTGGATCTACTTTTGTTCATTCTATTTTCTTTCAATTCAATTTAAGGTAATTTATGGTAATTGTGTTTCCTTTGATTGTTGTTATTAATTCCTTGCAATAATTGTTGTTAGATTTCATTGTTGTTGCCAATTTACTTTGCTTTTCTTTCGTGCCCTCCAAGTGTTTGATGAAATGTTTGGTTGGATTTTAGTATAGATTTTGTTCCTCTTGGTCTTGGTGGAGTAATTAGTGACGCTTGAGTTATCTAATGCCTTTGTTGATTGATAATTAGAAGTTGTTAATTGATTTGGATACCACTAAAGCTAGTCTTTCCCTTAGGAGTTGGCTAGGACTTGTGGAATCAAGTTAATTCATCCACTTGACTTTCCCCCATGATTAAAGGTTAACTAAGTGTTAGCAATGGCCAATTCTCATCTCAATTGAGGAAGGTAACTAGGATAGGACTTGTAGTTCTCATATCTTGCCAAGACCTTTGTAGTTGTTGGTTTATTTTCATTGCCATTTACATTTCATGTCTAAAATCTCAAGAAAAAACCCCAAACATACATCATAACCAATAACAAGACACTTTATCGCAATTCCTAGGGAGAACGACCCGAGGTTTAAATACTTCGGTTTATAGATTTTAGGGGTTTGTACTTGTGACAAACAAAATTTTTGTAGGAAAGGATTATTGTTGGTATAGAAACTATACTTTACAACGAGACTTCATTAGTGAAATTCTAAACCGTCAAGAATCCGTTCATCAAAATGGCGCCGTTGCCGGGGAATTGCAATGGTGTTATGTTATTGGTTATTGTATATATGTAAATAGTGTGAATAGGTTTGTCTTTTGCTTGATTACTAGATTTTGTTAGTTTTATTTTGTTTTTCCACTATGAATTCTCACTTTGGCTATGAGTTTGGTTCTCACTATGTTGTAGGAAATGTGGACTTTAATGATAACATGTACCAAGGATGGAACACTTCAAGATGGGAGGAGCCTCAAGGAATTGATCACTCCTATTGGCAACAACCTCCGGATACATATAGGTATAATTCACATCCTGATGCATGTCAATTTAATGGCTATGGTGACTCTTTCTGTGATAATCAAGTACCACCACCATATGCTTATGAACCTTATCCTCAACATGACTACCAACCATGCTCACAAGCCCATTTTTACTAAGCACCTTCTTGTGACCCACATCCATTGTATGACCAATCACCCATACCATTTCCTTGTGACCATTATGAGCAAAAACCTTTAGAACCACCACAACCCTATCATGATTACTACCAAGAACCACCTCAATGCTCACCATCTCCACACCCTTACCAAGAAGAACCGCCTTCCCATTATGAACCCTTTCTCCAAAATAATGAACCTTCCTATCAACCCCAAGCTCCAATAGATGATTCTCTTACCTTGCTACTTCAAGGCCAAGCGGATATGCAAAGGAACACCCTAGAGTTTGTGACTAATTTAACTAAGGTAGTGCATACTTTAGCCTATCAATGCTTGAACACTCAAGGTGTTTCCGTGGCCACATGTGAAAAATCAAAAGATGAGCAAAGCATGAAAGAGAGATTGGAAAATCTGGTGGAGAAGAAGGACGAGTCGAGCTTTGTATTGGAGCAATTGGAGACGCCTAGGGTCATTGAAGAAAAGGAAGAAGTGGTTGAAGATTTAGGAGATGCGGAACCACCATGGAAGTCTCAACAACCTCCAGAGCATATAAATATTGAAGAATATGAGAAGGTTGATCAAGAGATAGATTCAATCATCAATGATTTCTTAACAATAATTGAATCCTCTCCCATGGAACATGAAATTGAAGCTAATGAAGACAACTCAACACCAAATGATGTTGGTGATCTCATTGAAGACTCTTCCATCAAAGGTGAAGTTGATATGGAAGTAGATTTCACACAACCTCCTAAATTTGACTCGATTGATGATGAGGAGGAATTGGAAGAAGTCAACAAGCAAGAAGAAGATAAAAGAAGTTGTCAAGAGGTGGAAATACCTAAAGAAGAGCATAAGGAAGTCGGCCTTGCATTGTCTAAGTGTGGGGAGGTTTCCCTCCCTAAGCCACCATCCAACATATCATTCAAGTGGGTAAAATCCTCAAACCTAAGCTTTCCTTTCTCACTTGAGTATGGCTTGATTGAAATGGATGGACAACTTAGAGCTCTTTGCAAAACTAAGGGTAAGAAGGAGTTGTGTAGTGGTTGAAAGTTCGGAATTAGGCTCATTGGGGTCAAGGCTTCAAAGCATAGGGACCATGATTTGATGAATGCCACTTTACGTGGGTCTAGGAAGGAGACTTGGTGTGCTAGAAAGAATTCTATTTCTCAACCACCCGAACAGACAACTCATGAAGATCAACTAGAAGACGGGTGCGAGAATAAGATATGGGATCCCGGTTCAAAGCATGAAGACCAACTATGGGAGCTCGTATCTTGGGTGAAACTCCATCCAAACTTGGTGAAGATGGATGGAACTTCTGTCAACCATTTGAGGAGCAAAGATCCTTGGAGATTCAAGGATGAGTACAAGCATAACCCACCATGACAAGGAGCTTCCCAAATGTCCAACTTAAGAACTTAAACTAAAAGTGCTAGGTGGGAGATACCCTACCATGGTAAACTCTTTCCACTCTCTTGTAGTTTTGATTAATAAGTGAATTGAGTTACCATTGTAGATAGCTTTCTTTCCATATATTTGTTTCAATAAATTGATTGTAGGATGCTTGTGGGGCAAGTTTCTTTTGCTTGTATTTGAAAACTCCCAAAAAGCCAAAAAGAATTTTAGTCACTTTGTATTTTTGGCCAATCTTGAGCTGTAGGTAGTGTTAGGAGGATTTTGAGCAGTTTTTGTTATTTCAAAAAAAAAAAAAATAAAGGAGGGTCAAGGACACGTACGCACGCTGTGCGCGCGCGAGTCCATGCACGAATACAGGCCCATACATTTTCCAGAGAGTTGGGCCGCTCTCGCGCTAACACTGGGCCAATCGCATAACCCCATGCACGCGTGCGTGCACTGGGCGCATACGGGTCAGTATACATATTTTGCAATGCGCGCACCCGCGCACATGCTGCGTGCGCGCCAATCTGCTGAAGCAGTTCCCAGGTCAATGACCCGAGAGTTGCGCTAGCTCTGGGCCAGCATTAAGCCTCCAGCCCAACTCACCCCACACGGATGCACACTGTACGCGTCCGCGCCAATGCCTACATTCCTCATCTACGCGAAAGCGCACCTGACGCTTCCGCACCACTCACTCATTTTCCCACCCACACAGACACGCACCGTGCGCGCACGCGTGGATTCAAATAAATTAAACCCTAACCACGCGATGAACACAGCGCAGTCGCGCACCTCACCCACCCCCTTACCAACGTTCTCTCTTCTCCTTCTCACTCTATAACCACCACCCTAAGAGCTCACTCTGCCACCACCACGCCGGCGACATCACTCCCTCTTCCCTCTTCTCACATTCCACCTTTCTGCCTTCACCGCACCACCCTTCCGCTTTGTCTCTGCGCCGCCGTGAGTCTGCCACCACAACCACTGCTGGGCGGCGCTGTCCCTCTCTCATCCTCCTGTCCATTCCCGATTCTGTTCTGCCTCTGCCTCCAGGTTTCCCCTGCCCCGTTGCTCTGTTTCTTTACTATTTTTCATTAACTCTGGTATGATTAGATTAGATTAATTAGTTGAATAATCTGTTTGCTAGACTAGTTAGATATGCATATTTTAGTTGATCCTAGGTTGTTAGATAGCTAGGTTGTGGTTAGATGATTCTAGGCCTGATAATTGCTCCGTTTGTGTTTATCCGTTTGAATTGCATGTTCCTTGTTTGTTGAGTGATGGTTAATGAGTTGTTCTGTATCCATCTTGTTACTGCTTTCTTGCTATTTTACTGCTGCCCTGCTAAATTCTAGTTGTTGAGTTATGTCTCATGTTGCCTGTGCATATGTATTGCATCCTTCTCTTTTGCTTGATGTGCATTCTGAATGCATATGTGAATTTTTGCTGCTATTTGCTATCCGGGAAAGTCCGAATTACTGCCGGAATGCTGCCCAATTTTCTAGAAAATGTTTGTTCTTCAAAATTAACACCTAAAACTAAACTTGCAACTTTTAAAATTCAGATTTCTTTGCCTCACCAAGTTCGGTTCATAGGGTAAATTGGTCGGCATTTCCATGTCTTTACTTTGTTTCCCGTGATATGCATCTATTCAAACCTTCATGAGCTTTCACTTGTCAAGTTGAATCAAATGCCCCTTTTGACTTATATTAGGCTCCAATTTGACTTCAACCTGCATTTTTCTTAAAGATGGTTCATTCATTTGCAATACTTGGTCTATTCCACTAATGCAACATTGTTACCTCAATATTGTTTTCCAACTTGCTTTTGGTTAATTAGTGTGCAATCCACACTTTCTCACCACTTATTGTAATTTTAGTGACCGCCACATTGATTAATGACTTACTTTCAATTAATTGCTTCTTTTGCAATGTCATATTTCATCATCAATGACTGCTTCCTCCTCATGTTTGTGAGTATGCTTGTTATCCATACGTGTGATTCATTGTGATTAAGCAAATGACCATCATACCTGGTGCACGAAATTACAATCACACTTTTGCAACTCTGCACAACTAACCAGCAAGTGCACTGGGTCATCCAAGTAATACCTTACGTGAGTAAGGGTCGATCCCACGGAGATTGTCGGCTTGAAGCAAGCTATGGCTATCTTGTAACTCTTAGTCAGGATATCAATAATTCTCAGATTTAATTGTAAAAAGTAAAAGAACATGAAATAAATACTTGTTATGTAGTAATGAAGAACAGGTGGAGGCTTTGGAGATGCTTTGTCTTCTGAATCTCTGCTTTCCTACTATCTTCTTCTTCATGCACGCAAGGCTCCTTCTATGGCAAGCTTTATGTTGGGCATCACCGTTGTCAATGGCTACATCCCGTCCTCTCAGTGAAAATGTTCCAAATGCACTGTCACCGCACGGATAATCATCTGTCGGTTCTCGATCATGTCGGAATAGGATCCATTGATCCTTTTGCGTCTGTCACTACGCCCAACACTCGCGAATTTGAAGCTCGTCACAGTCATCCCTTCCCAGATCCTACTCAGAATACCACAGATAAGGTTTAGACGTTCCGGATCTTAGGAATGTCTACCAATGATTCTAGCTTATACCACGAAGACTCTTATTTGAATCATGAGGCTAAGAGATATGCATTCAATCTAAGGTAGAATGGAGGTGGTTTTTAGGAACGCGTTCATAGGTGAGAATGATGATGAGTGTCACGGATCATCACATTCATCAAGTTGAAGTGCGAATGAATATCTTAGAATGGAAGCAAGCATAATAGAATGGAAAACATTAGTAATTGCATTAATTCATGAAGAACAGCAGAGCTCCTCACCCCCAACAATGGGGTATAGAGACTCATGCCGTAGAGAATACAACAAGAAACGTGTAAAGTGTCATGAGGTACAATATGAATCACTGAAGTAGTATTTATAGTAAACTAGTGACCTAGGGTTACAGAAAATGAGTAAGCTAGGGTGTTTATTGTAAAATTCCACTTTCGGGGCCCACTTGGTGTGTGCTTGGACTGAGCATTGAAGCTTTCATGTGTAGAGACATTTCTTGGAGTTAAACGCCAGCTTTTATGCCAGTTTGGGCGTTTAACTCCAGCTTTTGTGCCAGTTCTGGAGTTAAACGCCAGAATTCTTGAGCTGACTTGGAATGTCTGTTTGGGCCATCAAATCTCGGGCAAAGTATGAACTATTATACATTGCTGGAAAGCCTAGGATGTCTACTTTCCAACGCAATTAAGAGCGCACCAGTTAGGCTTCTGTAGCTCCAGAAAATCCACTTCGAGTGCAGGGAGGTCAGAATCCAACAACATCTGAAGTCCTTTTCCAGCCTCTGAATCAGATTTTTGCTCAGGTCCCTCAATTTCAGCCAAAAAATACCTGAAATCACAGAAAAACACACAAACTCATAGTAAAGCCCAGAAAAGTGATTTTTATTTAAAAACTAATAAAAACATAATAAAAACTAACTAAAATGTACTAAAAACATACTAAAAACAATGCCAAAAAGCGTATAAATTATCCGCTCATCACAACACCAAACTTAAATTGTTGCTTGTCCCCAAGCAACTAAAAATCAAATAGGATAAAAAGAAGAGAATATACAATGAATTCCAAAAACATCTATGAAGATCAGTATTAATTAGATGAGCGGGGCTTTTAGTTTTTTGCCTCTGAACAGTTTTGGCATCTCACTTTATCCTTTGAAGTTCAGAATGATTGGCTTCTATAGGAACTCAGAATCCAGATAGTGTTATTGATTCTCCTAGTTAAGTATGTTGATTCTTGAACACACCTACTTTATGAGTCTTGGCCGTGACCCTAAGCACTTTGTTTTCCAGTATTACCACCGGATACATAAATGCCACAGACACATAACTAGGTGAACCTTTTCAGATTGTGACTCAGCTTTGCTAGAGTCCCCAATTAGAGGTGTCCAGAGCTCTTAAGCACACTCTTTTTGCTTTGGACCACGACTTTAACCGCTCAGTCTCATATTTTCACTTGACACCTTCACGCCACAAGCACGTGGTTAGGGACAGCTTGGTTTAGCCGCTTAGGCCAGGATTTTATTCCTGTGGGCCCTCCTATCCACTGATGCTCAAAGCCTTGGATCCTTTTTATCACCCTTGCCTTTTGGTTTAAAGGGGTATTGGCTTTTTCTGCTTGCTTTTCTCTCTTTTTTTTTTCTTTTTTTGCAAGCTTTCTATTCACTGCTTTTTCTTGCTTCAAGAATCAATTTTATGATTTTTCAGATTATCAAATAACATTTCTCCTTTTTCTTTCATTCTTTCAAGAGCCAACAATTTTAACATTCATAAACAATCAAATTCAAAAACATGCACTGTTCAAGCATTCATTCAGAAAGACAATAATATTGCCACCACATCAAAATAATTAAACTGTTTTAAAATTCAAAATTCATGTACTTCTTTTTCTTTTTCAATTAAGAACATTTTCCTTTTAAGAAAGGTGATGGATTCATAGGACATTCATAGCTTTAAGATATAAATTTTAATTTTATTAATTATGGAATAAAAATGAGACTCAAAAATAAATATAAAGGCAGACCTATAATAATAGAAGACAGAAAATTAAAAGCAGAAAAAAATAAATGACTCTTAAAATAGACTCTTAATAATAAAGGTTATCACAGAGTTAGGACTCAACAACCTTGATTTTGAGAAGTGGATGTTCCCTCAATCTATGGGGTGCTTGGTCCTTCAAGGGAGAGCTTCTGGCGCTTCAGCTCCTGTAGCTCACGCCCCTACTTCTCCTGTTCCTTCAGCAGCTTGCAGAGCATGCAGTTTTGATTCTACTGTTCTTCCTTAAATTGTTCCATAGCTTCCTGTAGCTTGGTAACAGATGCTTCTAAGCGGGTCCAGTAGTCAATTTCAGGAATTTTTGGGAGGAACTCCTGCGCCCTCTTTTTGATGGAGTTGTCTTGCACTTGTCCTTCCATTGACTTCTTGGTGATTGGGTGTTCAATTGGAATGAATTCATCTACTCCCATCCTCACCCCAGCATCTTTACATAGCAGAGAAATTAAGCTTGGGTAGGCAAGTTTGGCTTCAGTGGAGTTCTTGTTTGCAATTGTGTAAATCTCACAAGAAATCAGATGATGAATCTCCACTTCTTTTCCAAGCATAATACAATGAATCATCACTGTTCTTTTGACAGTGACCTCAGAGCGGTTGCTAGTAGGCAATATAGAATGCCCAATGAAGTCCAGCCAGCCTCTTGCAACTGGTTTGAGATCTCCTCCCTTGAGTTGGTTTGGGACACCTTTGGAATTGGTTATCCACTTAGTTCCAGGGAGGCATATGTCCTCTAGAACTTGATCCAACCCCTTATCTACTCTCACCATTCTCCTATTAAAGGATTCAGGATCATCTTGTAGTTGAGGTAGTTTGAAAACCTCTCTTATTTTGTCCAGATGGAAGTAAATAATTCTTCCTCTGACCATGGTTCTGTAGGTATGAAAGGCGGTTCCAGTCATTCTCTGCTTATCTGTCAGCCACAGATTTGAGTAGAATTCCTGAACCATGTTTCTTCCAACCTTTGTCTCAGGATTGGCTAGAATTTCCCATCCTCTGTTTCGAATTTGCTCTTGGATCTCCGGATATTCATCTTCTTTCAGATTGAATTGAACTTCTGGGATCACTGACCTCAGACCCATTATTTTGTAGTAATGGTCTGCATGTTCTTTGGTTAGGAACCTCTCTTGATTCCAAAGACACTTTGGAGTATTCTCTTTCTTGCCTCTTGATTTGGTTTGTTTTCCCTTAGGTGCCATGTCTTGATGAGTCTTATCTCAGTGATCACGGAAAAGCACACCAAACTTAGAGGTTTGCTTGCCCTCAAGCAAAAGAAAGGAAAGGAGAGAGAGAGGAGAAGAGGTAAATTCGAATGGTGTAGAGGAGGGGATGGCCGAAACTATTTTTATAGGAGGAGGGGATGGCTTTCGAAAAATTTAAGAGAGATATGAAAAGATATGGAAAGAATTTGAGAAGATATTTGAGTTTTTGAAGAAGATTTGGAAAGGATTTGAAAGAAATTTGAAAAATAATTTAGAAAATTATTGAATGATGAAAATTGAGGGTGAATGATGAAAGTTTGAAACATGTTTATGCAGAAAATTATGAGTCAAAACATGAAAATTTAAAAAAATTTGAAGTTTGAAACAAAATCTCCTCCCCCTGCCTTTCTGGCGTTAAACGCCCAGAATGGTATCCATTATGGCATTTAACGCCCAGTTGTTGGCCATTATGGGCGTTTAACGCCCAGCCAGGTACCCTGGCTGGCGTTAAATGCCAGAAACTCCTTTATCACTGGGCGTTTTGCTGAACGCTCCGGATACTGCAATTCTGGCGTTAAACGCCCAGAATGGTACCCATTCTGGCGTTTAAAGCCCAAAATGGTACCTTTACTGGCGTTAAACGCCCAGAATGATACCCATTCTAGCGTTTAACGCCCAAAATGCCCCTTACTGGCGTTTTCTTGCCAGCAAGCTCCTTTTCTCTGCTTTTTGCACTGAATCCTTCTGTAACTCTATGAATTCCTTCATTTTTGATGATTAACCTTTGATGAAAATGTATATCAAGCCTCTACAAGTATTAATTTAAAATAAATAACTTGCAAATGGCTGGGTTGCCTCCCAGCAAGCGCTTCTTTATTGTCTTTAGCTGGACCTTTACTGAGCTTCATTCAAGCCTCAGTTTTGAGCATTCTTGCTCAAAATTGCTTTCAAGATAATGTTTGATTCTCTGTCCATTGACAATGAACTTTTTGTCAGAATCAATATCTTGAAGCTCAACATATCCATATGGTGACACTCTTGTAATCACATATGGTCCCCTCCACCGGGATTTTAATTTTCTAGGGAATAATCTGAGCCTAGAGTTGAATAGTAGAACTTTTTGTCCTGGCTCGAAGACTCTGGATGACAATTTCTTGTCATGCCACTTTTTTGCTTTTTCCTTATAAATTTTTGCATTTTCAAAAGCATTGAGTCTGAACTCTTCCAGCTCATTTAGCTGGAGCAATCTTTTCTCACCAGCTAACTTAGCATCCATGTTTAGGAATCTGGTTGCCCAGTAGGCTTTATGTTCCAGTTCCACAGGCAGATGACAAGCCTTGCCATACACAAGCTGGTATGGAAAGGTTCCTATAGGAGTCTTGAATGCTGTTCTGTATGCCCACAAAGCATCATCCAAGCTCCTTGCCCAATCCTTTCTACGGGCAATTACAGTCCGTTCCAGGATTCTCTTTAGTTCTCTATTAGAGACTTCAGCCTGCCCATTTGTCTGTGGATGATACGGAGTTGCTACATTGTGGCTAATTCTATATCGAACCATAGCAGAGTAAAGCTGTTTATTGCAGAAATGGGTTCCCCCATCACTGATTAGTACTCTGGGAACACCAAATATGCTGAAAATATGTTTATGGAGGAACTTCAGCACAATCTTGGTATCATTAGTGGGTGTGGCAATTGCTTCCACCCATTTAGATACGTAGTCTACTGCCACCAGAATGTAAGTGTTTGAGTATGATGGTGGGAAAGGACCCATGAAGTTTATACCCCATACATCAAACAACTCAATCTTTAAGATCCCTTGTTGAGGCATGGCATAACCATGAGGTAAGTTACCAACTCTTTGGCAACTATCACAGTTACGCACAAACTCTCGAGCATCTCTATAGAGAGTAGGCCAATAGAAGCCATATTGGAGGACTTTAGTGGCTGTTCGCTCACTTCCGAAATGTCCTCCATTCTATGATCCATGACAATGCAACAGGATCTTCTGTGCCTCCTCTCTAGGGACGCATCTGCGGATCATTCCGTCAGCGCATCTCTTAAAGAGATATGGTTCATTCCATAAGTAGTACTTTGCATCAGAAATTAGTTTTTTCTTTTGCATCCTGCTGTACTCCTGGGGTATGAACCTCACAGCTTTATAATTTGCAATATCTGCAAACCATGGTGCCTCCTGAATGGCAAAGAGTTGCTTATCCAAAAAGGTCTCAGAGATTTCAATAGAAGGGAGGGACGCCCAGCCACTGGTTCTAACCGGGACAGGTGATCAGCTACCTGGTTCTCTGTCCCTTTTCTGTCTCTTATTTCTATATCAAACTCTTGCAGAAGCAACACCCATCTTATGAGCCTGGGTTTTGAATCCTGCTTTGTGAGTAGATATTTAAGAGTTAGCATGGTCAGTGTACACAATCACTTTTGATCCTACTAAATAGGATCTAAACTTGTCAATAGCATAAACCACTGCAAGCAACTCTTTTTCTGTGGTTGTGGAATTCTTCTGTGCGTCATTTAGAACACGACTGGCATAGTAAATGACGTGTAGAAGCTTGTTATGCCTTTGTCCCAACACTGCACCAATGGCATGGTCACTGGCATCACACATTAATTCGAATGGTAATGTCCAGTCAGGTGCAGAGATGACTGGTGTTGTGACCAGCTTGGCTTTCAGAGTCTCAAACGCCTGCAGACACTCTGTGTCAAACACAAATGGCGTGTCAGCAGCTAGCAGGTTGCTTAGAGGTTTTGCAATTTTTGAAAAATCCTTTATGAACCTCCTATAGAATCCTGCATGCCCCAGAAAGCTTCTAATTGCCTTAACATTGGCAGGTGGGGGTAATTTCTCAATTACCTCTACCTTGGCTTAATCCACCTCTATTCCCTTGCTTGAAATTTTGTGCCCAAGGACAATTCCTTCAGTCACCATAAAGTGACATTTTTCCCAGTTTAAGACCAGGTTAGTCTCTTGGCACCTTTTCAGGACAAGTGCTAGATGATCAAGACAGGAGCTGAATGAGTCTCCAAATACTGAGAAGTCATCCATGAAGACTTCCAGGAACTTCTCTACAATATCAGAGAAAATAGAGAGCATGCACCTCTGAAAGGTTGCAGGTGCATTGCAGAGACCAAAAGGCATTCTTCTGTAAGCAAATACTCCAGATGGACATGTGAATGCTGTTTTCTCTTGGTCTTGAGGATCCACTACAATTTGATTGTAGCCTGTATAGCCATCCAAAAAGCAGTAGTATTCATGACCTGCTAGTCTTTCTAGCATTTGGTCTATGAATGGTAAAGGAAAATGATCATTTCTGGTGGCTGTATTGAGCCTTCTATAATCAATACACATATGCCACCCTGTAGCTGTTCTTGTGGGAACCAGTTCATTCTTTTCATTATGAACCACTGTCATGCCTTCCTTCTTGGGGACAACTTGGACAGGGCTCACCCAGGGGCTATCAGAAATAGGATAAATAATCCCAGCCTCTAGTAACTTAGTGACCTCTTTCTGCCCCACTTCCTTCATGGCTGGATTTAGCCGCCTCTGTAGTTGAACCACTGGCTTAGCATCATCCTCCAATAGGATCTTGTGCATACATCTTGCTGGGCTAATGCCCTTAAGATCACTTACGGACCACCCAAGAGCTGTCTTGTGTGTCTTTAGCACTTGAATTAGTGCTTTCTCTTCCTGTGGATTTAAAGCAGAGCTTATAATCACTGGAAAAGTATCATCTTCTCCCAGAAATGCATATTTCAGGGATGGTGGTAATGGTTTGAGCTCGAGTTTAGGAGGTTTCTCCTCTTCCTGAGGGATTTTTAGAGGTTCTTTTATCTCCTCTGGTTCCTCCAGACCAGGTTGAACATCTTTAAAGATGTCCTCTAGCTCTGATTCAAGACTCTCAGTCATATTGTTCTTTTCCACCAAAATGTCAATAATATCAGTGCTCATGCAGTCATTTGATGTGTCTGGATGCTGCATAGCTTTGACAGCATTTAACTTGAACTCATCCTCATTGACTCTCAGGGTCACTTCCCCTTTTTGTACATCAATAAGAGTTCGTCCAATTGCTAGGAAAGGTCTTCCTAGAATGAGAGTTGCACTCTTGTGCTCCTCCATTTCCAGCACTACAAAATCAGTGGGAAAGGCAAATGGCCCAACCTTGACAATCATGTCCTCAATGATGCCTGATGGATATTTAATGGAGCCATCAGCAAGTTGAAGACATATCCGGGTTGGTTTGACTTCTTCAGTCAAGCCAAGCTTTCTAATAGTAGATGCAGGTATTAGGTTAATACTTGCTCCAAGGTCACATAAGGCTGTCTTGGTACAAGCACCCTCTAATGTGCATGGTATCATAAAGCTTCCTGGATCTTGAAGCTTCTCTGGTAAGCTATTCAGAATGACTGCAGTGCATTCTTCAGTGAGAAACACTTTTTCAGTTTCTCTCCAATCCTTCTTATGACTTAAGATCTCTTTCATGAACTTAGCATAAGAGGGTATTTGCTCAAGTGCCTCTACAAACGGAATCTTTATTTCAAGACTCCTGAGATAGTCTGCAAAGCGGGCAAATTGTTTATCCTGTTCCGCTTGGCGGAGTTTCTGAGGATAAGGCATCTTGGCTTTATATTCTTCAACCTTAGTTGCTGCAGGTTTATTTCCTACAGAGGTGATTGGAGAAGCCTTCTTAGAGGGGTTATCATTAGCACTTGCAGGTGTCTGATCCTCATTGGCGTTTGAACGCCAGGATTGGGTGCTGGATGGGCGTTTAACGCCAGCTTTCCACCCTTTTCTGGCGTTTGAACGCCAGAACTGGACAAGGAATGGGCGTTTAACGCCAACTTTTCCCCCTTTTCTGGCGTTTGGACGCCAGAGTTATTCCTCTTTGGGCTCTTGATGTCCTCAGAGGGATTTTGGGCAGTGGTTTGGTCATCCTCTGTCATTTGTTCCTTTCTTGACTTTTTGCTACTTTGAGCTGAGTTATTCAATGTCTTCCCGTTCCTTAGTTGGATAGCTTGGCATTCTTCTGTTATCTGTTTAGATAGCTGCTGTCTTGTCTGATTCAATTGTGCTTCTATATTCTTGTTAGCATTTTTAATGTCTTAGAGCATCTCTTTGAATTCTGCTAATTATTTTGTCATAAGGAGTAATTGCTAATTAAGTTCAACAATCTGTTCTTGAGGATTGGGATCAGTAGTTACTGCCATAGCCTCTTCTTTTATGGAAGACTCACTGTTTGAGTACAGATGTTAATTTCTAGCAACTGTATCTATGAGTTCTTGAGCCTCTTCAATTGTTTTTCTCATGTGTATAGATCCACCAGCTGAGTAGTCTAGAGACATCTGAGCTTTTTCTGTAAGTCCATAGTAGAAGATGTCTAACTGTACCCACTCTGAAAATATTTCAGAGGGGCATTTTCTCAGCATCCCTCTGTACCTCTCCCAAGCATTATAAAGGGATTCATGATCCTCTTGTTTAAAGCCTTAGATGTCCAACCTTAGCTGTGTCATCCTTTTTGGAGGGTAAAATTGATTCAGGAATTTGTTTGATAACTGTCTCCATGTTTTTATGCTTGCTGTGGGTTGGTTATTTAACCACCTCTTAGCTTGATCTTTTACAGCAAATGGAAACAGTAATAATCTGTAGACATCCTGATCCACTTCTTTATCACGTACTGTGTCAGCAATTTGTAAGAAATGTGCCAGAAACTCAGTAGGTTCTTCTTGTTGAAGACCAGAATACTGGCAATTTTGCTGCACCATGACAATGAGCTGAGGGTTTAGCTCAAAGCTGCTTGCTTTGATGGGGGGTATACAGATGCTACTCCCATATGCAGCTGTAATGGGGTTAGCATATGACCCCAGAGTCCTTCTAGACTGTTCACTTCCACTTATGTCCATGATGGAGAAAAGGAAATTCATATGAATTATTTTTTTTTATTTAAAAGTAACCGAAAATAATAAGTAAAATAAATGGAAAATAAAATAAAATTTTGAAAACAAAAAGAAAATAAAATAAGAGCAAATTGAAAACTAAATTAATTAATTAATTAAAAAGATTTTGAAATTAGCAATTAAAAAGATATGATTGAAAATTATTTTGAAAAAGATATGATTTAGAAGGTATGATTGCAAATAAAAAAAGATATGATTGAAAAGATATGATTGAAGAAATTAAAAAGATTTGATTTTTGAAAAAGATTTGAAAAGATCAATTTTTGAAATTAGAATATTGACTTGACAAAAAAAAGATATGATTTTGAAAATCTTTGACTAAATTAATGCAAAATTTCGAAATTTATGAGTAAAATAAGGAAAGGATATTTTTTTTTATTTTTGAATTTTAATGCGGGAAGAGAAAAACAACAAAATGATACTAAACTTAGAAATTTCTGATCAAAACACAGAGAACAAACACGAAAACTTTGAATGTCAAGATGAACACCAAGAACACTTTGAAGATCAAGATGAACACCAAGAACAAATTTTTGAAAAATTTTTAAGTAAATAAAAGCACAAAAACACCAAACTTAAAATTTTTAGAAAATAAAGCACAAATTTTCAAAAAATTAAAAGAAAACACAAAGAAGACACCAAACTTAGAAATTTTAAAAATCAAGAAAGAACTAAGGACATGCAATTTCGAAAAATTAAAAGAAAATAAAAGCATGCAATTGACACCAAACTTAAAATATGAAACTAAACTCAAATAAAAGACTCTAAACCAACAAAAATAAAATATTCCCAATCTAAGCAACAAGATAAACCGTCAGTTGTCCAAACTCGAACAATCCCCAGCAACGGCGCCAAAAACATGGTGCACGAAATTACAATCTCACTTTTGCAACTCCGCACAACTAACCAGCAAGTGCACTGGGTCGTCCAAGTAATACCTTACGTGAGTAAGGGTCGATCCCACGGAGATTGTCGGCTTGAAGCAAGCTATGGCTATCTTGAGAGCGTGCCAATTGGGCTTCTGTAGCTCCAGAAAATCCACTTCGAGTGCAGGGAGGTCAGAATCTAACAGCATCTGCAATCCTTTTTCAGCCTCTGAATCCGATTTTTGCTCAGGTCCCTCAATTTCAGCCAGAAAATACCTGAAATCATAGAAAAACACACAAACTCATAGTAAAGCCTAGAAAAGTGATTTTTATTTAAAAACTAATAAAAACATAATAAAAACTAACTA
This sequence comes from Arachis ipaensis, assembly GCF_000816755.2. NCBI lineage: Eukaryota > Viridiplantae > Streptophyta > Magnoliopsida > Fabales > Fabaceae > Arachis > Arachis ipaensis. Next base: position 80,051,680 of record NC_029789.2, on the reverse strand, counting down.
AAATATACTAAAAACATACTAAAAACAATGCCAAAAAGCGTATAAATTATCCGCTCATCAATACCCCTAACTTCTGAACCAGTCTTCTAACTTTTAACTTACCTAACATGCTGATTTTTCTTTTTAGTTTTCAACTAACTCTTTAACCATTCTTTTTGGGTATGATGCTCATTGAGCTTAATGAACAAGCATTGTGCATATATTTCTTGAATTCTTGGTTTCTAGCTTTTGTGTTGAATGCTAATTTCTGTTGCTTGTATTCCAAGTTTTCTCCCTTTTGACTCACTTCATGTTAATATGCCATTCCTTGCTTTCCATTCTCCTATTTGCCTACTTGTTCATATCATGCCATATTTGATTTCAGGATGGCCGATAGAGGAAAAGAAAAGGCTACCACCTCGAAAAAGAGGAAGAAATCTCAAGCCTACACCATCTCTCCTTATGCCAACTATGCAAAGAACCCACTTAATGAAGTGGATAAACAGAATCAGCTGCTACCGCTCACTGACACAAACATTCCCCAATCTTTACTGTGAGCTTCGTTTCCCCACATATCAGAAGACAAAGCTGAACATTGAGAAGAAACTAGCCCTTCCTAACAACCTGAGATGCTCCATTAATGCCCGTATTCAGGGATTGGGCTTAGGGTTTGTTGATAGAGATTTGGGGAGGATAAAAATTTCTTGGGTCAAGGAGTTTTACTGCAACCTCTTCCGCACGACTCTTGAGTCAGTCCACCTACGGGGCTGACAGGTTTTAGTGACTGAGGCTGCTATTGAGGGTGTTTTGCATTGCCTACCCTAGATTGGTGACACATGTGCATACCAGCAGGCTGAGATAGCAATGAATGCTATGACCTTTGATTATGATGCGCTGAAGTGCGTTATTGCCACACCAGACGCCCCTTGGGTGATGGACTCTAACAACCAAAAGCCCAAGGGGATGTTATTTGCTTATCTGTCTAGAGAGGCTAGGACTTGGCAGCAGATATTCGCCACTATGTCCTTCCTAATACCCATTTTACTGAGATTCCGATGGATATGATCTTTCTGATTGGCTGTGTCATAGAGGGGAAGGAGGTATACTTCCCTCGGCTGATCAGGCGAGGCATGTGGCGAGCACACATCCGTGGCCTCCTAACATTTCCCACCATGGTCACTACGATGATTGAGTTAGCCGGTGCCCCTTGGAGGGACGATGACGTGACACCACCACTCCCAAACGACGATGAGAAGGAGGTTACTATTCCATGGGGTACGTGGGTACACGAGAAGCCCCCATCCAGACACCGCTCTCGAGCTAGAGCAGCAGTAGAGGCAGCTATACCTTCATCCTCTACAGCAGCGGCAGGTCCCTCTTCTTCTTCAGTAGAAGTAGCACCACCTTTACCACCACCACCAGCACCAGAGCTGACATATCAACTAGTACAGTGCCTGTTTCGCTTCATGGAGCGCAGCGAGTGTCGTATCATGCAACGTCTCGATGGCATAGACCAGGTGTTTGTCTCATAGGGCACTGAGCTACCCCCTCTCCCTGACTCTCCCGCTTCCGATGAGGAGGATCACGAGGCAGAGCACGAGGAGGAGCATGTTGAGGAGCCAGTCCAGTAGGAGGCCCCACCACAGACGCAGGCTACTCAGGAGACTCAGCAGCCTCCCAAGGAGCCAGTGCCCCAGTCTGAGACCTAGCTGGAGCCAGATGCGACCGTTGACTCTCCTCACCATGAGCCTGATCACTAGCATTGAGGACGATACTTCATCTTAAGTGTGGGGAGTGACCGTCATAGCCATCGGTGGATTTGGTGAACATTTTTTCAGACACTATCACTTAGTTCATCTTATTTTGCTTTATTTTGCACTATTTTGGGATTATTGTACATATTTGCTATTGTGGATGCCTTTATTTTGGTTATTGCAAACTTTTATTGTACATATTGCATTTTAGCCTTGTGGTTGTGATTTGAAAAATGTTTTGAACTGTTGAAAACCTAGTTAAACCCTTTGTGCATAAAAGAATTTGTTTTGATTGATAAAGAAGGTAAACTAGGGAATTTTAGAATTTCTTAATCGCAACATTGCATTTGGAATAAGCTTAATCAAAACAACAAATTTTTCCAAGGAATTTATACAAAAAGGGGCACCACCCCAATTGAGTGAAAAATTTTTGTGGAACTTGCATGGATTTATACTTTTGTGGATCATGTTTTGAGCTAAGAACACAAGATTGTGAGTTTTAAGCCTATTGTGTGGTTACATCTCATAACCACTTATTTTCCTTCTTGTGTGAAATTGTTCTTTTCCTATAATTGTGATCCTTGATTTGTTTAATTCTTTATGTCCAATTATTCCTTGTATTCATGCATTTATATGATTGAGGCCATTATTTCATTAGCTCACTTACCCAAATAGCCTACCTTTTACTCTCCATTGTTAACCAATTTTGAGCCTACACTTAACCCGATTGTTCTTTATTTTAGCACATTACAAGCCTAAAGCGAAAAACAATGAAGTCCCTTGTTTGGATCTTTGATTAGCTTAGGCTAGTGAGAGTGTTTTATATTCAAGTTTGGGGAGGTTGGAAACATTGGTTGGGATAAAAGGGTGCTTTATAATTGTATATTTGGGAATTGGGTACACACTCATGTATTGATTAAATGTATAGACCTTATGCATTGGTGTTCTTGTATATAGTTTTGAAAGAAAGAAAAAAAATGAGAAAAACAAAAGAAAAGAAAAAAATATATATGAAAAAAAAAGAGAAAAAGAAAGAGAAAAAGAAAAGAAGAAAAGAAAGAAATAAAAAGGGGACAAAATGCCCCAAAGTGAAGTTCAATAAGAGTCAATGCATAAGTGTTGTCAAAAGAAAATGCATGAGTATGTGAAAAGTGAAGGATGGGTAGTTAGGTTAGTACTTAATTGTATAGGTCATTACATAGGTTAGGTGGGAAAGTTTAAGCTCATCAAAGATTCAAATTCTAGTCCACTTACCCATATATGATCCTACCTTGACCCTAGTCCCATTACAACCTTATGGAAAAGACCTCATGATACTTGTATGCATGCATTGAATGATTGTTGATTGTTAGATAAAGAACAAATTTTGGAAAGCATGATTAGGGGAGAATTGAGTGAATCAACCCCTAAACACTTGAGTGAATAGAGCGGATACACATCCGATGAGGGTTCGATTGCTCAATTACATGTATTCATCAATATCATCTATATTCATGCAAGCTTGTAAATCCTTTTTGACAATTGAATTCAATTGTGGGTTGGATTTTGATTTTCATTACTCTAGCCCTTATGCTTATATATGTTCTCTTGGAAGTTGAATTATTTTGACCAAGCATTTGCATTCATATAGTTAGTTGCATTTAGATAGTTTAGTTCCATTGAATAAATGTCATACCCTTTGCTTCATTCTTGGTTTAGCATGAGGACATGCTAAGGTTTAAGTGTGGGGAGGTTGATAAACCCCCTTTTTAGGGTTTATCTTGTGTTGAATTTAGAGCATTTTGATAACCTTTCCTCACATTTATTTAATGAAATAGCATGATTTTGTGATTGTCTCCTTATTTGTGCTTAGATGTGAAAACATGCTTTTTAGACCTTTAATTTGATGATTTTTTATCTTCCTTTGATTCCACCAGATGCCTTGATGTGTTTGCTAGTGATTTCAGATTGGAAAGGGCTCGGAAAGGATCAAACAAGTGGAAGGAAAGGATACAAAGTGGAGAAATCATGAAAAGCCAAAGATTTGGAAAAAGCCCATGGGCGCGCGCGCGCACTGTGCGCTTACGCGCAGATTGCGAAATGCTCCAGGGAGGCGTACGCGCGCTGTGTAACGACCCAACTTCTAGCATGTCTAGATCATACTAAAAATCGAATGTTACCAACTTGTTTTTCCTTTTTGTATTATTAATTAATAAATATAAGCTTGTACGTTGTTAAAACCCCGCGAATTTTACAAGTAAAATTTTTTTTAACAAGAATAATTTAAAGTCGCATACCCTCCATATATCTAGGGAAAATTAAACGTTCACATACATAAGACAAAAGATAATAGAATATGGAACAACACACTATAATATACATCATGTTACAGAAGTGGCTCAGTTATATAAGCATAGAGCTATAGTACAGCACCCCTAAGTCAGTGACTCATATAGTATATACATATATGTACATAAGACGCCCCAGGGCCTGGCCTGACCAAAAGCCCCTAAGCTGGCACCCAGGCTAGCCTAACTCTATGATATGCCTATTCCCTCTAATCATGCTAACAAAAGTGAGGGAGACACTCTAATGTACTGAAGTTAGACTAGGCGTCTCAAAAAGTCTCCTCAGTCCTGGTCCAGAGTACCTCACAGAAAATCACCGGGCGAATGGTGATGCTCACCTGCTGGCGCCTCGCCTGGCTCATCGTCATCGCTGTCAGAGGAGATAACTATGAAGTTAGGATCTTCCTCTGGATCTTCTTCTTCCTCGTCCTCTTCTTCTGCCGGAGAGATAGCAGAGGAACTACTGCTGGCCACAGGAACCATAAAAGGATAGCTACCAAACAAAATACAGTCTGGAGAAGGAGGTGGCGCCTCCATTATTTGATCATACTCAAGTCCCTGCTGCTCATCAAAGACAGGAGGCTCGATCGGCTCAGGTAAAGGATCAAGCTCGGGTGGCAATACAGGAACACCCCACTCATCAAGGACAAAAGGTGCAGGAGGTGCCTCATGGATAAGCTGGGCAGGTATAGGCTCATCAGGTAGAGGAGGTTCAGGTGGAGGAGGATGGTCAGGTGGAGGTGGCATCTGCTCCTCAGGATGAGGTATCCCAGGTCCGCTGGGGTGTAACCAAGATAAAGGAAAGTCATAGGGTGCATCAGGATTAAAGTATGCTGTCCTAATAGGGTACTGGAAAGGTCTACCACGAACTACATAATTACGGATACGAGGTACCGCACAGTAGATGTAATACTCGCCACGCACCGGGTCCTCGTGGATGTACGGTGGATCAATCTCGTAGAATAGGACTCCCGTGTCCATCTGTAGAGGTGTAAGGGGTAAGAACTGGGGAGTTCTTAGTAAGGTCGGGGTTTACAGTTAAGTTCATTTATAATGTCCGTGGTCATAGAAGTATAAATAAATGTAGAGTAATATGTACATAACAACAACATAAACTAACACATGAACAAGAGAGAAAATAGGAAATAAATGCACATTCACACATTAATATGCAATCACACAGTTATGCTCCAACAAACAAGGAATAGAACAAGAACACAAGAAGATTAGCAATAAATAATGCACAAACAAGTATGATGCATGTCTGTCCCTACTACAGGTAATGAGCTCATTTGTCGGTTTTGACCCGCACCCGACGCAATCCGACCCTCCAAGTCAGATAAGGCCTTCCCAGAACTTAATCCCAGATTAAGTACCGCATACCCTCTACCAAGTGCTCTCGACTTGTAGGGCTGGTATTTGCTTAGGTCTCAATATACCGCAGGTATGCAAGTCAGGCCTCTACCAAGCATTCAGCTTGCAGGGCTGGTACTACTCTACCGCAGCCTGTCTGGGAAGCAACATCTCAATACGGGCGTCCCCGCACAACATTCACAAGCATTGCCCGAAGGCTCATAATTCACATATAACCATACTTTCCATCATTTAGCAATCATCATAAATCAAGCATTACAACATCACAGAAAGCTCATTTTACAATTCTCTGTTTACTCTGTAAGGTCAGGTACACAGCTATATCACTTTTAACTCCTTTTCTTTTTAACTTAAACATAGGTTTCAAAATCTTGTTTCTTTACCTCATATACCTCTATATCTTCTCTTATACCTCTTCTTAGGTGTTTAGTAAAGGAAATTAGAGAATTCTGGACTCAAATCTGCCTTCCTGAGGCTTTCAGGAAAAACTATCTTTTTATCAATATTTTAT
>NC_029789.2:80039102-80045710 GCF_000816755.2 Arachis ipaensis | reverse complement strand
AATATTTTATTATTAAAATAATAATATTTTATTTAACTTTCAAAAATTGCATTTTGACCCCCGAACTTCTTGGAAATTGCACTTTAACCCCTATAACTTTTAATATTTGCACTTTAGCCCCTCAACTTTTGATTAATTAATTTTCAACCCCAAACTTTTTAATAATTGCATTTTGACCCCAAAACTCCTTGAATACACGTTTTCATGTTTTTCCAAAAACCAAAAACATTTTTTTTTCAAAAGTTCATCAGATTTTTGCTTGATTTTCAACTAGTTTTTCAATCTTTTCGGAAACCGATTTGAACCCGATTTTTATCAAACCAAAGAGAAACTTTTCAGCCATCAAATACACATCAAATAAGCATCAAAAATCATGATTTTCATGGCTGGAATGTCACATTTTCCAGCAGCACCAACAGCCACTTCAAAACCATCATAAACATGATTTTCAAGCATTAAACAACAAGTTTCCATGATCAAACCCTCACACATACACCCAAAATCAAATCTCAAGCAACAAGATCTGGCTTAACACTTCAAGAACACAGCTAATCATTGATTAATTTACCAAACCTTACCTCCCTTGCTGCTGTCCGAGATTGCACCAAAAACAAGCTTCCAGAAGCACTTTTACACCTATTTTAACATCAAAAACAACTTTAGAATCTTAATAAAATAATAATATATGAATATTATATTAATATAATTTTTCTCTCGAAATTCGTGACCGGCTCGTCACATAGAGACTAACAACGGAAATCAGAATTTTGAAATTCGGGCCCGAAGTGGCTCAAAAAGATAACTCTTCGCGACATGCCTACTTAGATTAGGAGAGGTGTCCTGTGCAATCAAGCTGCTGACTCAGCAGCTTGATGACGCAGCACCTGTGCAGTGGAGGTGCTTATATGCATAGAAATTCCTAAAAATTCTGTAAAAATTTCGTTTGATCCTGAAAAAGCGCCGTTTCTTCGGGGCTAGGCCGTTACATTCTACCCTCCTAAAAGAAAATTTTGTCCTCAATTTTAATTACCTGAAAAGAGAAACGGGTAGTCTGTTCTCATCTTGTCTTCCAGCTCCCATGTGTACTCTTCAGTTCCAGTTTGTCCCCATGCTACCTTAACCAATGATACTGTCTTGTCTCTAAGCTGTTTGTCACTTCGTTCCACAATCCTGACTTGTAGGGTTTGATATGTCAAGTCGGCTCGTAGCTGTAGTGTCTCTGGTTGTAAAACGTGACTTTCGTCGGGATTATACTTTTTGAGTTGTGAAACATGAAAAACATCATGAAGGTTTGACAAATAAGGAGGGAGAGCTACTTGGTATGCTACTGGACCGACTCTTTTAAGAATTTGAAAAGGACCTAAATATCATGGATTCAATTTCTTAGTCCTAAGAGCTCTACCTATTCCTGTCGTAGGTGTCACTCTTAAGAAGATATGGTCACCTTCGTTAAATTCTAAGGGCCTACGCCTAATATCTGTATAGCTCTTTTGTCGACTTTGGGCAGTTTGAATCTTCTCTCGAATGTGCTTAATCCGTTCGGTAGTTTCTTGTACCAAGTCTGGCCCCAAAAAGCTGCCTTCCTCCTTGTCATACAGCATAATAGTGATTGACACTTTCTTCTGTAGAGGGCCTCATATGGTGCCATTCCGATACTCTGTTGATAACTGTTGTTGTAAGCAAACTCAATCAATGGCAAGTATTTGTCCCAGTTACCCTGTTGGTCCATTACGCAAGATCTCAACATATCTTCCAAGGTACGAATTGTTCGTTCTATCTGTCCATCAGTCTGTGGGTGATATGCTGTACTTAAGTGCAACTTCGTCCCAAAAGCTTTCTGTAGAGCTCCCCAAAATCTAGAAGTAAACCTTGGATCTCTGTCTGACACAATTGATGAAGGTATTCCATGCAATCGTATTATCTCCTGAATGTATAACTGGGCGAGTTTCTCCAAGCTGTGACCAATTTGAATTGGTAAAAAATGCGCTGATTTTGTCAATCGATCTACAATTACCCAAATTGCATCATGCCCGGCAGAAGTTCTTGGTAACCCAGTAACAAAATCCATCGTAATCTCTTCCCATTTCCATTGCGGTATCTCCAATGGTTGCAGGGTTCCAGGTGGTTTTTGATGTTCCACTTTAATCTTCTGGCAAGTGAGACACTTTGAAACATACGTTGCTATATCTTTCTTCATTCCCGGCCACCAGAACATCTTCTTCAGATCTTGGTACATTTTAGTCATTCCGGGATGGATAGAAAATCTGCTTTCATGAGCTTCGGTAAGAATGTTCTTTCTCAAGTCCTCCTGAGCAGGTACACAAATTCTGTTCCTATATCTCCATATTCCCTCTTTATCTTGGCGTACCTCTTCCAGCTGATCTGCCTTCATCCGTGTTAACAATGTCAGCATTCCTGAATTCTGGGCCTGAGCTTGCTGAATAGCTATCTTAAAGTCAGATGTTAATTGTAGTCGCGCCATAACAACTCCTCTTGATGTCTCTCTCATTCCTAATTTTAAGTTTTCAAAGGCTGAGATCATTTCTTCTTCCTTGATCATCATCCACGATATGTCCAAACTCTTCCGACTCAAAGCATCTGCGACTACATTTGCCTTCCCAGGATGATAGCTCAACTTAAAATCATAATCTTTTAAGAATTCCATCCATCGCCTCTGCCTCATATTAAGGTCTTTCTGATCAAAGATATACTTCAAACTCTTATGATCAGAGAAGACTTCAAATTGGGCTCCGTACAAATAGTGCCTCCAAATCTTAAGTGCAAAGACCACTGCTGCTAATTCCAAATCATGTGTCGGATAGTTCCTTTCGTGAGGTCTTAGTTGTCTCGAAGCATAAGCTACCACATTCCTATGCTGCATCAATACACATCCAAGTCCCTTGGAAGAAGCATCACAATGCACCTCAAAAGGTTCCTGTGGGTCTGGTAACACCAAAACTGGCGCCGTCGTCAACTTTCCTTTAAAGTTTCAAAGCTTTCTTCACACTTCTCTGTCCACTCAAACGGAACTTCCTTCCTAGTAAGGCAAGTCAAAGGTAAAGCTATATGTGAAAAACCCTTGATAAACCGCCGATAGTATCCTGCTAACCCCAAGAAACTTCGAACTTCTGTAACTGTCTTGGGTTGCTTCCATTGTACTTCGGCCTCGATCTTTAAAGGATCTACAGTTATTCCATCTCGTGTGATCACATGTCCCAAGAATGCCACTTCTGTCACCCAAAACTCACATTTCGACAACTTCGCATATAGCTTCCGTGCTCTTAATATTTGCAACACAATCCTCAAATGCTCTCCATGTTCTTCTTCTGTCTTGGAATAGATGAGGATATCATCTATAAAGACTACCACAAACTGATCTAGATACGGACGAAAAATGCGATTCATATAATCCATGAATATAGCAGGAGCATTAGTCAGTCCAAAGGACATAACCGTATACTCATAGTGACCGTACCTAGTTCGAAAGGCAGTCTTAGGTATATCTGATTCCTTCACCCGAATTTGATGGTAACCTGACCGCAAATCAATCTTCGAGAATACTGTCGCACCTCTCAGCTGGTCCATCAGATCATCTATCCTTGGGAGTGGATACTTGTTCTTGATTGTGATATTGTTCAATTGCCGATAATCCACACATAACCTCATTCCACCATCCTTTTTCTTTACTAGTAACATTGGAGCTCCCGATGGTGATACACTCAGACGAATAAACTTCTTCCCTGGTAATTCATTCAACTGCTTTATTTAACTCTGCTAGTTCCAACGGTGACATCCGATATGGTGCTATAGAAATTGGTCCGGCTCCAGGAACCAGATCAATAGTAAACTCTATCTCTCTCTGAGGTGGAAACTCAGGTATATCATCTGGAAAAATATCAGGAAACTCCTTCACCACTCGAATTTGCTCCAAGTCTTGTTCATTAGTTTCTGAGCTAGCCGATAGTAGAACGTAACCCTCTAACCCACTATTACTAGAAATAACTCTTAGGGAATTCAAATAGAAAGTACAAGACTCAACTGGTTCAGTGTGCATTTCAGATGATGGAAATGTAGCAATTCGTTTAAAACAATCAAGGAAAACATGATGCTTGGACAACCAATCTAGACCTAAGATAATATCTAAACCACACAAAGGCAAACAAACCAGGTCATGTATAAAAGTCCTAGCCTCAATAACAAAAGGCACCTGTTGACATACTTGACTAGTCAAGGCATTTTAAGATGTGGGTGTACGAACAATTAGATTATAATCTAACATGGTGAAATCTAATCCCAACTCATGCGCAACAATCTCAAAAATAAATGAATGTGATGCACCAGAGTCATACAGTACAGTTAAGAGTCGAGATTTGACATAACACTGACCTTGAATTAGGGAGTCTGATTTCATTGCGTCATCAGCAGTCATAGCAAACACACGTCCTTGCTGTTGCGGCCTATCTGTTCCTTATACTGGCTTCTTCGGACAGTCCTTAGCCATATGTCCAGGCTGACCACAAGAAAAACAGATAACGCCTGTAAGCTGACAAGGTCTACCTCCATGCTCCTTTCCGCACTGCCTACATACTGGTCGCATCTGTGCCTGCTGAGGTCGCTTACCCATATCCTGTCTCATTCATCCTCCATTCCCTCCTGTAGGACGTGCATGAACATTTCTATTCTGATTGTACCTTCATGAAGGCATTGCTCCCTGCTTAAAATTCCTTCCCTGAGGAGCTGTATACTGATTATAATTCTGAAAAGAAGATCCTGGGCGATTCATCCGAGCTGCAGCTATCTTCTTAGCACAGTCCTCTACTAGCTGACTCTTATTAACCAACTTCGTAAAATTCCGTATTTCCAATGGAACCACTGAGTTCAACAAATCTTCACGGAGTCTCCCTTCAAATTTCAAACATTTCCACTCTTCGAAATCTGCTGGATTCCCTTGACAAACCTTGGAAAAATGACATAAATCTTCAAACTTCCTTGTATACTCAGCAACAGACATACTTCCCTGTTTCAACTGCATCAACTCCATCTCCTTTGCCTCACGAGTAGCTCTAGGAAAGTACTTCTTATGGAACTCTTCTTTGAAAACATCCCACAAAATATTACTCTCATATTGCTGCAGTAAATGTTGAATGCCCTGCCACCAGTGCTGAGCATCCCCTTCCAACATATAAGTAGCAAATTCTACATACTGTTCTTCCGGGACATGCTGTGCCCTCAAGGACCTTTCTATGCATCGGAACCAATTATCAGCTTCAGTTGCTACAGTCGTACCCTTGAACTTCGGTGGATTAAGTTTTAAGAAAGCAGCTAATGTCATAGGCCTATCATGATTCATGTTATCTCCATCACTGTTCCCACTATTCTCACCATTACGGTCATTGTTACGCTCTCCATTACGTTCCCCCAGACGGTTAACTGCTCGGGTAGTAGCAGTCGCCGTTTCACGCACAGCCTCAGCCATAGCGTGAATCGCAGCAAACAGATTATCATCGTTTCGTGGCGGATTATTAACAGTAGACCCTTCCCGATCGCTACGTCTCCGTGGAGGCATCCTGATTCTGTTCATACTAAACAATCAATACCAAGGTGATCAGTCTTAATACCTCAGGTTGGGCGTGAACATTATCAGAATGAAAGCACAAAGACATTCATGCAACACATATCACATGGATACCCTATAAGCATGAGAGACACCACAGAGCATGCAATTAACAGGAAGAACTGCTCTGATACCAAATTGTAACGACCCAACTTCTAGCATGTCTAGATCATACTAAAAATCGAATGTTACCAACTTGTTTTTCCTTTTTGTATTATTAATTAATAAATATAAGCCTGTACGTTGTTAAAACCCTGCGAATTTTACAAGTAAATTTTTTTTAACAAGAATAATTTAAAGTCGCATACCTTCCATATATCTAGGGATAATTAAACGTTCACATTCATAAGACAAAAGATAACAGAATATGGAACAACACACTATAATATACATGAACACCCCACTTATCAAGGACAAAAGATGCAGGAGGTGCCTCATGGATAAGTTGGGCAGCTATAGGGTCATCAGGTAGAGGAGGTTCAGGTGGAGGAGGATGGTCAGGTGGAGGTGGCATCTGCTCCTCAGGATGAGGTATCCCAGGTCCGCCGGAGTGTAACCAAGATAAAGGAAAGTCATAGGGTGCATCAGGATTAAAGTATGCTATCCTAATAGGGTACTGGAAAGGTCTACCACGAACTACATAATTACGGATACGAGGTACCGCACAGTAGATGTAATACTCGCCACGCACCGGGTCCTCGTGGATGTACGGTGGATCAATCTCGTAGAATAGGACTCCCGTGTCCATCTGTAGAGGTGTAAGGGGTAAGAACTGGGGAGTTCTTAGTAAGGTCGGGGTTTACAGTTAAGTTCGTTTATAATGTCTGTGGTCATAGAAGTATAAATAAATGTAGAGTAATATGTACATAACAGCAACATAAACTAACACATGAACAAGAGAGAAAATAGGAAATAAATGCACATTCACACATTAATATGCAATCACACAGTTATGCTCAAACAAACAAGGAATAGAACAAGAACACAAGAAGAT
>NC_029789.2:80028510-80039005 GCF_000816755.2 Arachis ipaensis | reverse complement strand
AACAAAATACAGTCTGGAGAAGGAGGTGGCGCCTCCATGATCTGATCATACTCATGTCCCTGCTGCTCATCAAAGACAGGATGCATAGTAATATGTACATAACAGCAACATAAACTAACACATGAACAAGAGAGAAAATAGGAAATAAATGCACATTCACACATTAATATGCAATCACACAGTTATGCTCCAACAAACAAGGAATAGAACAAGAACACAAGAAGATTAGTTATAAATAATGCACAAACAAGTATGATGCATGTCTGTCCCTATTGCAGGTAATGAGTTCATTTGTCGGTTTCGACCCGCACCCGACGCAATCCGACCCTCCAAGTCAGATAAGGCCTTCCCAGAACTTAATCCCAGATTAAGTACCGCATACCCTCTACTAAGTGCTCTCGACTTGCAGGGCTGGTATTTGCTCAGGTCTCAATATACCGCAGGTATGCAAGTCAGGCCTCTACCAAGCATTCAGCTTGCAGGGCTAGTACTACTCTACCGCAGCCTGTCTGGGAAGCAACATCTCAATACGGGCGTCCCCGCACAACATTCACAAGCATTGCTCGAAGGCTCATAATTCACATATAACCATACTTTCCATCATTTAGCAATCATCATAAATCAAGCATTACAACATCACAGAAAGCTCATTTTATAATTCTCTATTTACTCTGTAAGGTCAGGTACACAGCTATATCACTTTTAACTCCTTTTCTTTTTAACTTAAACACAGGTTTCAAAATCTTGTTTCTTTACCTCATATACCTCTATATCTTCTCTTATACCTCTTCTTAGGTGTTTAGTAAAGGAAATTAGAGAATTCTGGACTCAAATCTGCCTTCCTGAGCCTTTCAGGAAAAACTATATTAATATTTTATTATTAAAATAATAATATTTTATTTAACTTTCAAAAATTGCATTTTGACCCCCGAACTTCTTGGAAATTGCACTTTAACTCCTATAACTTTTAATATTTGCACATTAGCCCCTCAACTTTTGATTAATTAATTTTCAACCCCAAACTTTTTAATAATTGCATTTTGACCCCAAAACTCCTTGAATACACGTTTTCATGTTTTTCCAAAAACCAAAAACATTTTTTATTTCAAAAGTTCATCAGATTTCTGCTTGATTTTCAGCTAGTTTTTCAATCTTTTCGGAAACCGATTTGAATCCAATTTTTATCAAACCAAAGAGAAACTTTTCAGCCATCAAATACACATCAAATAAGCATCAAAAATCATGATTTTCATGGCTGGAATGTCACGTTTTCCAGCAGCACCAACAGCCACTTCAAAACCATCATAAACATGATTTTCAAGCATTAAACAACAAGTTTCCATGATCAAACCCTCACACATACACCCAAAATTAAATCTCAAGCAACAAGATCTGGTTTAACACTTCAAGAACACAGCCAATCATTGATTAATTTACCAAACCTTACCTCCTTTGCTGCTGTCTGAGATTGCACCAAAAACAAGCTTCCAGAAGCACTGTTACGCCTATTTTAACATCAAAAACAACTTTAGAATCTTATGAACCATGAAGGCTGAAGCTTCATGATGATGAAAAGAAGGTTTTCCTCACCTTAACGTAACTAGAAATCCCGTTTTCTTGGAGCTTTTGGTGATTGAATAAGAGATCCTAAGAGAAAACATGAAGAAAACATCATTAACTTAAGGAACCACCATGGCCGAATCTTCAAGGAGAAGGAGCAGCCTTCATACCTTGATTTACTCCATGAAAGGTGACATAGAAATGAAGAGGAGGAAGAGGTGAACACTTTGGTAAGATTAGATTTTTGATAGGGGTTTCGGTTTGAGAAAGAACGGAGAAAGTAGCTCAGGTGTTCATGGAAGCTTCATGGTTTTCTTTCATGGTGTTCTAAGCTTTTCCAAGAACAAAAATGATAGCCAAGCTGTCCTAGGGAGGCCGTGGCTTTTGGATGATGATTATACAAAAGTTACTTGTCAAAATATCTCAGAAAAGGATAATTACTAAAGCTAGATGTATTAGAACTTAAGTAATTACACTACTAATGGATAAACATTAATTTACTTAGTGTAAATGACACTAGTAACTGGATAATCATAAGAATAAAAGATATATGATGAAGCATTAGCAGTGCTAAGTTCATCTAAGAATGCCGGTATTATCCGTTACCGGTAGATTTCAAGCTCAGTTATTATATTATTAAGCATAGATCAACATTAATCACAGTAGAGAAGATAATAATATAATATTCTGAATAAAATAATAATATATGAATATTATATTAATATAATTTTTCTCTCGAAATTTGTGACCGGCTCGTCACATAGAGACTAACCACGGAAATCAGAATTTTGAAATTCGGGCCCGAAGTGGCTAAAAAATGCAACTCTTCGCGACGTGCCTACTTAGATTAGGAGAGGTGTCCTGTGCAATCAAGCTGCTGACTCAGCAGCTTGATGACGCAGCACCTGTGCAGTGGAGGTGCTTATATGCATAGAAATTCCTAAAAATTCTGTAAAAATTCCGTTTGATCCCGAAAAAGTGCCGTTTCTTCGGGGCTAGGCCGTTACACGCTGTGCGCGTATGCGTCGAAGGCCACACGTGACTTTTAAATGGCGGGAAAGTAAATAACAGAAAAGTAAATGCTAGAAATAAGAGCTGAATGTAAATGACGGAAAGTAAATTGCAGAATCTTAAATGGGGATGGGTAATTGCTCATAAAAGTAAATGACAGATATTAAAGAGAATGGGTAAGATCAGAAATGGGGAGTTCATTGGGCTTAGGAGATGTTGCATTCTCCGGATCAATTTCATTTTCATCTCTTCCTCAATCAATGCACTCATTGATCTTCTTGGCAATCTTAAGTGATTGAATTACAATTTCTTGTAATTCAATCTCTCAAATCTTGATCAATAGCCAATTTCTTGGTCAATTGCTCATGAGAAAAGATGAAGTATGGTCACTGATTATACCACATGCATTTCCCAAATCAAGTGTTGAGAGGATTATAGTCACATATCCATCCAAACCCAATTTGGTCCAGCATGAGAAAGCATTTCTAGCATGATCTCTTCATTCCTCTTTCAAGGTTCAGAAGAAATCCAAGTATGAATAGCTTCTTTTCCAAGATAACTACCCAATTGGATGAAGATCGAAAGCTTTCAAGTAAAATCAAGAGAAAAGATAGAAGAAGAATAATGAAAACTAGTATTGACCATCAAATTACAACAGAGCTCCCTAACCCAATGAAAGGGGTTTAGTTGTTCATAGCTCTGGAAAATGAAAACAAAGATGGAGAATACATGATGAAACTAGAAGTGCAGAGAAAGTAAATACAGAGAGTAATTCTATGCCCAGCGGCTCCCTATAATTTCCTACTAGGTTAACGTGGCTTCTAACGTGGCCATGCTAGCCATCTCCAACGTTAGTGACAAAGTTGAGTGTCACTAACATTGGCTCAACATTCTCTTATCCACGTTAGCTTCCACATTAACTAAGTTAACGTGGGAATTAACGTGGCTCATGGTGGCATGTGTGGGCTCCTTCCAACGTTAGTGACAATCTTGGGTGTCAGTAACGTTGGCGTCACCTCCCTTCTTCACGTTAACTTCCACGTTAACTAAGTTAACGTGGCTTATTGGGGCTTGTGTGGGTTCCTTCCAACGTTAGTGACAATGGTCGACCACCTTGTTTCCTCACGTTAGCTTCCACGTTAACTAGGTTAACGTGGGAGTTAACGTGGCTTAATGTGACTTGGCCAACATTAGTGATATTGTTGAATGTCACTAACATTGGCTTCCCCCCTTTCTTCTTAACGTTAGAGGCCACGTTAACTATGTTAATGTGGTGACTAACGTGGCCACTTATGAGCTTGATCCAACGTTAGTGATAATGTTAAGTGTTACTAACGTTGGCTCCATTTTCTTTCTTCCACGTTAGAGTTCACGTTAACTTAGTTAACGTGACTCTTAACGTGGGCAATGATGGCTTCGACAGCGTTATTGGCAATTCCTTTTCTCATTAACTTTGCAAGTTACTCCCATTCCACGTTAGTGTTAATGTTAGTGTAACTAACGTAGCCACTAATGTGGTTCTTCTTTGCTTCCTTTGTCCTGAAATCAAGCAATAAAGTGCATCAAAGTTCTAGTCCAAGTCATGGGAAATGCAACATCCAATTTATCATTAAATTCATGCAAAATCCTCATGAAATCATGTAAATTGCACAATGCATGCTTGAATCAAGATGTAAGTGAATATCTACCCAAAACTAGCTTATTTCCTAAGGAAATGCATGATACTACCCTAAAAACAGTAAAGAAAAGGTCAATGAAACTGGCCAAAATGCCCTGGCATCACAACACCAAACTTAAAGCTTGCTTATCCCTAAGCAAGTACTGGAACAAGAGAATGATGAATGGAACGCCAAGAGAAATGAGTCATTCTTGTGGAAGTCATGTCCCTGGTTTTATGGTGGTTTCATGCATAGCAACTTAGGTTCATTCCTGGCTCTCAGACCTTTATCATGTCCTAGAATACTCACTGTGATTGCATCCCATGAGACTTTTATTCATTGATCCTTTTGTTGTTATTTCAGGGCTTATTTTTGTTCTTAAGCTAAGTGCTATGTAAGGGGGCAACTCTTTAAAATAAGCTTTCGGCCAACACTCCCGAACCAGTTGGTTCAAGGTGCTAGGTGATGAAGCACGCCTAAGGACTTACTTGCTCAAGTCTCTCCCCCATACATACACACCACAGGCACATAGTTTATTTATTTTCTTTTCTTGAGACCTTGGTGTCCAGCACCTCTTTGGGTTATTAATGTTCTGTATTGAGGGTTACTCTTGATAGTGGACTTTCAGCTGATAATCTCGAGTTAGTTAACCCAAGTTACCAAGTGATAAGGCACCCCTAAGAGCTTATTCATCCAAGTAGATCCCTCACACAGGAGCACCACAGACACATGCCTCAAGATTAAAACCATTGGTGCCTAGCCTTATTGCTTACTCTTTTTCTTTTATTTTTCAACCTTTATTGTTCTTTCCCTTTTTCTTATTAGGATCTTCTTATTTAGCTAGTCTCATGAGGTATTTTTCAAGCACAGTATTCATGACAGATAGTTGTCCTCCCACCTTCTGGTTGAACCAACTTAGCTAACTTATGACTATACCATAAACTCATGAACTTACTCCATAGTATGAACTCCTCTCTGGTCTTTAAAAACACTCATTCTCTTTTCATTTAAATCAAAGGGACAAGCATACAAATAAGCAAAGTAAGGGTGCAGTGACATAAAGACCAGCAAACATAGACCTTTTCAACAAAACTTAAAAGACAGAATTTAAAATTGTTTAAACTAACATGGAAGCAAGTTCTATTTCATACAAGATCTTCCTTATTTAAAGCATAGAGAAAGATGGACCAAAGGAGGAACTTCACCACCTTTTACTCATGTGGTTGCCCATGCTCTCCTCCTTGCTTGTCCTCCTTGTGTCCCTCTTGATTGCTTGTACTCCCATTTTCTTTACTTTTTCCAATCAGCTTCTTCTAGAAACCACCATCTTCCATCTTCTTCTTGAGTGTTTCCTTCTACTGTTTCACCTTCCTCTCTTCTTGTTCTACAAAATCTTTTTGGACCTCATCATATGTAGGGATGGCATAGTGTAGATGATGCATATTACTAGACATGTAGTTCCACTTGGCTTGAGTGTTTACGTTGAACTCTTCCCTATGTAGTTGCCGTCCTTCATTAAGTACAGTGAACTCATTGAATGCTTTCATCTGAGCTATTTGCCGCTGATTGAGTTCCTGCAAATGCTTATCTTGATGTTCTTGCCTCTCAGTAACTTGGTGGATGGCTTGAGTGAGCTGGGAGTATTGTTCCTGTTGCTGCTCCATTTGTTGTTTCTGCCACTCTTCTTGTTGGCTCATCCAGTTGGACTGAAGGTTTAGTATTTGCTCTTGTCCTTCCATATGTCTCATCCCCAAATCTTCAATGGCTTTTAGAAGGTGATTCATATTCAAGTCGGCTGTTAAGAATGCTCTTCTTGTTGATATTCTTCCTGATGAGACTCCTCTTGGTGAGCTCCTTCTTTTGCTTTCAGTTTCCCTATTTGTGGCCTTCTTTGTTGCTGAGCAGGTGTAGTATAGGCCATACACTGGGTTGTCATTAGCCTCCCAGGGTTCACCCAGTCTGGATTGTTATCCTCAAAGACCACCTTGGCCTTTTTGCATAATCTGAAAATGGTGCTGGGGTACCAAAGTCTGGCACCTGATTCAAGCTTCTCAGCTGAATCTTGAATTCCTTCAGCTATAAGTTCATGCACATTGATTTCTCCACCTTGTACTAGGCAATGTACCATAGTTTCTCGATTAATATTAACCTCTGAATTATTTGCAGCTGGGAGGATAGACCTCCTCACGAGTTCAAACCACCCCTTTGGTACCTTCTTCTTTGTCCCTTTTGATGTTGCCTTGCTCTTGGTGACTTCTTCTTCTAAGGAAATTTTGTTGTTGTCTTCACATGTCTCTGGTGGTTTAGGTTCCTCCAGCTTTTCCTTGAGTTGTGACAACTGCTTATTTCCTTGTTCATCAACCCAGGGCTTTCCCAGATGGGCTGGTTGTGCTTCAGTGCTTGCTTCCTCTGTCAGCATCTCATTATGATCTTTGCTTGGTTCTTTGTTCTCTTGGTCTGCTTCTTGTGAGAGTTTGAAGACATTAAAGCTGAGTCGTTCATCATGGATCCTTAATATTAGCTCCCCTCGCTCCACATCTATGAGTGCTCTGGCTGTAGCTAGGAATGGTCTTCCCAATATGATTAGGTGAGTGTGACTCTCTTCCATGTCCAAGATGACAAAGTCTGTCGGAAGAAAGTATTTCCCAACCTTTAACAACACATTTTCCACCACCCCTATTGCTTGTTTTTGAGTTTTGTTAGCCAGTCTGATGACTACATCTGTGGGCAATATCTCATTGATCTGCAGCCTCTTCACCAGGGATAAGGGCATTAAGTTGATGCTTGCTCTTAAATCGCAGAGTGCTCTATCAAACATTGTTTCCCCCATGGCACAGGGGACATGAAAACTCCCTGGATCTTTTCTTTTTGTAGGCAGCTGTGGTTGAATGAGGGTACTGCACTCCTTGTTCATCACTATAGTTTGGCCTCCCTTGAGTGAGCTTTTGCTGGGAAGCAGCTGCTTCATATACTTGATGTATGCAGGCATTTGTTGAATAGTCTTGATGAATGGTATGTTGACATGCAGAGATGCAAACAAATCAAGAAACCTTGAGTATATTCTCTTCTCCACAGCACCATTGAGCAGTTGGGGAAAAGGTGCATAGAGTCTCAGCAGCTCCTGTTGTGAGATTTCTGGTTCTTGATGATCTTTTTCCTTCTTCTCTACTGAGGTATCTTCAGGTTGTTCTGACAGCTTGCTTGGCTTGTCCTCAGTCTCCTTATCACTTATAGTGACCATATTGCAATCTTCCCATCTTACTTTCTTTGTTTCACCTCTCGGATTCTTCTTTGTGTCACTTGGGAATCCATCTGTGGGTTTGAGAATTTGCTCAGAGAGATACCCCACTTGAGATTCCAACCTCTTGATTGTGTCGATCTGGTTCTTGAAACTGGCTCGCACTTCCTCTTTGAACACCTTGTTGTCTTGAATCTCCTTGCCTATGCCTTCAAGTAGATTCTCAATCCTTGAGAGTTTGTCATCAAATGATTGTAGATTGTAATTAGAGGTGGAAGGATGAGGTAAGTTATTTTGGTTTTGATGTGGATGTGGAGAGGTGTTGTTATTGGGGTGTTGATATGGTCTAGATGTGAAGTGTTGGTGGCTTGCATTGTTGGGATTTGGGCGTCTTTGATCAAGGCTTTGGTCTTGTTGATTTCCCCACCCAAAGTTTGGGTGATTCCTCCATCCAGGGTTGTAGGTCTTGGAGTATGGATCATGGTTTTGCCTAGGTGAATTCCCAATGTAGTTGACTTGCTCCTGACTTCCCTCTGCTTCTTCATTTACTCCTTCTTGGGTTGTTGATGAAGTGGTGATTGCTGCTACTTGGTTCTTCTCCATCTTCTTGGTGAGGTCAGCCAGCTGCTGGGTAATGAGCTTGTTTCGGGCCAGCAGAGCATCTACATTGTTTAGCTCCATCACTCCTCTCGTGTTCCCTCTTTCGGAAGCATAGAAGTAGTCATTCTCTACTACAGTTTCAATGACATCTATGGCTTCCTCAATGGTCTTCTTCTTGTTCAAAGATCCTCTGGATGAATGGTCTACTGCCTTCTTTGATTCATAAGAGAGCCCTTCATAGAAAATGTGCAGCTGCACCCATTCGTTGAACATGTTAGGTGGACACCTCCTTGTTAGGTCTTTAAACCTCTCCCATGCTTCATATAGAGTCTCACCATCTTGTTGCCTGAATGTTTGGACCTCAGCTCTCAGCCTATTGATTCGTTGAGGAGGGTAAAATCTTGCTAAGAATTTGTTCACCACATCCTCCCAGGTTGTCAAGCTCTCCCTTGGGAAAGACTTCAGCCACTTGGCTGCCTTATCCTTGAGTGAGAATGGAAATAAGAGCAATCTATAGGCGTCAGGATGAACACCATTAGACTTCACTGTGTCACAAATTCTCAGGAAGGTGGTCAAATGTTGATTGGGGTCCTCTTGGACACTCCCTCCGAACAAATAGTTGTTCTGAATAAGGGTGATGAGCTGTGGTTTTAGTTCAAAATTGTTGGCGTGGATGGTTGGCTTTTGAATGCAACTTCCACAGTTTCCTGGGTTTAGATTGATGTAAGAGCCTAAAACTCTTCTATCCTCCCCAGCATGATTTGCTCGTCCTCTTCTGCCATAGTTGTGAGCCTCTTCTTCATGATGGTTTTCCATGTTTTCTTCCATGTTTAGTTCAAAGTATTCCTCCTCTTCCTCAGCACCAACTACTCTTTTTCCTCTTGCTTCCCTTCTTAATCTCAAGAAGGTCCTCTCAGGTTCAGAATCAAAGGAAGTTGAAGCTCCGCTTCTTCTCCCTGTCATACAACCAACAAGTACAAGCAAGGAAAATAGATGCAGAAAGTATTTCTGTCAGAATTACTGTTAGTGTGAGTGATGCAATATATCAAACAGTTAGTGGGTTAGTGAAATGAATGGTAAATAACAAAGAAAAAGTAGGGGGAAGGGAAGAAATTAACTAAAACAGAAAGTAAATGACTCAAACAGAAAATTAAATCAAATAAAAAATAAAATGCTCAATCTAGTTATCTTCCAATTTAATCATTGTTGATGCACAATCAATCCCCGGCAACGGTGCCATAAACTTGATGCACGGAAAACTTGTCTCATAACAAATTTCCTTCGGCAAGTGTACCGAATTTGTCGTCAAGTAAAAACTCACAATAGAGTGAGGTCGAATCCCACAAGGATTGATTGATCAAGCAACTTTAATTAGAGCAATGTTCTAGTTGAGCGAATCAGAATTTGAGTTGAGAATTGTAGAAAATTAAATGGTGGGAAAGTAAATAACAGAAAAGTAAATGCTAGAAATAAGAGCTGAATGTAAATGACGGAAAGTAAATTGCAGAATCTTAAATGGGGATGGGTAATTGCTCATAAAAGTAAATGACAGATATTAAAGAGAATAGGTAAGATCAGAAATGGGGAGTTCATTGGGCTTAGGAGATGTTGCATTCTCCGGATCAATTTCATTTTCATCTCTTCCTCAATCAATGCACTCATTGATCTCCTTGGCAATGTTAAGTGATTGAATTACAATTTCTTGTAATTCAATCTCTCAAATCTTGATCAATAGCCAATTCCTTGGTCAATTGCTCATGAGAAGAGATGAAGTATGGTCATTGATTATACCACATGCATTTCTCAAATCAAGTGTTGAGAGGATTATAGTCACATATCCATCCAAATCTAATTTCGTCCAGCATGAGAAAGCATTTCTAGCATGATCTCTTCATTCCTCTTTCAAGGTTCAGAAGAGATCCAAGTATGAATAGCTTCTTTTCCAAGATAACTACCCAATTGGATGAAGATCAAAAGCTTTCAAGTAAAATCAAGAGAAAAGATAGAAGAAGAATAATGAAAACTAGTATTGATCCATCAAATTACAACAGAGCTCCCTAACCCAATGAAAAGGGTTTAGTTGTTCATAGCTCTGGAAAATAAAAACAAAGATGGAGAATACATGATGAAACTAGAAGTGCAGAGAAAGTAAATACAGAGAGTAATTCTATGCCCAGAGGCTCCCTATAATTTCCTACCCTATTTAATTTAAAGCTACTCCTATATATACTACTCTTCTGTTCTTCTAGTTGGCTCTTCAAGTCTTGGGTATGGGCCTTTGGATCTTGAGTTTGAAGCAGTTCTCTTCTTCATTGGGCTTGGCTTTACTTGCAGAGAGAAAGTGTGAAGTGGACAGAGACTTTAGCTCAGGACGTTAGTGGTGTTAACGTTCAGTGAAAATATGGGTTCGAGAACGTTAGTGACAATC
>NC_029789.2:79960292-80028500 GCF_000816755.2 Arachis ipaensis | reverse complement strand
CACGTTAGCTTCCACGTTAACTAGGTTAACGTGGGAGTTAACGTGGCTTAATGTGACTTGGCCAACATTAGTGATAATGTTCAATGTCACTAACGTTGGCTTCCCCGTCCTGAAATCAAGCAATAAAGTGCATCAAAGTTCTAGTCCAAGTCATGGGAAATGCAACATCCAATTTATCATTAAATTCATGCAAAATCCTCATGAAATCATGTAAATTGCACAATGCATGCTTGAATCAAGATGTAAGTGAATATCTACCCAAAACTAGCTTATTTCCTAAGGAAATGCATGATACTACCCTAAAAACAGTAAAGGAAATGTCAGTGAAACTGGCCAAAATGCCCTGGCATTAGTAATTTATGGTAATTGTGTTTCTTTTAATTGTTGTTATTAATTCCTTGCAATATTTGTTGTTAGATTTCATTGTTGTTGCCAATTTACTTTGCTTTTCTTTTGTGCCCTCCAAGTATTTGATGAAATGCTTGGTTGGATTTTAGTATAGATTTTGTTCCCCTTGGCCTAGGTGGAGTAATTAGTGACGCTTGAGTTATCTAATGCCTTTGTTGATTGATAATTAGAAGTTGCTAATTGATTTGGATACCACTAAAGCTAGTCTTTCCTTTAGGAGTTGGCTAGGACTTGGGGAATCAAGTTAATTCATCCACTTGATTTTCCCCCATGATTAGAGGTTAACTAAATGGTAGCAATGGTCAATTCTCATCTCAATTGAGGAAGGTAACTAGGATAAGACTTCTAGTTCTCATATCTTGCCAAGACCTTTGTAGTTGTTAGTTTATTTTCATTGCCATTTACATTTAATGTCTAAAATCTCAAAAAAAAAAAAAAACCCAAACATACCTCATAACCAATAATAAGACACTTTATCGCAATTTCTAGGCAGAACGACCTAAGGTTTAAATACTTTGGTTTATAGATTTTAGGGGTTTGTACTTGTGACAAACAAAATTTTTGTAGGAAAGGATTATTGTTGGTTTAGAAACTATACTTTACAACGAGACTTCATTAGTGAAATTCTAAACCGTCAAGAATCCGTTCATCAAAATGGCATCCGCACAGGTTGAAATTTTTCCTTAGATATGTGCGTGCACAAGCTGTGCTAGCGCTGCAAACAGAACGCATTTTCCTGCCTGTGCGTGTGCACAAGTGTGTGCGTCCGCACAGATCAAAATTTTCGCAGATGGTGCGTCCGCACAAGGCTATGCGTGCGCACATATCAGAAATCATAAAATTCCGTAACTTTGTAGAATTTCAGATTTTTAACACCAACTTTGAATGATCATACCTCCCTCTACAAAATTCCAAATTTTACAAACTTTGTATCAATTTAAATGGTTTTCAAATATCTTTAATTCTAAAAAAATCTCATCAAATTTTGAAAACTGAGGCATAAGTTATGATCGAACAAAGTTCACCAAAAACCCAATTTTACCAAACTTCACAATTTCCATAATTTCTTATTATACCCATACCAAACCATACCAAACCATTCAAAACTCTACTTTTCATCAAAATTTATCTATTTTATCATAATACACCAACCTTACCACATTTTCCTTCTCATTTCGTTACTCTCAACTCCAACATCAACTATATAACACATGATCAAATCACCTTCAAACTTACCATTTCATAAATCTTAGCACTACAATAATCATAATGAACCAACTTCTAATCCATACAATCATTCAACATCATCATATCATTGGAAATCATCATAATTGAACCCAACATTTATCAACTTATCATGAATCATCATTCATCAACATTTAACACACCAACAATCATTTTAATTCAAACCTATCCTATTGGTCACTAGCCTAAGTGTCCATGAATATTATATACAACATAGAGGAAACCAAAACCATACCTTAGCCGATTCCTTATATGCACCAAAACTCCAATTTAGCACCAATGAGCTCTCAACCAAAATCCAATCACCAATGCAACTCCAACAAGCACCAACAAGCTCCAAACATACAAAAATCAAGCTATATCCATATAAATCACCACAAATCAAACTAGGGTTCCAATTAAACATAAATTCACAAGCGTTTAATGGCTCTTACCTTTTCCAACAGATTTAGATGTCAAAACCCAAGGCTCTAAGAACCAAAATTTTTGAGAGAAGAATAGAAAGGATTTCGTGGTTACCTCTCCAGTTTCTTGTATGGGTTTTGTAGAGCTCTTCACAAGGAACGCATAGCTGCAAACGATGCGGCGATCGGAGCTCTCTAGCTCAAGATATGAGCTTTGGAAGATTGACATGAATAGTGCTCAATCTCTTCTCCTCTCCTTCTTTCAATTTCTGATGGGTGTGTTTAAGTGTGTTTGTGCTGATTGGTTCATTAATTGAGCCTTTTATATGTTGGGCTTGGGCCCAACTTGGGCCCGGTCTAACCCGTTAGCGTTTTTAGCCCGTTTGGCCTAACTTCGGGTCAAACCTTTAAAATTAACGCTCGGTTTTCCATTTCGAATATTTTTCTAAGTTTTTTACGGTTTTTCGTAGAAGACACATTTTCTGACTCAGAAAGACCTACCGAGTCCAAATATCACCTTTAAATCCTCAAATTCTCACTCTAGCTTTTCAGAATCTAATTTGGGCAATATTAATTACATAATTAGCCAGTTATTAGTTGTGGTTCTTACATTCTCCCCACCAAATAAGAAATTTTGCCCTCAAAATTTGAATTACCTGAGAAAAGCTTGGGGTAATCCTTTTGAATCTCGGACTCTAATTTCCAAGTGTGCTCTTCTACTACTGCTCGCTCCCAAGCAACTTTAACCAATGAAACATCATTTCCTCGCAGCTTCTTTACATTAGTGTCATCGATCCTCACTGGCGTTACTTGGAAAGTCAAGTTCTCTTTCAACTCGACCGATTCAGGCTCCAACACATGAGCCGCATCCGACGTGTACTTACGGAGCTGTGACACATTGAATACGTCATGCAAGTTAGATAGATGAGGTGGCAAAGCGACTTGATACGCCACCGGCCCGAATCGCCTTAAAATTTCAAACGGTCCTATATATCTTGGGTTCAACTTCTTGGTTTTGATTGCTCTTCCAATCCCAGTTGTCGGTGTAACCCTAAGGAATATGTGCTCCCCCATTTCAAACTCTAACTGTTTCCTTCTCTGATCCGCATAACTCTTCTGTCGACTTTGAGCAGTTAGAATCTTTGCACGAATCTTCTTAATGTTCTCAGTAGTCTCTACTATTACATCAGGACCCAAAACGCTTATTTCACCGGATTCATACCAACAAAGTGGAGACTGGTACTTTTGTCCATACAAGGCCTCATACGGAGCCATCCTAATGCTCGCATGAAAGCTATTGTTGTATGCAAATTCCACCAATGGCATGTAATGATCCCAACTTTTGGGTTGATCTAAAACACATGCTCCCAGCATATCCTCCAACGCCTAAATGGTCCTTTTCGACTGTTCATCGGTTTGCGGATGATATGCGGTACTGAGACATAGCTTCATACCGAAAGCTCTTTGGAAAGCTCCCTAAAACCTTGATGTGAATCGGAGATCACGGTCTGACACTATGCTCGATGGCACACCATGCAACCTTACTATCTCCTTGATGTACAATCTTGCTAACGCCTCCATAGAACATTTTACTCAGGTAGGTAGAAAATGAGCGGATTTGGTTAAGCTATCCATGATCACCCAAATAGCATCAAATCCTGACCTAGTCCTTGGTAAACCGGTCACAAAATCCATCGCGATTCCTTCCCACTTCCACTGAGGAATCTCAAGTGGTTGTAGCATTCCCGATGGTTTTTGGTGCTCTATCTTTACTTTCTGGCAAGTCAAACACTTGGATACCACTGTAGCTACATCACCCTTCATCCCAGGCCACCAAAACATTTTCTTTAAGTCATAATACATCTTCGTGCTCCCGGGATGAATAGAGAACCCACTGTTGTGAGCTTCCGACAACAAGTCTCGCCTCAAACTCCCAACATCTGGTACACAAATTCTCCCCTTATTTCTCCACAACCCTTCATCATCCTCAGTGAATTCTTCACACCTGTTATCACCAACTAGTTGAAACAATTGCTGAAGCTTATGCTAATCTTGCTGAGCCCTTTTTATTTCTAATTTAAACGTACTTGAGATCTGTAACTGGTTCAAACAAGCTCTTCTGGCAACATCACCAATGTCCAGCTTAAGATCCACAAATTTATCCACTAACTCCTCCTCCTTGATCCTCATCCAAGCAATCGTTAAAGATTTTCGACTCAAAGTGTCTGCTACCACATTCGCCTTTCCAGGGTGATAACTAAACTCGAAATCATAATCTTTAAGCAACTCCATCCACTTTCTTTGGCGCATATTTAGCTCTTTCTGATCAAAGATGTACTTGAGACTTTTATGATCAGAAAAGACGCTAAACCTTACTCCGTACAAGTGGTGTCTCCACATCTTCAATGCAAACACAATCGCCGCTAATTCCAAGTCATGAGTGGGGTAATTGACCTCATGCGGTCTTAGCTGACGCGATGCGTAAGCCACCACGTTCCGATGTTGCATCAACACGCAACCCAAACCTTTCAGTGACGCATCACAATACACTTCAAAGTCTGAAAACTCTCTTTGCACTCTGACATCCACACGAATGGCACTTCTTTCCTTGTTAACTTCGTCATTGGTAATGCAATCCGGGAAAATCCTTCGATAAATCTCCGGTAATATCCGGCTAAGCCCAAAAAACTCCTGACTTTCATCATAGTCGTCGGTCTTTCCCATTCCATCACCGCTTCTACCTTAGAAGAATCCACCGCTATCCCTCCTTTGCTCACAACGAC
Organism: Arachis ipaensis; assembly: GCF_000816755.2. Classification (NCBI taxonomy): domain Eukaryota; kingdom Viridiplantae; phylum Streptophyta; class Magnoliopsida; order Fabales; family Fabaceae; genus Arachis; species Arachis ipaensis. Next base: position 80,023,660 of record NC_029789.2, on the reverse strand, counting down.
AACTTGGCATACAACTTTCGCTTCCTCCTTCCAGAACTCGCACCTCGACAACTTGGCATACAACTTTTGCTCCTTTAGGATTTGCAACATAATCCTCAAGTGTTCCTCATGCTCCTTTGCCGTCTTAGAATAGACTAAGATGTCATCTATGAAAACCACCACGAATTTGTCCAAAAAGGGACGAAACACTTTGTTCATGTAATCCATGAAAATAGCAGGTGCATTCATTAACCCAAAGGACATTACCGTAAATTCGTAGTGTCTATAGTGTATCCTAAACGCGGTCTGAGGGATATCATCCTCCTTCACCCTTATTTGATGATAACCGAATCTCAAATCAATCTTGGAAAATACTCCAGCTCCTTGCAATTGATCCATCAAATCATCTATCCTTGGCAGCGGGTACTTGTTCTTCACTGTCACTTTATTTTACTATCGGTAATCCACACATAAACGCATTCCTCCATCCTTCTTCTTTACCAATAAAATTAGTGCTCCCCACGGTGATACACTCGGTCGATACTGAGTCTTTAACTCTGCCAGTTCTATCGGAGCCATTCTATACGGCGCAATCGATACTGGTCTGGCTCCCGGCACCAATTCAATCGCAAATTCAATTTCCCTTTGAGGTGGGCACTCAGGGATATCTTCCGGGAATACTTCAGGAAAATCTCTAACTACTGGTATCTGATCCAAGTTCTGGACATCACCCAACGCATTCGTAGCCAACGAAATATAACCCTGACACTCCTTCCCACTACAATGCACCATTACAGAGTTCAGGTAATATCCCGTAGCTACCACTGCTCCATTCTCTCCTTCCGGCATAAACCGAATAGTCCATTCTAAGCAATCCAACAAAACCCGATTCTTCGACAACCAATCAAACCACAAAATCATCTCTAGCCCCACCATTGGTAAACAGATCAAATCATGCACAAAATCTCTACCCTCAAGCTTGAAACCTACTCGTCTACAACCTAACCTAGTCATAACTGTCTGATGCGGAGTATGTACATACAGATCAAAAGGTAACTCTGACACTTTCAAGCCTAATTTCTCAACTTTAGCAAACAAAATAAACGAATGTGAAGCTCCAGTATCATATAATGCAACTAAGGATTTATCACCAATTAGACATATACCTCTCATCAATGGATCTGCCTTGGAAGCATCATTGGCGTTCACAGCAAAGACTCGCCCCTGGTGTTGACTCTGACCTGCACTTGGGTTCTTCCCACGTGTGTAATCCCTCGCAAAATGACCAGGCAAGCCACAGTGGAAGCACCCACTTATACCAATCTTGCAAGAGTCATATGGATGAAAACGTCCACAACGATCACAAGCTAAATCCGAAGAACTCTTACTCTGATTTCCTCTCCCTTTGCCACGCTGAATCTGATCATGGGTGTTCTTTCTAAAGCCTCCTTGACCTTGAGGTGCATATCCTCCTCTCTTGAAGCTTTGTCCTCTCGGATGAAAATACTTGCCATGCCCCCGACTAGAGCTTCCTCCATGAGTATCCTTGGATGCCGCCACGGTCTTGGCATACTCTTCCACTACTCTGGCCTTGTTCACCAAGTCGGAGAAGACACGGATCTCCATAGGAGTCACAGTAGTGATAATGTTGTCCTTTAGCCCCCTTTGGTATTTAATGCACTTCCAACTGTCGTAAGTCTCCGGGGCACCTTGACATACCCTAGAAAATCTACAGAGCTCCTCAAACTGGTTGGTGTAGTCTGCCACAGATAGGGAACCTTGCTTCAACTGCATTAGTTCTATCTCCTTTGCTTCCCTTGCAGACTCAGGGAAGTATTTCTTGTAAAAGGCCATTTGGAACACCTCCCATGGAATATCGGCGTTCTAAAGCTGTAGCAAGCGACACTCTGCTTGCCACCAGGGCTGGGCCTCTCCTGCTAGCTGATAAGCGAAAAACTTGACATATTGATTGAGGGGAACATGCTGCGCCTGTAAAGCACGCTACATAGCCTGGAACCAGTGGTCTGCTTCAGTAGGATTAGTTGATCCTTGGATAGTTGGCGGATGAACCTTGAGGAACGTCACCAAGGTCATCGGAACTCCTCCTGTGTTATCTCCGTTTCCTTCAGCATTATCATTGGCGTTCTCTTCGTCATTCCCGTTTTTGTTCCCGGCCGATTGGCCCAATCTCTGCACAGCTTGCAAAGTCGCAGCAGCATTAGCTTCCATGGTATTAGCGAGATTCGCCATTGCGGCCATGAATTCGGCATGATTGTCAGTTGGTTGCTCATTCCTACTTTCTCGGGTATGTGTTCGACCTCGCCCGCGAGTGGCCATTAGGGTTCCTGTCTATACCAAACAATCGATATTAAGGTGATCAGTCTCAATATCAAAAGTCTAGCGCTTCAATTATCCCAAACAAGTACTCACAAATAAGCATGCTATACAATATCAAATAGATAACCTAATAGCATCAAAGAAAAAGACACGCAGAGTATGCAATGAAGCACAATCGGTTTATCCCTCAGGCTCATGAGGACAAACTACTCTGAAACCACTAAATGTAACACCCTAATTAGCCTAAAGGATTTTCAAGTTGCTTGTTCTACGGCTCGAAGGCATGGAGCCTATGAGGTGGCTATCATGGTTTTTGCCTTCCCCTTCTCTCTTGAAGGGCAAGCGAAGATGTGGTTTTATTCACAACCGGATAAAATTATGACTAATTGGGATTTCTTGAGAAGAGAGTTTTTAGATAAATTCTTCCCACCAGAGAAGACCGACTTCATCTGGAAGGAGATTTCGGGTAAAATGCAAAAAGATCAAGAGAGTTTGTGTGAGTATTGGACTCAGTTCAAGAGGCTATTGGAATCTTGTCCACACCATGGATTAAACACTCACTTGCTCATTAGTTACTTCACCGGAGGTCTTTGCGCGGAAGATAGAAGATTACTCACCGCTTCTAGTGGCGGTTCACTTTCAAAGAACAAGACGGAGGGAGAAGCTTGGAAATTGATAAATGATGTTGCTGAGACTACACAACATGTGATGGTGAGAAGTAATCCTCTCAAGGGTGTGGTAGAACCATCCCCTTCCGAAGCAAGCTTAACCAAGGCGCTTGGGGACATGACTACTATCCTCACTCAAATACAAAAAGATCAAAAGGAATACTACTCCATCCAAGCCGTCCAAGCTCAACCTCAAGTTGCTCAACTTGAAGGCCCTCCCAGAATTTATGGTTTGTGCTCTAGCACCACACATTACACCGATCAATGCCATCAAATTCAAGAGGAGCATGCTCTTGTAGTGGCCAATGTGAATTACAACAACCGTCCACCCTATCCTTCTCAAGGCCAAAACAACTACTCTCATGGTAATAATCAAAATCAAGGGTGGAGGGATAATGCACAAGGGAGCAATCAGAACCAAAGATGGAACAATTCTTCTTCTCATTACAACAACAACCAATCTTCATCTCAATATCTCAATTAGCCAATCTCACCGACATGATCTCAAAGTTGTCCATGTCCTCCAACAACACCAACCAACCCTCAAGCTCTTCTAGCCTTCCTTTCCAACCCCAACCAAACCCCAAGGGCGGTCTCAATGCCATCACTCTACGGTCGGGGACTACATTGGAGGAGATATCTCCTAGGGTCATGGAAGACATTCATGAGGAAGAAGTGGTTGTTGAAGCTCCACATGAAGAGGAGGAGGTAGACAAAAACAAGATGAAGAAGGTGTAAGCCTTAAAGAACCCAAGAGGAAAAGTATAGTGGATGAGTCCATTCCTATCCTATTCCCTTCCTTGGGGAAGAAAGCAAAGAAAACTCTGGAATTCGACTTAAACATGCTTCAGGTGTTCAAGAAAGTTAAGGTAACCATACCACTTCTTGATGCTATCCAACAAATTCCAAAGTATGCAAAATTTCTAAAAGACTTGTGCACACACAAGGATAGGATAGGAGAGTTGGAGACATTATCCTTGGGTAGTTCAATTTCTTCATTGATGGAACCTATTCCAAAGAAATGTGGTGACCCTGGACCTTGTTTGGTGTCTTGTTGTATTGGTGGACGTACTTTTCATGACTGTATGTGTGATCTAGGAGCTTGCGTAAGCATCATGCCACTATCCATTTTTGTGCAGTTGAATTTAGCTCTATTAAAAAAGTCGGCGGCAAAGTTTTCCTTAGCCGATAAAAGTGTGATCACTGTGATGGGAATAGCAGAAGATGTACTTGTGGCAATCAAGGACTTGGTCTTTCCGGTTGACTTTTACATCCTTAAAATGCCTCCAATAGAAAATAAAAGCTCATCCTCCGTTCTACTTGGTAGACCCTTTCTCAAGACCTCTAAATTCAAGTTAGATGCCTTCACCGGTATATATTCCTTTGAGGTTGGAGACAAAACTATCAAGTTCAATTTGGAAGAAGCCATGAAGCATCCTCCCAAAGAGCATTCCGTTCTCCGATGTGATGTAATTGATGAAGTGGTAGCAGAAGTGCAAGAAGAAGACCACAACAAGTTGTGCTACCATGTTGTTGAAGAGACGGATGACCAAGAGGATGAACATGAGAAAGTTGTTGAGAATGAACTCCGTGAGCTTGATGAAAAGGAACCTCAGCTTGAGGCAAAAAGTGAACTGAAGCCCCTTCCATCTCATTTGAAGTATGCTTTCTTAGAGGACAACCAAAAGTTTCCGGTCATTATTGCTAGTGAGCTTTCTAGTGAAGAAGAGAAAAAGCTCCTAGATGTTCTAAGAAGGTATAAGAAGGCAATTGGTTGGAGCCTAGCTGATATTGTGGGGATTGACCCTTGCAAATGCATGCATCGTATATTTTTCCAAGAGGGAGCTAGGCCGGTTAGGCAACCGCAAAGGAGGCTCAACCCGACCATCCTTGATGGATAAAGAAGGAGGTCACTAGGCTACTTGATGCGGGTATCATATACCCAATTTCTGACAGTGAATGGTTGAGCCCGGTCCAGGTCGTTCCCAAGAAATCGGGCATTACTGTGGTTAAGAAGGACGATGGTGGAGTGGTCACCAAGAGAGTACAAAATGCGTGGCGCGTGTGCATCGATTATAGGAGATTGAACGCCGCTACAAGAAAGGACCACTACCCTTTGCCCTTTATCGATTAGATATTGGATCGTTTGACGGGTAAATCCCATTATTGTTTTCTTGATGGATTCACTGGTTACTTCCAGATTCACATTGCTCCTGAAGATCAGGAAAAGACCATATTTACTTGCCCTTTTGGCACCTTTGCCTATAAAAGGATGCCATTTGGACTATGTAATGTACCTACCACTTTTCAGTGGTGTATGACCAGTGTCTTTTTCGATCTAATGGAGAATTGTCTGGAAGTCTTTATGGATGACTTCAGTGTTTATGGAACATCATTTGATTGTTGCTTAGAGAACTTGGCCAAGGTCCTAGCTAGATGTGTCGACACTAACCTTGTCTTAAAATTTGAAAAATGTCACTTTATGGTAAGGCAAGGTATAGTGTTGGGACATGTGGTATCTAGTGAAGGCATTTCTGTAGACCCGACCAAGGTCGATGTTATCACCACTTTACCTCACCCCTCGTCTGTGAGGGAGGTTCGCTCGTTCTTGGGACATGCAGGATTTTACAAGCGCTTTATCAAAGATTTCAGCAAAATTGATTTGCCCTTGTCGCGCCTACTCCAAAAAGATGTGGATTTCGAGTTTGACAGTGCATGTGTGAAAGGATTTGAAGAGCTAAGGAGAGTTCTTACCACAGCACCGGTTGTGCGAGGCCCCAATTGGACGTTGCCATTCGAGATAATGTGCGATGCATCAAACCATGCTGTAGGTGCCGCGCTTGCACAGTACGATTGTAAATTCCCTTATATCATTGCTCATTCTTCTAAAACACTGGATGTAGCACAATCTAACTATACAACTACAAAAAAGGAACTCCTAGCTATTGTTCATGCTTTAGATAAATTCAGATCTTATCTGCTAGGGTCCAAGATAGTGGTATACACGGATCATGCAGCTTTAAAGTACTTGTTGACAAAGAATGAGTCAAAGCCTAGACTCATACGATGGATCTTGCTTTTGCAAGAATTCGACATTGAGATTAGGGACCGGAGTGGGTCTCAAAACTTGGTTGCAGATCATTTAAGCCGCCTTGAGAACTTAAAATTTGACCCATTTCCGATCAATGACTCATTCCCATTGGATAGTTTGCATTCTGTGTCGGATAGCTTTCCTTGGTTTGCCAAAATGGCGAACTACTTGGTTGCGAAAATCTTCCCTCCCAACTTTTCTAAATACCAAAGGGACAAGTTGAGGAGTGATTCCAAATACTACATTTGGGATGACCCTCACTTGTGGAAGAGGGGCACAGACCAAGTAATTCAAAGATGTGTGTCAGAATCTGAAATTCAACTCATTCTTGAAGCTTGCTATTCGTCCGAATATGGTGGCCACTTTGGCCCACAAAGGACAGCTAAAAAGGTGTTGGATTGTGGATTCTGGTGGCCAACCTTATTGAAGGATGCTAACCGGTTCTGTGTGTCTTGCCATCAGTGTCAGAAGTCGGGAAACACGTCCCAAAGGGATGAGATGCCTCAGCAACCTATGTTGTTTTGTGAGATATTTGATGTATGGGACATTGACTTTATGGGACTGTTTTCCAACTCAAGTGGGTATCTATATATTCTGTTAGCGGTTGACTACGTGTCAAGGTGGGTAGAAGCGATACCTACCTGCCTTGACGACGCTAATACCGTTGTTTCTTTTATTAAAAATCACATTGTATGCCATTATGGGTCGCCACGAGCAATCATGAGCGACCAAGGATCCCACTTTTGTAACAGGAAAGTAGAGATACTGCTCAAACGCTATGGGGTATTACATAAGGTTACCACTGCTTATCATCCGCAAACCAATGGACAAGCGGAAGTGTCAAACAGAGACAAGAAGAGAATCTTGGAGAAAGTGGTCAATCCACAAAGGAAGGATTAGAGCTTCCAGTTAGGAGATGCACTATGGGCGTATAGGACGGCCTATAAAACCCCATTAGGGATGAGCCCCTTCCGGATCGTCTTTGGTAAGGCATGCCACCTTCCAGTAGAAATTGAGCATAGAGCCTATTGGACGGTAAAGTAGTGCAACATGGATCCAACCAAGGCGGGAGTAGCCAGAAAATTACAACTAGAGGAGCTCGAGTGTTTGAGGAACGAAGAATATGAGAATGCCCAAATTTACAAGGAAAAGACTAAGGCATTTCATGACCATCACATCTGGAAGAAGGATTTCCAAGAAGGTGATGAGGTTTTCCTCTACAACTCGAGGCTTAGATTCATGCCTGGCAAGCTTCGTTCTAGATGGGAAGGACCCTTCAAGGTGAAGGAGATAAAGCCCTATGGAGTGGTGGAGTTTTTTGATCCCAAAAGTGAAGCAACCTTCAAGGTGAATGGACATAGAGTGAAGAAGTATCATGGCTACAAGCTCCCAAAAGAGCTAGAGGTGTTCCTATTGGCAGATGCAGCTAAGGAAGGAGAAGCTTAAGCGACTGAGCATCCAACTTAAGGACGTTAAAGAAAAGTGCTTGGTGGGAGGAACCCCACCATGGTAAGATCTTCCTTGTGTATACCATCTTGTTTTTAGCTTTAGATTCTTGTGAATTTTGTGACTTCTTGATGTTGTTAATTGTATATGATTTGCTAGATTTATTACTCTTGTTGGATATATAGGATGTTCATGTAGTTCTCACTATTTTGGTATGGATGAATTGTTGAAGTAGAGAGAATGCCATGTTTTGAATAATGCATGAAATTGTGAAGTGTTCTCTTTGACTACTAGCTTAAACACGTACCAAGAATGTGTTAGAATAGCTTTTTCTATGTAAAAAAAAAAAAAAGAAAAAAAGGGGCATCCGCACGCCAGCGCACCGTGCGCGCACGCCGGCGGTGCATTTCTAACTCCTGGACCAAAAATCCGAGAGTCATGCCCACTTTATGCCCATCTCGTGCCAGGCACTCACGCGTCCACGTACGTGCCGCCTGCGTGCCCTTTGTAATTTAACCATCGACGCGCAAGCGCACTGATGGTTCTACCCAAACTCCCTGGTACAAAAACCAGAGAGTTATGCCATACTTGTGCCTCACCTGTGCCCATACCCACGTGTCCGTGCACCGCGCGTGTCTGCACCGGTCACCAATCCACTCAGGCACGCGTCAGCGCACTGTGCGCGTCCGTGCGCCTGCACTGAATGCTAACTCTGGTACATAGTACCCGAAACTTGGGCCAACTTTGTGCCAATCCTGTGCCAGGGGCACAGCTACACTCGCGCGTCAGCGCCATTGACGCGTGCGCGTCCCTTGTCTGACCCTCACCGACGCGCCAGCGCACTGTGCGCGCGCGCACCAGTCACGCGAATCAGTTTTAAAGCTGCGCGCCCTGCTTCTATCCCACTTTCTTTCTTATTTTTTTCTTCTTCTTCCTAGTCCATCACCTCTCTTTCTTTTCTTCTTCTTCTCCAATCCACCATCACCGTTTCCGGTTACTTACCGGCGACCACCACCGCTTCCGGTGGCTCTATGCTTCTTCTCTCCTTCTCATTCTCACAAGAAGAGAACCTCACTTTCTTCTTTTCTCCTTCTCAAGGTTCTACTTCTTCCATACCTCATCTATTACTTTCTTTGCATAATCTCTTCTTCTAGTTAGATTTTTCTTGTTTGTTTACTTATTTTCTATTTTAGTTACATGATTACATTACTTGCTTTTTATTTGTTTATTTTTCTTTTTTCTTGTTCTTCCATGAATGTTGAATTTGAGTTTTAATTTGCTTTGATAGATCTTCTTGTTGTCTCTCATTGTCTTTGTCATGTGAACGATGTTATGTGATGATTGATATTTCATTTTGGGATTCAAATTAGTTGAGTATCTCATAATTGCTCATTACTTGATAATTGCACACCAAGTGTTTGAGAAAATGCACATATGCCATTTTGGTTTATTTCATTCATGTATTTTCAATTTGGTGCTTTCTCCTCAATCACTTGTTGTTGTCTAAATGCATTGAGTCCACTTTGCTTATTACTTGCCAATTAGATACTCGTTGAACATGACTTGCTTGTTGTTATGGATGCTTGAGATTACTCTTCTCATGCCGTTTTGCATGCTTCATTCCCTCTTGTATCCCATGCCAAGTGTTGTGACCCATGTTTCTATGATTACTTTGTTGCATTGTTTCTTATGGGCAATATCTTTCGCTTGCATGTTTTTGTTGAGATAATTCTTTGGGTTTAATACTTTCCTTTTTCCCTTCTTTTTTCAGGATGGCCACCAAGAAAGGCAAGGAGAAAGCTTCAAGGAAACCAGCTGCAAAGAGGGCACCCCAAAGGTCAAACTCGAAGGCGCACTCTTCATTAGGAGCTAAACCGCTATCTAAGAAAGCGAAGACACCCGCTCCTATTGATGAGAATGGGAAGAGCAAACCGGCAAAGGATTCTTCAAAGTTCCCCAACCGCTTCTGTGAACTTATGTTCCCCACCATGGTTGAGAGAAATTACCATGCTGAGCATCTACTTGCTCCGCCGGACAAGGTTACTCCTTGTATTCTACCCCGCATTGAACGGCGAGGATGGGAATTTCATCTGAGAAAACCACAAGAGGTCAACCTCTCATAGGTGGTCGAGTTCTACACTAACTACTATCTTCCCTTTCTTCAATCGGTATACGTGCACCGGAAGTAAGTCTCAGTTTTAGAAGAGGCTATTCAGCATGTGCTTAATGTCCTACCGGTACCAAGTGACATGGATGGCTACCAAGAGGTCTTACATCAGCGAGAAAAGTTTGGATTTGATTGGGACTCGATTCTCCGAGTCATTGCTGAACCAGAGAAATTTTGGACCCATGGTCGATTCAGGATGAGACCTAAGTGCATTGATGCTCGCTTCCTCACTGTAGAAGCTAGAGCTTGGGCCTAGATCCTATCTTACTATGTGCTACCTAGCACCAACAAGTCGTCCTTCACAGCGGATCTCGCCTTGCTTGTTTGGTGTATTCTCACGGAGAGACCAGTGAACATTCCACTTCTTGTCAAGAAAGTGATGGGACAAGTTCACGCCCGGGACAATTTGCCATTTCCAGCATTGGTATCCGATTTAGTTGCTGCTACGGGTGTTCCTTGGGAAGACATGGACACGAAGGCTATAATTCCGGCTAAGGGCGATGTGGTCCCAAGCAAAAAATACTTACATCTTCCTATGAACAACTCAAGCCTTGACATAGCCCTCCCATCTACAATTCCTTCCACCTCATCATCACCACCACGGCAAAGATCCACATACCAAAGGATAGAAGATCTACACCGGAAGCTTGATAGATATGAGCGGCACAACCAACGCCAATATACTTACATCAAGAAGCTTATGCGTTGTGTTACCCCTAGCATGGAGGAACCCAAAATATTCACATCCACCTCAAACCCAAGCGATGGGAGCTCTGAAGAAGGGAATATTGAAGGTTCCGGTCCCAACCGTCCTTTGCGCATTGTTGGTAGCACGGAGGACCGTGCTAAATTCTAAGTGTGGGGAGGTCGTTTAACCAATCTCCATGGGTAACAATCTCTTCCTTTCAACACCCATGGATTTATCTTCTGCTTAGTAGTTAGTGCATTGCATGTGTAGTTAGTCTGCTTGTAAATACTCCTTGCATGATGGTTAGTTTCTATAGAGTTGCTTGGTCAAAATAATAACTTCTTCCCCATGAACTGTGCTTTGGGGTACCCTACTAAAATTTTGAAAAAAAAAATTTTTGTGGCAAACTTGCTTTAAGAATGTATTTTGGAACATAGTGATTGAGTTAAGAACACAAGCATGTAAGTTTTGAGCCTATTGTGTGGTTATATCTTCTAATCATTAATTCCCATTCTTGTGTGCATTGTTCTCTCTCTATGATTGTAATCCTTGCTTTGTCTGATTCTATATGTCCATTACTTTGTGTATGAATGCATTTACATGATTGAGGCCATCATTTTAATAGTCACTTTTTCCAAACGGCCTTAACCGTTTTATCTACCACTGCTAACCAACTTTGAGCCTATGGTAAGCCCTCTTGGTTCTTAAAAAGAGCACATCAACAACCCTAAGTGAAAAACAATTATTGTCTCTAAATTTGGATCCTTGATTAGCTTAGGTAAATGGACGTGTGTATCAATTAATTGGGAGGGTGTACTTGATTTGGGTAGATATAAATAGGTGTATTGTAATTATAATTGGAAATTTTGGGAAGTAGAAACATACTCATGTATTAAATGATTGAATCATGTGCGTTGGAACTTTTATACATGAAACCCCAAGAAAGAGGGGACCAAAAAGAAAAAGAAATTGTATGTGTATATATGAGAATGTAAGAAAAAGAAACAGAAAAATAGAAGAAACAAATAAAAAATAAAAAAAAGAGAGAAAGCAATGAAAGGGGACAAAAATGCCCCAAGACAAAGTGATAATAACAATGCATAAGGAATGTAAATTGGAAAGAATGCATGAGTATGCAAAAAGTGAAACCCATGGGTAGCTAGGTATTGTATTATAATTGTAATATGTTGTCCTATGTGTCTAGTGGGATCTTAGGTTAATCAAGGACTCAAATTTTAAGCTCACTTGACCATATACATCCCTACCTTCACCCTAGCCCCATTACAACCCATGAAGAATACCTCATAATACTTGTAAGCATGCATTAAGTAATTGTTGATTGTTAGATCAAAGACAAATCTTGGAAAGCATGATTAGGAGAGGATTGAGTGACGAACCCTATACACTCGAGCGAATAGAGCGGATACACTTCCGGTGAGGGTTCGATGCTCAGCTCCTTGTTCCCGGATTTCACAAGCGTTCATCTAGCAAGTTATATGCACTTCATGTTGATGTTCAAATTGGTAGGATTCATGAACTACATAGCATTTTCACGCCGTATGCTCATATGTGTTCTTGGAGGATAGATTTACCGTTGACCGAGTAGATAGATGATTTTACATTAGTTGCATGCATTCATTTAGGAAAATTGCATTGCATAACCCCTTTCTTACCATGATCTTTGGTCTTCTAATTTTAAGCATGAGGACATGCTTGGTTTAAGTGTGGGGAGATTTGATAAATCCCAATTTTGTGGTTTATATTGTACTTAATTTGGGGGTTTTTGTCAATATTTCTCACACTTATTCACAAAAAATGAATGGTTTTCTGTCCTCTTCCTGATTTTGCTTCATGATGAAAAACATGCTTATTTTGCCTTAGAATTGCTATATTTTAATCCTCTTTTATTGCCATTCGATGTCGTGATGTATTTGTTGAGTGATTTCAGGATTTATAGGGTAAGAATAGCCTAGAAGAGAGAAAGAAAGCATGCACAAGAGGAAGGGACATGAAGATTTGGATTTTGGGAACTTCACAAAGGGCGCGCACGCATACTGCACGCGCACGCGTGCGTGAGGAAAGCTGGAAGCGGCACACAAGGATGGACGTATCTGCGCGGATCAGAGAATCCCCACCGACGCGCACGCGCACATGGCGTGCACGCGTGTATCTCAAAAGCAATCGGCGCACATGCACGCATGGTGCGCACACGCGGGAAGCTCACGTGACTTCATTAAAGGAAATCGTGCCTGGCGATTTCTGAGGCTCATCAGGCCCAAATTCAAGCTGTTTCTGCATGGAAAAGACCCAAGGATGCTAGGGGAAAAGGGGGTGGAATCAATCATTTTACACTTAGACATAATTTTAGCTAGTTTTTGGTTCTTTGTTCTTCTAGAGAGAGAAAATTTTGTTCCTCTCTAGATCTAACTTTGATTTGATCTTTCCTTGTTGAATTCTGAATTGGATCTTGTTAATTACTAGTTTTGATTGTTTAATTTGAATTCTCTAGTATAATTTTGCTTAGATCTTGTGTTAGTTTTATGTTTCCTTGTTGTTTGTCATTTTACACCCATTCCATGAATCTTTTAGATCTTGATTTGTTATTGTTGCATTGATGGTTTCCATGATCAATTGTGTTATTTGAATGATTGTATGTTGATAATTGTTAGTGGGTACTTGTTAGTTTCAATTTGATTGCAATTTAATTAGATATTTTATTAATGCTTACCATGTGTTTGATGAAATGTATCCTTTGATTATAGAGTAGTTCTCTTTACTCTTGGCCTAGGCTAAGGGAATTGGGTAAGCTTGAGTCATTGGGTCTAATGGATTTGATGATTTGGGAACCCTTAGTGGTCAATTTGATAGCCATTGACACTAGTCTACTACTAGGTTAATTAGTAGTGAGGTTGGACCTTATGGGTTGATGTTGACCAAACCATTTAACATTCTTCAAGTATAGAAGTAGACTTAATGAGTTTGGTTCCTCATAATTGTCAAGATATGGTTATTAGACAAGGATAGTGACCTCAATTCCCATGCCTAGCCAAGAGTTACTTTTATCATTCATATTTGAAAACCCAAAAATCTTGATTGCTTTGTCTTAGTTATAGTTACTTGTTTAGTTAAAATAGAATTGCGTTGGAATTTATTTGATGAGTTTGGAATTATTCACATTTTGTTCTAATTGTTTGCATTAGTTTCTTGCATTCCAAGATTACTTGCTTGTTAAGATTCCTAGTTTAATTTCTTGCTCATGACTTGCAACCCCAGATTTCTAACCAATGTTGAAGCACATGTTTGCCCATTCTTTATGAGATGACCCGAGGTTTGAATACTTCGGTTACTTTTATTGGGGTTGAACTTGTGACAACCAAATCCCTTCTAAATTTGATACTGAGGATTGTTGTTGGGAAGAGCTATACTTGCAACGGGATTTTATTGATAAATTCTATACCAACATAGTCTCTTGAGGTGCATCAGTTACCTGAAACTGAAGGTTGATCTCGGACGAGATCTGCTGTGGCGGCCGGAGCTATCATGTCTGACTTGTTGGATGTGGTGGAGCCGCTGTTCCTTGATCACCGGAGGGTGGTGGTACCTGCAAGAGACTCCGATGCTTAAGTTAGCACGTGCTTTAGGTAGGTTTTTAGTAGAATTGGAGTATCAGTTATACTTGGGTGCTCCAATGTACTTATAGTAGTGCAGAGTGACCTTCCTTGGAGATAAGTTAGTTATCTTATCTTATCTTTAAGTGAATTCATCTTTATCTTTAAGGGGAACCGCCTTTATCTTTCTAGGCTTTTGCTGCCCTTAGACTTGGGCTTTGCTCCTTTCGTTTGGGCCTGCTTGGGCCTCTATGGTGATTTGGCCGAACTCTTTTGAGAAGAGATCAGGGCAATCCATCCTGAAGAGGTCGGTCACTTTTATCTTTCATCAGTCTGGGTCGGATAGCTCGACCCAGGGTATGAACAGTGCCCCTGCTTGAGCTCGACTTTTTCCTTTGAGGTCATGTCCTTTGGACTTCGATCCTTTTGAGGAATTCGAGCTCGAGCATTTCGCCTTGGGCTGATCTCTGGTATGACTCCTGTTGAGACTTGAATGCGGAGCATTTTCTTTCTTTTTTCCTCTTTAATTGCAGCGTGCGTTGCGCTTTTCTTGGGAACGTGCGAGGGTTAAAACTTATTAACTCCCCTTTTGTCATTTCCTTGTTTCCCTTTTCGTATTATCATTTTGAATTTTAAAGCCTTCTCTTTCAGTTTCTCTTCTCCTTTCTCTTTGCTTTTGCTCGCTATAGTGCTTCGTTCCTTTACCCCTCTGTTTTTGTGTCTTCGTGCTTCCCATTTTCCTTGCTTCAAAAGCGATTGTTGGCATGGATTCGTCGTTGTTTCGGTCTTCAAGCAGTTATCGCCCTCTCTCCTATAGGTTGGTCTTTATTCTTCACACTTTCTTTGCATCACGCCTGTTTTTACTGTTGCATACCTTGCCAAGTTTTGATTTTTATTTTGAGTTTGCTTTGAGAGACTTGATTCTTTCTAAAAAAGATTGCATCTTTTGTACTTTGATCATTCGTTTGCTTTTTTCCTATTTCACTCCTGTTTGGAGGAAATGTGTGCCTTTTGGTAGTTTTGTTCTTTGTTCGGATTTTTGCTTGTCACTATTTCTGTCTCTTTTCGTGGTTGTATCCCCCTGATCAAAGTTTTTGGCCTCTGCAGATTTGTTGGTAGATTGAGGTTATAGTTTTGAAAGCTTTTTGTTGCTTTGATGATGAACTGTTGGTAGGAAAGGTTGTAACTTTAATGATTTTGTTGGTGATGATGACTTTCTTGCTGTTTTGTGTGGAGTGTCATTGCCAGAGAAGGTTTTGATTTCTCTGTATCTTCTATTGAGAGGTGTTTAGAATATAGATTGCCGATTTCCCTTTTTTATGGGTTCTTGCCTTATTGTTGCCTCCAAAGGGTGCCCCTGGACTTTAGTGAGAGTCCTGGGGTTTCCCTTTCACTGCCGTATCTGTCACTTGATGTTTTGTTGTTATTTGTCTGAGTTGTTTCCATGTTTGCTGAGTTGTTTGGTAGTAACCCAATTTTTCTTTTTCTTACTGTAGGAATAGTTGACCTATGTCTTCCCGTAAAAATATTGTTGAGATGTCTACTAAGATCCCGGATGGCATGTTTGACTGGCTGGACTCCATTATTTTGATGTGTGTTACTGTGGTTGACCCTAAGTACTATGTGTGACTTAGGAGGCACCATAGGATTTGTAGTAATAGGGACCACGAGAAAAATTATGAGTTGGTGTCACCTGACCCTGAGGAGAGGGTTAGTTTCCCTCCTTTGACTCAAGGGGAACGACCCTTTTTCTATACTTATGACTACTTCTTTAGTCAATTGAATATTACCATTTTTTTACCTCTTTTGAGACCGAGCTGTTGTGGTCCTATAATGTAGCTCCTTCTCACCTCCATCCGAACTCATGGGGCTTCATAAAAATCTTCCAATTGTTGTGTCAGGAACTGGATATCTGACCTACCCAAACTCTCTTTCTTTATCTTTTTGTGTTGATGAAGTCTAGGGCAGCTAAGAAGAAAGCTTCCTGGATTTCTTTCTGAGCTACCCAAGGAAAGAAAGTATTCTCTATGTATGATGACTCCTTTAGGGACTTTAAGAACTACTATTTCAAGGTCCGAGCTGTTGAGGGGGTTCACCCTTTTTTCTTGGATGAGAACAATGAGCCCACCTTTCCATTATGTTGGCAAAAGAATGTAGTAGTAGCTAGGTATTCTTGGGAAAGTCTGAATCAGGTTGAGCAGGCCTTCGTAAATGTGTTAGAGGAGAACTGGGGCGAGCACCCTCATCTTGAGACGAAGAAGTTTCTAGGAGATCCTTCCCTTCTTTGTGTTGAATTGGGTAGTGACCGACCTCTTTTCTTAGAGTTTTGCTTTGTGGTTGTCGATATATCCCTTTCTTATTTGTAACTGGATTTCGTTGTTTTTCTTTTTTCAGAGATGGTGAAGTCTATGGATTCTATGAAGCACTTTCGTAGGGCTAAGAAAGCAATAGCTGCTCAAAACATCTCGGCGAAGGCTTCTGGAGAAGGATCTACTCAAGTTCCTCCGAGGAAGCCGACCTTGGACACTTCTGGGCCAAAGAAGATTATTCCGACTCCTCAGGTTTGTGTAGTTCCT
Source organism: Arachis ipaensis (assembly GCF_000816755.2). NCBI lineage: Eukaryota > Viridiplantae > Streptophyta > Magnoliopsida > Fabales > Fabaceae > Arachis > Arachis ipaensis. The sequence goes on along the minus strand of NC_029789.2, from coordinate 80,007,100 downwards.
TCTGACCTTCTCCAGCTGACTTCTGGTGCTGCCTCCTCCCCTACTACTGGTCCTCCTCCAAAAAAGCAAAAGACTGTTAGTCCCTATAACTTGAATGCCCCTGATTTTGATGCTGTGGGGTTTGTCGACATTCAGATTGCTCCTTATGGCCATCTTCCTATGGACGATGCATTCATCCTTCATCATTTGGATTTTATCACCAGTAATAGTGTTCGAATGGCCCATATGGGTGCAGCCCTATTCCATACTATCCAGGGTTCCCCAGTCCATGCGACTAAGGCTTTTCTGGAGGATGCTAAATTGGATTTTGATAGAATCAAGGGGGTGAAGGATGAGCTTGATCCTAGGGTAATTAAGCTGGAGTTGGACCTGGAGAAGGAAAAGTCCCGAGCTACCCGGGCTGAGGCGGCTGCAAACTTGGCGGAGGAGATGGCAAAGAAACACAAGGAAAGTTATACCCGCACTTATGCCGAGCTGTTGGAGTTGAGGGAGAGGCTTGCTTCTGCCCATGCGGATTACGCCAATCTCCAGGGTCATCTAGTAGATACTGTGATGGGTGCTTATGAAAATTTAAAGGCACAGGTCCGAGTTCTTGCTCCTGAACTTGACCTGACTCTCTTTAGCTTGGACAATGTGGTGGAAGATGGCAAGATAGTGCCTGCTCCAGATGATGAAGATGACGGACCTCCCCCTGCACCGCCAGCCAAAGCTTCTGCCGCCACAACTTCTTCAACTCCTACGGTTGAGGTCGACCATCCCGAATCTGATCCTGATGTTCAAATTCTCAATTGGGAGGATGGGACTGTGGACGCCACCCCTATGAAGATCATTCCTCCCCCTTCAACTACGGATGCTACTGATGGAGAGAATTTGGACCCCTTATGATTTTTTGTTTATTTCTATAGCCCGGCTTGTGGGTTTTTAAACTCTGGTTTTTTGTAATTTTGGATGTTGTGGACTTCTCTTGACTTTAGTTGCTTTTATGCAACTTTATTTCTCCAAACAAAATGCTTTTAAACTCTGAGGTTGCCACTTAGGCAGCCTTTTTATTTTGATGGATATGTTTCTTTGATATGTTGTTCGTGCTTTTGCAACCTTTGTGGATCTCTATAGTAGTGTGGGTACTCTGCTGTCCGACCCCTTTTTGATCAGCTCTTGTTTTGCCCACTTGGTTGGTCGAGGTGATCGTTGGGGCTAAGTTGTCCAGCAAATTTTTAGTGTTCTCGTAGAACCTTTTTAGTTAGCCTGGACAATTTTGATAGCCTTGTCGTGGAGTCGTGGCTTTTTCGGGCCAAGCTGTGTCCTTTTTAGCGCACGCTTTTTGTTGGTCCGACTTCTCTCGTCGGTCCAAGCTTTTGTCTTCGTTGGTCCGACTTCTCTTGTCGGTCCAAGCTAAGTTATTTTTAGTAGTCTAATTTTAGTTAGACCTCGTCAGGCCGCTTTTTATGGATTACTTTTTATAACTTTTTGCATTAATCTGTTTTTTCGCTTTCACCTTGCCAACCTCTTTATAATCGGAGGATGAATTTGGTTTTCACCTTGCCGACCTTGTCGTGATCGGGCGATGAGTTTGATTTTCACCTTGCCGACCTTGTCATGATCGGGCGATGAATTTAGTTTTCACCTTGCCGACCTTGTCGTAATCGGGCGATGAATTTAGTTTTCACCTTGCCGACCTTGTCGTAATCGGGCGATGAATTTTTGTGCTCAGATTAATGCGTCATGGTAGGAAACTTTTTACGAAATCTAAAAAACTTTATTCAAGTAGAAAATAGGCATATAAACAAGAATATATACATATGAGTGCTTACCCTTCTAAATCGGGCAATTTTGTAGATCTTGACCTGGCGCCTCATTAAAGAACCTTTTCAGGAAAAAAAGTGCACCTTGACCTAAGATCTTTATTACTTTCTAACTATAGTACCTTCTTAGGTTACAGGCATGCCATGTCCTTGGTAGCTCTAGTCCCTCGAGGTCAGACACCTTATAGTAGCCTTTTCCCAGTACCTCTACAACTCGGTAAGGTCCTTTCTAGTTAGCTTCTAGCTTCCCTTCTCCTGATCGACCTGCTCCGATGTCATTTCGGATTAGGATGAGATCATTGTTGGCAAAGCTTCGCTGGATTACCCTCTGATTATACCTTGAAGTCATTTGACGTTTTGACGCTTCCTCTCTAATCCGAGCTCTTTCTCGGACTTCTGGAAGTAGGTCGAACTCTTCCCTTTGATTTTGGGAGTTGGCCTCTTCATTATAGAGGATTATTCTGGGAGATCCTTCCTCTATCTCTACCGGGATCATTGCCTCCATTCTGTAAGCAAGTCGGAAGGGTGATTCTCCTGTGGTGGAGTGCGGATTTGTCTGATATGCCCATAAGACTTGTGGGAGCTCTTCGGCCCAAGCTCCCTTTGCGTCCTGTAGTCTCCATTTTAACCCAGCTAGTATGACTTTGTTGGCAGCTTCTGCCTGTCCATTAGATTGTGGGTGTTCTACGAATGTGAATTGGTGTTTTATTTTCAAGTCAGCTACCAAGTTCCTGAAACCTGTATCAGTGAATTGAGTGCCATTATCTGTGATGATGGAGTAAGGGACCCAAAACCTTGTAATAATGTTCCTGTATAGAAATTTTTGACTTCTTTGAAGATTGAGCACGCTTTGGGCCTTCTTTGAAGATTGAGCACGCTTTGGAACCTTAGGCCACGCTTTTACCATGACCCTAAAGCCTTGGCCTTATTATCATGAAATAATATGCATTAGTGCCTTATGCATGAATTTATTATTGATAAATTAAAGCATGCATGCATTGGCAAATCAAGCTTTATACGTAATGCATTACTAAGCTTTAATTATGCCAATTGGCAATTGATAATGTATTACATGCTTGCATTGGCTTTAACGATTAATGCATTGGTATTATTAAAGTATAGCATGCATGTATGATCATGAACCAAGCATTAGAATTCATAATTGGAAATGAATGGAATGAAAGTTTAAAGCAAGGAGCGCTCAAAGAAGTGAGCTATGCTCACAAGTGTGAGCATTTTCGGGTTTTTCTTTAAGCCTTGTGACAGCATGACCATGCCTTCTTTAAAGGGCCATAACTTGAGCTACAGATGTCCAATTGATGAGCTTCTAGTTGCATTGGAAAGCTGACATTCAGAGCTTTCCAACGATATATAGCAATCTATATTTGGCATGAAATTGAAGTACAAGTGATAGGCATCTTTAAGGCCCAAGAAAAACATTCAACGAAGGGAGCAAAGGCCAGCACCAAGGCTCGAAGGGGGAGCGCTCAATCAAGACAAGCGGACACATCAAAGGATGGCGCTCAAAGAAGTGAGCGCTAAGCTCACCAGTGTGAGTATTCTCGTGACTTAGAACCAAGAGAAAAGCTAGGTGCATGCCATGACACGAACGAGGCACCCAAGGAGGAGTAGCGCTAAAAAATTCAAGCATAGCGCTCCCTTTCCTCAACTTTTTCGTGCTCTCTTGGCCAAGGATAGCTGGGTTCAAAGCTGGCCCAGGGAAGCAAAGGAATGTAGCGCTCAAAGAGTGAGCGGAACGCTCACTTAGTGAACTCTATGGGCAAGGATCAATTGCAACCAAGGGTCACCAACCAAGAGTGAAATTAATGCTCACTATACCAAATGGAGCACTCCCCTGGAAGGTTCCCACACACCAAACCAACTTGAACCAAGCAACCCTGACCCATGCCACTTGAACCAAACCATTCGGATCCACTCTTCTTCAAATTCAAAGCAAGCAAAGCCCATTATCATCACTCAAAAGCACAAGAGATAGTTAGAATAGGAATTTCATTTAAATTGTAATTTGTTTTCAATTTCAATTTCATTTTCATTTTGCAAAGCCTATATAAAGGCATCAATTTGATTTCATTAAAGAAGGCTGGCTCTGCTAGAGAGCATTAGGAGTAGGGTAGAATAGAAAATCCTCTGTGGAACACTTTTAATTTTTCTGCACTGTTACATTCCAAGTATTGAATTCAATATTGGCTTATGCAAATTTCAATTTCCTTCTCTACTACAATTTCCTTTTCTGCTATGATTCTCTTTTGCAATTTCACTTTCTATAATTTTTCATTTGAGCTTACTGTGATCTGATTTACTCTTCCTATAATTTAATTCCTCTGCAAGTGTTCTGCATTTTACAATTCTTGCTGTGATCTGAATTTACTCTCTTGCAATTTAAATTTCCAGTCACTTATTCTCAAGATCTCTTTAATTGCTTGCTTTACTGCTTTCATTTAACTTTCCAGCACCCAGCCCCCATTTACATTTGATGCAATTTACTTTTCTTGCTCTTTAAGCTTCTGCCAATTTAAGCTTTTGTCCATTTTACTTTCTGCAATTTACAATTCATTGCAATTTATTTTCTACCAGTTCAATTTCATCCAATTCACCAATGTTAGCTTGACTAAACTAATCACTCACTAAAATTGCTTGATCCATCAATTCCTGTGGGATCGACCTCACTCTTGTGAGTTATTACTACTTGATGCGACCTGGTACACTTGCCGGTGAGTTTGGTGTGGAATCTGATTTCCACCCATCAAGTTTTTGGCGCCTGATGCCAGGGTATTTTGGCCAGTTTCACTGACCTTTTCTTTACTGTTTTAGGATAGTTTCATGCATTTTCTTAGTTAATAAGCAAGTTTTGGGTAGATAATCACTTACATCTTGATTCAAGCAAACATTGTAAATTTTATATGATTTTATGAAGATTATGCATGAATTGAATGATAAAATGGATGATGCAAGATCTCATGAGTTAGAACCTAGCTTTGATGCACTTTACTTACTTGATTTCAGGACAAAGGAAGCAAGGAAGATGCCACATTAATAGCCATGTTAGTCTAACTAACGTGACCATTAATGTGGAATGGGAGCTAGCTTGCAACGTTAATGAGAAAAGTGACCGCCAATAACGCCTTCGTGAGCCATTATAACCCACGTTAGTTGCCACGTTAACTACATTAACGTGGAAGCTAACGTGGAGGAGAAGTAAAGCTCCAACGTTAGTGGTAAAAGTGAATACCACTAACGTTGGAAAAAGGGGCACACTTAGCCACGTTAAGAGTCATGTTAATTATATTAACGTGAACTCTAACGTGGAAGGAACAAAGAAGTGCCAACGTTAGTGACATTCACCTTTGTCACTAAGGTTGGACCAAGCCACTATTAGCCACGTTAGTTGCCACGTTAATTACATTAACGTGGAAGCTAACGTGGAGGAAAGAAATGATGAGCCAACGTTAGTGACACTCACCTTTGTCACTAACGTTGGAGATGGCAATCACCACCACGTTAGTGGCCACGTTAATTGTATTAACGTGGCCACTAACGTGAGAAGGGGCGTTTGGAGCGTTAGTGACAAAGGTAAGTGTCACTAACGCTCTCGAGGCTGAGGCATGCCCACGTTAGGGGTCACGTTAGCTACACTAACGTGGACTCTAACGTAGGAAGGAAGGGTAACAAGCAAACGTTATTGGAAAAGGTGAATGCCAATAACGTTTGCGAAGGACCAAGAGGCAACGTTAGTGGTCACGTTAGAGCCACAATCACTTAAGATTGCCAAGGAGATCAATGAATGCATTGATTGAGGAAGAGATGAGAATGAACTTGATCCGGAGAATACAACATCTCCTGAGCCCAATGAATCCCCCATTTCTGATATTACCCATTCTCTTTACTTTCTGCCATTTACATTTATATTCATCTTCCCCTTTCTTCATTTAAGATTCTGCAATTTACTTTCCGTCATTTATATTCAGTTCTTTATTTCCAGCAATTACATTTTTTGCCATTTACTTTCCCGCCATTTAATTTCCTGCAATTCTCCAATCAAATTCTGCTTAGCTCAACTAGAACATTCCTCCAATTAAAGTTGCTTGACCAATCAATCCTTGTGGGATTCGACTTCACTCTATTGTGAGTTTTTACTTGACGATAATTCGGTATACTTGCCGAGAGAAATCTATTGAGAGACAAGTTTTGGTGCATCAGCGCCATTGCCGGGGATTGATTTAGATCAACAATGATTAAGTGGGTGAGAAGTCTAGATTAAGCATTTTCTTTGTTTTTGTTCTCTGTTTTAATTTGACACCAAGGTGTTTGAGTTATTGCCTCACTAAGAAATTCTTCTCTGAGATATGAATTTCAATTTTCATTGGTGTTGTGTTTTACAAAATTCAAATGGAGTTCAACTCTTCTTATAATCAAACAAATGTTATGGGATATTACCCACCATCACCAATTTCTAATGATGGCTGGGAATATCACTAACAAATTACAGATCCTGAGCACTCCAATCCATGGAGATATGTCTCAGAACCACAAGATGAGCAAAAGAATCATATGGGATACTTCCCACCACCACAAAATGATTCAAGTCATTATTCTACTGGTGGTTGGGAGTATAACCAAGAATTGAAAGAGTATGAACCCCTCCCAGAACCACAAGATGACTCATACTGTGATGAGCAGATAATTTATACCCTTTTTGGCATTATTTTTACATAGTTTTTAGTATGTTTTGGTTACTTTTTATTATATTTTTATTAGTTTTTATGCAAAAATTACATTTCTGGACTTTACTATGAGTTTGTGTGTTTTTCTATAATTTCAGGTATTTTCTGGCTGAAATTGAAGGACCTAAGCAAAAATCTGATTCAGAAGCTGAAAAAGGACTACAGATGCTGTTGGATTTTGACCCTCCTACACTCAAAGTAGATTTTCTAGAGCTACAGAAGCCCAATTGGCGCGCTCTCATTTGTGTTTCAAAGTAGACATCTTGGGCTTTCCAGCAATGTATAGTAGCCTATACTTTGCCCGAGATTTGATGGCCCAAACTGGCGTTCAAACGCCCACCATTGACCCTTTTCTGGAGTAAAACGCCCAAACTGGCACTAAAACTAGAGTTAAACGCCCAAACTGGCATCCAAGCTGGCATTTAACTACAAGAATGGCCTATGCACGTGTAAAGCTCAATGCTCAGCCTAAGCACACACCAAGTGGGCCCCGGAAGTGGATTTCTGCATTATCTGCACTTAGTTACTCATTTTCTGTAATCCCTAGTAACTAGTTTAGTATAAATAGCACTTTTTACTATTGTATTCACATATTTTTTATCCTTGGAACACTTTAGACATTTATGTTACATTGGGAGGCTGGCCACACGGCATGCCTAGACCTTTTTCTCTTATGTATTTTCTACGGTGGAGTTTCTACACCTCATAGATTAAGTTGTAGAACTTTGCTGTTCTTCATGAATTAATGCAAGTACTATTGTTTCTCTTTCAATTCACGCCTACTTCTTCTCCAAGATATACTCTCGTACTTAATTCAGTTAAGTCAGAATGAAGAGGGGACCCGTGACAATCACCCACTATCTTCGTTACTCGCTTAGCCAAGATCCGCGTGCTTGACAACCACAAAGCGGTCTACATGATGTTCAACGTAGTCATTGGACGATAGCCAGAATATATTCTCTTGGGTCTCTAATACACAGACCGAGTCCGTGAGATTAGGATCTTCGTGGTATAGGCTAGAACCATTGGCAGCATTCCTGAGATCCGGAAAGTCTAAACCTTGTCTGTGGTATTCCGAGTAGGATCCGGGAAGGGATGACTATGACGAGCTTCAAACTCGCGAATGTTGGACGCAGTGACAGTGTGCAAAAGGACAAAGGTCCTATTCCGACGCTAGTGAGAACCGACAGATGATTAGCCGTGCGGTAGCTGTACCTGGTATTTTTCATCCGAGATGAGAAATCCGACAGTTGATTAGTCGTGCAGAGATCATACTTGATATTTTTCATCCGAGAGGATCATACAGCTTGCCATGGAAGGGAGCACGTATGATTGGAAGAAGACAATAGGAAAGCAGAGGTTCAGAAGCAACAAAGCATCTCCAAACGCTTATCTGAAATTCCCACCAATGAATTACATAAGTATCTTTATTTTATTTTATGTTTTATTTATCTTTTAATTATCAAAACTCATAACCAATTGAATCTGCCTGATTGAGATTTACAAGATGATCATAGCTTGCTTCAAGCCGACAATCTCCGTGGGATCGACCCTTACTCACGTAAGGTATTACTTGGACGACCCAGTGCACTTGCTGGTTAGTTGTGCGGAGTTGTGAAAAGTGTGAATCACAATTTCGTGCACCAAGTTTTTGGCGCCGTTGCCGAGGATTGTTCGAGTTTGGACAACTGACGGTTCATCTTGTTGCTTAGATTAGGTAATTTTATTTTATGTTTAAGCTTTTTATTTTTATTTTCAAAAAATTCAAAAATTCAAAAATATATATATATATATATTTCTTCTTCAGAATTTTAAGAATGAATTCTAGAGTTTCATGAGATATGTTGAAGCCTGGCTAGCTGTTAAGCCATGTCTAATCTTTTGGACCGAGGTTTCCACTTTCCATTGTAGAAAGGACATGTCTGTATTTGTTATGCTGAAGCTTGGCTAGCCATTTGGCCATGTCTAATTCTTTTGGACCGAAGCTTTAGACTAATATTGCGCGAATCCTGGAATTCTTATTAAAAATTTTGAATTTCTTTATTTTCTTTTTCCAAAATAATTTCTAAAAATACAAAAAAATTAATAAAATCATAAAACCAAAAAAATTTTGTGTTTCTTGTTTGAGTCTTGTGTCAAATTTTAAGTTTGGTGTCAATTGCATGTTTTTAATTTTTCTTGAATTTTCAAAAATTCATGCATTGTGTTCTTCTTTGATCTTCAAGTTGTTCTTGATGATTTTCCTTGTTTGATCTTTAATTTTTCTTGTTTTGTGTCTTTTTGTTGTTTTTCATATGCATTTTCGAATTATTGGTGTCTAAATATTAAAAATTTTAAGTTTGGTGTCTTGCATGTCTTTCTTTTCTTAAAAATTTTCAAAAATATGTTCTTGATGTTCATCTTGATCTTCAATGTGTTCTTGGTGTTCATCTTGACATTCAAAGTGTTCTTGCATGCATTAATTGTTTTGATCTTAAATTTTTATGTTTTGTTTCATTTTGTTGTTTAATGAAGAAAGAGAAAAACAACAAAATAATATTTCTTCATTAATTCAAAAAAATAAAAAATAATATCTTTCCCTTATTTACTCGTAAATTTCGAAATTTTGGGCTGACTTAGTCAAAAAATAAATTTAATTATTTCTTGTTAGTCAAGTCAAAATTTTAATTCAAAAATTTTATCTTTTTAAATCTTTTTCAAAAATCAAATCTTTTTCATTTTTCTTCATAATATTTTCGAATTTCTTAAATAAATTTTTAAAATCTTTTTCTTATTTTTATTTCACATTTTCGAAAACTTTACTAACATTTAATGCTTTGATTCAAAAAATTTCAAGTTTGTTACTTTCCTATTAAGAAAGGTTCAATATTTAAATTCTAGAATCATATCTTTTAGTTTCTTGTTAGTCAAGTCATCAACTTTAATTTTCAAAATCAAATCTTTTTAAATTTTTTTTTCAAATCTTCTTCAAAATAAATTTCAATCATATATTTTTCAAAATTTAATTTCAAAATCTTTTTCTAACTTCTCATCTTTTCAAAATTTATTTTCAAATCTTTTTCAATTAACAACTTGACTTGTTTGTTTTAATTTAAAAAAAAAGTTTACTATTTCTTACCTTTTTCAAAACCACCTAACTACCTTTCTCTCTCTAATTTTCGAAAACAACTAACCACTTTTTCAAAATTCTTTTTAATTAACTAATTGTTTTAAATTCTAATTTTAGTTTATTTATGTTAATATTTTCGAATACTAACCAATAACTAAAATAAAAAAGAAAAATATTTTTCTTTTCTTTTAATTAATTTTCGAATACTCTCTCTCATCTCTTTCTATTTATTTTATTTATTTACTAACACTTCTATTCTATTAATAATTCGAACCCTCTCCCTCTCTCTGTGTTCGAATTTCTTCTTCTACCTCATTCTTCTATTCTTCTATTCTCACATAAAGGAATCTCTATACTATGACATAGATGATTCCTTTTCTTTTCTGTTCTCTTCTTTTTCATATGATCAGAAACAAGAATAAGAACATTCTTGTTGAAGCTGATCCTGAACCTGAAAGGACTCTGAAGAGGAAGCTAAAGCACAACACTCTGGAGAGGACCTTACAAAAATTTTCAAAAAAGAAGTAGCTACGGCAGCCGAATCCAATAACAATGGTGGAGATGCAAGGAAGGTGCTTGGTGACTTTACTGCACCAACTTCTGACTTCTATGGAAGAAGCATCTCAATTCCTGCTATTGGAGCAAACAACTTTGAGCTTAAGCCTCAATTAGTTTCTCTAATACAGCAGAATTGCAAGTTTCATGGACTTCCATTGGAAGATCCTCATCAGTTCATAGCTAAATTCTTGCAGATCTGTGACATTGTTAAGACCAATGGGATTGATCCCGTAGTCTACAGACTTATGCATTTCCCCTTTGCTGTAAGAGACAGAGCTAGAATATGGTTGGACTCACAACCTAAAGAAAGCCTGAACTCTTGGGAAAAGTTGGTCAATACTTTCTTGGCCAAATTCTTTCCACCTCAAAAGTTGAGCAAGCTTAGAGTGGAAGTCCAAACCTTCAGACAGAAGGAAGGTGAATCCCTCTATGAAGCTTGGGAAAGGTACAAGCAATTGATCAGAAGGTGTCCTTCTAACATGCTTTCAGAATGGAACATCTTATGTATATTCTATGATGGTCTGTCTGAATTGTCCAAGATGTCATTGGATCACTCTGCTGGTGGATCTCTTCATCTGAAGAAAACACCTGCAGAAGCCCAGGAACTCATTGAGATGGTTGCAAATAACCAGTTCATGTATACTTCTGAAAGAAATCCTGTGAATAATGGGATGACTTAGAAGAAAGGAGTTCTTGAGATTGATACTCTGAATGCCATATTGGCTCAGAATAAAATATTGACTCAGCAAGTCAATATGATTTCTTAGAATCTGACTGAGATGCAAGCTGCATTCGGCAGTACTAAAGAAGTCGCCTCTGAAGGAGAAGCTTATGACCTTGAGAATCCTGCAATGGAAGAGGTGAATTACATGGGAGAATCCTATGGAAACACCTATAATCCTTCATGGAAAAATCATCCAAATTTCTCATGGAAGGATCAACAGAAACCTCAATAAGGCTTTAATAATAATAATGGTAGGATAAATAGGTTTAGCAATAGCAAGCCTTTTCCATCATCTTCTGAGCAATAGATAGAGAATTCTAAGCAGAGCCTCTCGGACTTAGCAACCATAGTCTCTGACCTATCTAAGATCACTCTCAGTTTCATGACTGAAACAAGGTCCTCCATTAGAAATTTGGAGGCACAAGTGGGTCAACTGAGTAAAAGAGTTACTAAAATCCCTCCTAGTACTCTCCCAAGCAATACAGAAGAGAATCCAAAGAGAGAGTGCAAGGCCATCAATATAACCAACATGGCCGAAACTATAGAGGAGGAAGAGGCAGTGATTTCTAGTGAGGAAGACTTCAATGGACGTCCACTGACCACTAAGGAGTTTCCTATTGCGAAACCAAAGGAATCTGAGGCTCATACAGAGACCATAGAGATTCTACTGAACTTACTGTTGCCATTCATGAGCTCTGATGAGTATTTCTCCTCTGAAGAGGATGAATATATTGTTGAAGAGCAAGTTGCTCAGTATCTAGGAGTAATCATGAAGCTGAATGCCAAGTTATTTGGTAATGAGACTTGGGAGGAAGAACCTCCATTGTTCATCAATGAACTGAATGCCTTTGTTCAACTGAAATTACCTCAGAAGAAACCGGATCCTGGAAAGTTCTTAATACCTTGTACCATAGGCACCATGACCTTTGAGAAGGCTTTGTGTAACCTGGGGTCAGGAATAAACCTCATGCCACTCTCTGTACTGGAGGAACTAGGGATCTTTGAGGTACAAGCTGTAAGAATCTCACTAGAGATGGCAGACAAATCAATGAAACAGGCTTATAGACTTGTAGAAGATGTCTTAGTGAAGGTTGAAGGCCTGTACATCCCTGCTGACTTCATAATCCTAGAAACTGGGAAGGATGAGGATGAATCCATCATCCTTGGAAGACCCTTCCTGGCCACAACAAGAGCTGTGATTGATGTGGACAGAGGAGAGTTAGTCTTTCAATTGAATGAGGACTACCTTGTGTTTAAGGCTCAAGGATCTTCTTCTGTAAGCATGGAGAGGAAGCATGAAAAGCTTCTCTCAATACAGAATAAAATAGAGCCCCCTCACTCAACTTCTAAGTTTGGTGTTGGGAGACCACCATTAAGCTCTGAGTCTCTGTGAAGCTCTCTAAGAGCTCACTGTCAAGCTATTGACATTAAAGAAGCGCTTATTGGGAGGCAACCCAATGTTAGTTAATTATATTTATTTTTATAGACATTTGTTTTTGATAAACCCCAATTTTAAGGTTTATATCGTGTAGAATTTGGGGGGTTTTGTCAATATTTTTCACACTTATCCACAAGAATTACATGGTTTTGTGTTCTCTTCCTAATATTGCTCCATGATGAAAAACATGCTTCTTTTGCCTTAGAATTGCTATATTTTGGTCCTCTTTTATTACCATTCGATGTCGTGATGTGTTTGTTGAGTGATTTCAGAATTTATAGGGCAAGAATGGCCTAGAAGAGAGAAAGAAAGCATGCACAAGAGGAAGGAACATGAAGATTTGGATTTTGGGAATTTCAGCATAGGCGCGCACGCGCACCTTGCGCGCACACTTACCTCGAGCGCACGCATAGATGTGGACAGCTGGAAGCGGCGCGTGAAGATCATTGCATCCGCGCAGATTAGAGAAATCCATACTGGCGCTCACGCGTACATGGCGGGCACGCATAGATCGAAAAATCAATCGTGCCTGGCGATTTTTGAGGCTCAAGAGGCCCAAATTCAAGCTGGTTCTGCATGGAAAAGACCTAAGGATGCTAGGGGGAAAGGGGGGGATCATTCATTCACACTTAGACACAATTTTTAGCTAGTTTTTGGTTTTTGTTATTTTAGAGAGAGAAACCCTTGTTCCTCTCTAGATCTAATTGATTTGATCTTCCCTTGTTGAATTCTGAATTGGATCTTATTAATTACTAGCTTTGATTGCTTAATTTGAATTCCTTAGCATAATTTTGTTTAGATCTTGTGTTAGTTTATGTTTTCTTCTCAATTGTCATTTTATACCCATTTCATGAATCTTGTGAATTTTGAGTTGTTAATGTTACATTGATGATTTTCATGATCAATTGTGTTGTTTGAGTGATGGTATGTTGATAATTGTTAGTGGGTACTTGTTAATTTCAATTTAATTGCAATTTGAATATGTTTTTTGGTAATGCTTACCATGTGTTTGATGAAATGTTTCCTTTGATTATGGAGTAGTTCTCTTTACTCTTGGCCTAGGCTAAGGGAATTGGATAAACTTGAGTCATTGGGTCTAATGAATTTGATGATTTGGGAACCCTTAGTGGTCAATTTGATAACCATTGACACTAGCCTACTACTAAGTCAATTAGAAGCTAGGTTGGACCTTATGGGTTGATGTTGACTAAACCATTTAACATACTTCAAGTGTAGAAGTAGACTTAATGAGTTTGGTTCCTCATAATTGTCAAGATATGGTTATTAGACAAGGATAGTAACCCCAATTCCCATGTCTAGCCAAGAGTTGCTTTATTATTCATATTTGAAAACCCCAAAAATCTTAATTGCTTTGTCTTAGTTATAGTTATTTGTTTAGTTTTAGAGTAGAATTATATTGGATGTTATCTTATTAGCTTGGTATTGCTCACATCTTACTTTAGTTATTTGAATTAGTTTCTTGCACTTCAAGATTACTTGCTTGTTAGGATTCTTAGTTTAATTTCTTGCTTATGACTTGCAACCCCGGAATTCTAACCAATGTTGAAGCACATGTTTGCCCATTCCTTGTGAGACGACCCGAGGTTTGAATACTTCGGTTATTTTTATTGGGGTTGAACTTGTGACAACCAATTCCTTCAAAATTTGATCCGCGGATTATTTGTTGGTTGAGGTCTATACTTGCAACGCAAAAATCTTATGAAATTCCTTACCGACGGTATTCCGTGGCCATCAAATTTTTGGCGCCGTTGCCGGGGAATGGTTGCAACATATGCCTTGATATTGGTTATGTGAATATGTGAATATTGTAGATAGTTTACTTTCTTTCAATACTTAGCTATAGTTTAGATTTCTTTTGTATGTGTGCTATGACTCCCAAGTTTGATGACTCGGTCTCAACCGAATTCTAGCTTAGCCGAGTTTGACCCTGAGATTGAAAGAACTTTGTTACATACTCGGCAAGCTAGACGGCAGTTAGACTATATAGCTAGTACTTCGGCCTCTCTTGAGGAACATACCGAATCACTAGACGGTACCGAGAGTGACTTGGAGTCCACTACTTCCTATTCTTCTGTTGGCACTACTAATACATCTTTGCATCCTACAGGTGAACCATACATGGTGGAGCCACGACGGATCACTTTGTATGAGCAAGGAGCTCCGGATATCATACTTCAACCTTTGCAAGCAAGGTATCCCAACCTTGATCCAAACTTTGAGTTGAAAAGTAGCTTGATACATCTACTTCCTAAGTATCATGAGTTGACCAATTAGGATTTCTTGAGAAGATAGTTTCTAGATAAGTTCTTTCCACTGGAGAAGACCGATTATGTCTGGAAGGATATCTCGGGTATAATGTAAAGGGACCAAGAGAGTTTATATGAGTATTAGACTCGGTTCAAGAGGCTATTGGAATCTTGTCCACACCATGGATTGAACACTCACTTGCTCAATAGTTACTCCACCGGAGGTCTTTGTGTGGAAGATAGAAGATTGCTCACCACTTCTAGTGGTGGTTCCCTTTCAAAAAACAAGACAGAGGGAGAAGCTTGGAAATTGATAAATGATGTTGCCGAGGCTACACAACATGTAAGGGTGAGGAGTAATCCTCTCAAGGGTGTGGTAGAACCATCCCCTTCTGAAGCAAGCTTGACCAAAGCGCTTGGGGACATGACCACTATCCTCACGCAAATATAAAAAGATCAAAAGGAATACTACTCCATCCAAGCCATCCAAGCCCCACCCCTAGTTGCTCAACTTGAAGGCCCTCCTAGAATTTGTGGTTTGTGCGCTAGCACCACACATTACACCGATCAATGCCATCAAATTCAAGAGGAGCATGCCCTTGTCGTAGCCAATGTGAATTACAACAACCGTCCGCCCTATCCTTCTCAAGGCCAAAACAACTACTCTCATAGTAGTAATCAAAACCAAGGGTGGAGGGATAATGCACAAGGGAGCAATCAAAACCAAAGATGGAACAACTCTTCTTATCATCACAACAACAACCAATCTTCATCCCAATACCACCATAACAACAACAACAACCCCCAAGCCAACCAAAATCACCACAACCAAAACCAAGGTAACTACACCAAATACCAAGCACAACACCATAGACAACAATCCAACCAAATTTCTTCATCTTCCACCAATCAAGTTATAAGTTTAGAGCTGCTATGGAGAAACGGGACGAGAGCAACAAGGCTCAGTTTGATGCCTTGGGCGCTCAATTGGCCAACCTCGCCAACATGCTTTCAAAGATGTCCATGTCCTCCTCCAACAACAACACCAACCAACCCTCAAGCTCTTCTAACCTTCCATCCCAACCCCTTCCAAACCCCAAGGGCGGTCTCAATGCTATCACTCTACGGTCGGGGACTACATTGGAGGAGATACCTGTTAGGGTCATGGAAGACGTTCATGAGGAAGAAGTGGTCGTTGAAGCTTCGCATGAAGAAGAGGAGGTAGACAAAAGGCGTGAGGAAGAAGGAGTAAGCCTTAAGGAACCCAAGAGGAAAGCTATAGTGGATGAGTCCATTCCTATTCCATTCCCTTCCATGGTGAAGAAAGCAAAGAAGACCCCAGAATTTGATTTGAACATGCTTCAAGTGTTCAAGAAGGTTGAGGTAACCATACCACTTCTTGATGCTATCCAACAAATTCCAAAGTATGCAAAATTTTTGAAAGATTTGTGTACACACAAGGATAGGATATGAGAGTTAGAGACATTATCCTCGGGTAGTTCGATTTCTTCCTTGATGGAGCCTATTCCAAACAAATGTGGTGACCCTGGGCCTTGTTTGGTGTCTTGTTGTATTGGTGGGCGCATTTTTCATGACTGTATGTGTGATCTAGGAGCTTACGTAAGCATCATGCCACTTTCTATCTTTGTGCGGTTGAATTTAGCTCCATTAAAGAAGTCGGCGGCGAAGTTTGCCTTAGCCGATAAAAGTGTGATCACTGTGATGAGAATAGCAGAAGATGTACTTGTGGCGATCGAAGACTTGGTCTTTTTGGTTGACTTTTACATCCTTGAAATGCCTCTAACAGAAAATAGAAGCTCATCCTCCGTTCTACTTGGTAGACCCTTCCTTAAGACCTCTAAATTCAAGTTAGATGCCTTCACCGGCACATATTCCTTTGAGGTTGGATACAAGACTATCAAGTTCAATTTGGAAGAAGCCATGAAGCATCCTCCCGAAGAGCACTCCATTCTTCGATGTGATATAATCGATGAAGTGGTAGCGGAAGTGCGAAAAGAAGACTACAACAAATTATGCTACCCTATTGTTGAAGAGATGGATGACCAAGAGAATGAACAAGAGAAAGTTGCTGAGAATGAACCCCGTGAGCTTGATGAAAAGGAACCTCAGCTTGAGGCAAAGAGTGAACTGAAGCCTCTTCTATCTCATTTGAAGTATGCTTTCTTAGAGGACAACCAAAGGTTTTCGGTCATTATTGCTAGTGAGCTATCTAGTGAAGAGGAAGGAAGCTCCTAGATGTTCTAAGAAAGTACAAGAAGGCAATTGGTTGGAGCCTAGCCGATATTGTGGGGATTGACCCCGCAAGTGCATGCATCATATATTTCTCCAAGAGGGAGCTAGGCTGGTTAGGCAACCGTAAAGGAGGCTCAACCCAACCATCCTTGATGCGATAAAGAAGGAGGTTACTAGGCTACTTGATGCGTGTATCATATACCCAATTTCTGTCAGTGAGTAGGTGAGTCCAGTCCAGGTTGTTCCCAAGAAATCGGGCATCACTGCGGTTAAAAAGGATGATGGTGAAGTGGTTACCAAGAGAGTACAAAACGCGTGCCGAGTGTACATCGATTATAGAAGATTGAATGCCGCTACAAGGAAGGACCACTACCCTTTGCCCTTTATCGACCAGATGTTGGACTGTTTGGCGGGTAAATCCCATTATTATTTTCTTGATGAATTCGCTGGTTACTTCCAGATTCACATTACCCCTGAAGATCAGGAAAAAACCACATTCACTTGCCCTTTTGGCACCTTTGCCTACAAAAGGATGCCATTTGGACTATGTAATGCACCTGCTACTTTTCAGCAGTGTATGACAAGTGTCTTTTCCTATCTGATGGAGAATTATCTGGAAGTCTTTATGGATGACTTCAGTGTTTATGGAACTTCATTTGATTGCTGCTTAGAGAACTTGGCCAAGGTCTTAGCTAGATGTGTTGACACTAACCTTGTCTTGAATTTTGAAAAATGCCACTTTATGGTAAGACAAGGCATAGTGTTGGGGCTTGTAGTATCTAGTGAAGGCATTTCTGTAGACTCGGCCAAGGTCGATGTTATCACCACTTTACCACACCTCTCATCTGTGAGGGAGGTCCGCTCGTTTTTGGGACATGCAGGATTCTACAGGAGCTTTATTAAAGATTTCAGCAAGATTGCTTTGCCATTGTCGTGCCTACTCCAAAAAGATGTGGACTTTGAGTTTGACAGTGCATGTGTGAGTGCATTTGAAGAGCTAAGGAGAGTTCTTACCACAGCACTGATTATGCGAGGCCCCAACTGGACGCTACCATTTGAGATAATGTGCGATGCATCAAACCATGCTATAGGTGCTGCGCTTGCACAGCGCGATGCTAAACTCCCTTATGTCATTGCTTACTCTTCTAAAACATTGGATGCAGCACAATCCAACTATACTACTACAGAAAAGGAACTCCTAGCTATTGTTCATGCTTTAGATAAATTCAAATCTTATTTGCTAGTGTCCAAGATAGTGGTATACATGGATCATGCAGCTTTGAAGTACTTATTGACAAAGAATGAGTCAAAACCTAGACTCATACGTTGGATCTTACTTTTGCAAGAATTCGACATTGAGATTAGGGACTGGAGTGGGTCTCAAAACTTAGTTGCAGATCATTTAAGCCGCCTTGAGAATTTAAAATTTGACCCATTTCTTATCAATGACTCATTCCCATTGGATAGTTTGCATGCTGTGTCGGATAGTTTTCCTTGGTTTGCACCAATGGCGAACTACTTGGTTGCAAAAATCTTCCCTCCTAACTTCTAAACACCAAAGAGACAAGTTGAGGAGTGATTCCAAATACTATATTTGGGATGACCCTCACTTGTGGAGGAGGGGAGTGGACCAAGTAATTCAAAGATGTGTCCCAGAATCTGAAATCCAACCCATTCTTGAAGCTTGCCATTCATCCGAATGTGGTGGCCACTTTGGCCCACAGCGGATAGCTAAAAAGGTGTTGGATTGTGGATTCTGGTAGCCAACCTTATTCAAAGATCCTAACCAGTTCTGTGTGTCTTGCCATCAGTGTCAGAAGTCGGGAAACACGTCCCAAAGGGATGAGATGCCTCAACAACCTATGTTGTTTTGTGAGATATTTGATGTGTGGGGCATTGACTTTATGGGACCATTCCCCAACTCCAGTAGGTATCTATATATTCTGTTAGCGGTTGACTACGTGTCAAAGTGGGTAGAAGCAATACCTACCTGCCTTGATGACGCCAACACCGTCATTTCTTTTATTAGGAATAACATTGTATGCCGTTATGGGTTGCCAAAAGCAATCGTGAGCGACCAAGGATCCCACTTTTGTAACAGAAAAGTAGAGGCACTACTCAAGCGCTCTGGGATATTACATAAGGTTGCCACTGCTTATCACCCACAGACCAACGGACAAGCGGAAGTGTCCAACCGGGAGATTAAGAGAATCTTGGAGAAAGTGGTCAATCCATAAAGGAAGGATTGGAGCCTCCGGTTAAGAGATGCACTATGGGCGTATAGGACATCCTACAAGACTCCATTGGGGATGAGTCCCTTCCGGATCATCTATGGTAAGGCATGCCACCTTCCAGTGGAGATTGAGCATAAAGCCTATTGGACGGTAAAGCATTGCAACATGGATTTAACCAAGGCGGGTGTGACCAGGAAATTACAGCTAGAGGAGCTCGAGTGTTTGAGGAACGAAGCATATGAGAATGCCCGGATCTACAAGGAAAATACTAAAGAATTTCATGACCATCACATCCAGAAGAAGGGTTTTCAAGAAGGTGATGAGGTTCTCCTCTACAACTCGAGGCTTAGATTCATGGCTGGCAAGCTCCGTTCTAGATGGGAAGGACCCTTCAAGGTGAAGGAGATAAAGCCCTATGGGGTGGTGGATCCTAAAAGTGAAGCAACTTTCAAGGTGAATGGACATAGAGTGAAGAAGTACCATGGCTACATGCTCCCAAAAGAGCTAGAGGTGTTCCTACTGACCGATGCACCTAGAGGAGGAGAAGCTTGAGCGACTGACCGTCCAACTTAAGGACGTTAAAGAAAAGTACTTGGTGGGAGGCACCCCACCGTGGTAAGATCTTCCTTGTGTATACCTTCCTGCTTTTAGCTCTAGATTTTTGTATATTTTGTGACTTCTTGATGTTGTCGATTGCATAGGAATGCTAGTTTTGTTGATCTTGTTGGATAACTAGGATGTTCATATAGATTTCATCATTTTAGTATGGATGAATTGTTGAAGTAGAGAGAATGCTATCTTTTGAATAGTGCAAGAATTTGTGTGTTTTCTTGACTACTAGTTTAAACACCTGCCAAGAATATGTTAGAATAGCCCTTTCTATGTTGTTTAAAAAAAAGGGGAAAAAGGGGCATCCGTGCACAAGCGCGCTGTGCGCGCGCACGCCGGTGGTGCATTTCATACTCCTGGTCCAAAAACCCGAGAGTTATATCCACATTGTGCCCACTTCGTGCCAGGAACCCACGTGCCAACGTGCATGCCACCTGTGCGCCCCTTGCAACTTGGCCATCGACGCGCAAGCGCACTGTGCGTGCGCATGTCATTTGTGCAATTTAAACTTCCTAACATAAAAACCTGAGAGTTGTGCCAAATGGGTGCCTATTTTGTGTCCGCGACTGACGTGCAGGTGCACTTCACGCGTCCGCGCCGATCGCCACCTTCATCAGGCACGTGTCCGCGCACTGTGTGTATCCACGCCGCCTGTGCTGCATGCCAACTCTGGTACAAAAATAAACTGAGAGTTAGGCCTACTTTGTGCCAACTCTGTGCCAGGAGCCCAACTGTCTTGACGCGTACGCGCCGTTGACGCGTACGCTCCCTTGATGCGTACGCGTCCCTCGCTCAACCCTCACTGACGTGCCAGCGCACTGTGCGCGCGCGCGTCGGTCGTGCGATCCAGTTTTAAAGCCAGCGCACCCTGCTTCTGACCCTCTCCTACCTTCTTTCTTGTTTCTTTCTTCCTCTTTCTCCATCACCTCTCTTCCCTTCTTTCACTTCCACAACCCACCACCACCATCTCTGGCTACTCACCGGTGACCACCACCACCTCCGGTGGTACTACATCTTCTCTCTCTCTTTCTCATTTTCACAAAAAGAAAACTCCAACTTGCTCTTTTACACTTCTCAATGTTCTACTTCTTCTATATATCATATCTTACTCTCTTTTATAGTCTCTTTTCTAGTTAGATGCTTCTTGTTGATTCACTTATTTTCTCTTTTAGTTGCATGATTACACTACTTACTTTTTGTTTGTTTACTTTTTCTCTTTTCTGGCTTTTCCATGGATGTTGAATTTGAGTTTTCATTTGCTTTAATAGATCTTCTTGATTGTCTTTCATTATCTTTGTTAGTAGGTGATGTTGTGTGATGATTGATATTTCATTTTGGGCTTCTAATTGGTTGAGTATCTCATAATTGCTCATTGCTCGATAACTGCACACCAAGTGTTTGAGGAAATGCACGAATGCCATTTTGGTTTATTTTAATCATGTACCTTCAATTTGGTGCTTCCTCCTCACTCACTTGCTTTCTTCTAAATGCATTGAGTCCACTTTGCTTGCTTAGAGTGTATGCTTGCTAATTAGATACTCATTGAACATGACTTGCTCTTTGTTATGGATGCTTGAGATTATTCTTCTCATGCCATATTGCATGCTTTACTCCCTCTTGCATCCCATGAGAAGTGTTGTGACCCATGCCTCTATGATCACCTTGTTGCACTATTTCTTTTGGGCACTACCTTTCACTTGCATGTTTTTGTTGAGATGATTCTTTGGGTTTAATGCTTTCCCTCTTTCCTTTCCTTTTTCAGGATGGCCACCAAGAAAGGCAAGGAGAAAGCTTCAAGGAAACCAACCTCAGAGAGGGCACCCCAAAAGTCAAACTCTAAGGCGCACTCTTCATTAGGAGCCAAACCCCTATCTAAGAAGGCGAAGGCACCCGCTCCTGTTGATGAAAAAGAAAAGAGCAAATCGGCAAAGGATTCTTCAAGGTTCCCCAACCGCTTCTGTGAACTTGTGTTCCCCGCCATGGTTGAAAGGAACTATCATGCCGAGCATCTACTCGCCCCGCCGGACAAGGTGGCTCCTTGCATTCCACCCTGCATTGAACGGAGGAGATGGGAGTTTCTTCTGAGAAAATCACAGGAGGTTAACCTCTCATGGGTGGTAGAATTCTACAGTAACTACCATCTTCCCTCTCTTCAATCGGTATATGTGCGCCGGAAGCAAGTCTCAGTTTCAGAAGAGGCTATTCAACAAGTGCTTAATGTCTTACCAATACCAAGTGACATGGATGGCTACGAAGAGGTCTTACGTCAGTGAGAAGAGTTTGGATTTGATTGGGACTTGATCCTCCGAGTCATTGCTGAACCAGAGACATTTTGGACGCATGGTCGACTCCGGATGCGGCCCAAGTGCATTGACGCACGTTTCCTCACTGTAGAAGCTAGAGCTTGGGCCCAGATCCTATCCCACTATGTGCTACCTAGCACCCACAAGTCGTCCTTCACGGCGGATCTTGCCTTGCTTGTTTGGTGTGTTCTTACGGAGAGACCGGTGAACATTCCGCTTCTTATCAAGCAAGCGATGGATCAAGTCCACGCCCGGGGTAATTTTCCATTTTCAGCATTGGTATCTGATTTAGTTGTTGCTGCGGGTGTTCCTTGGGAAGCCATGGACACGAAGGCTATAATTTTGGCTAAGGGCGATGTGGTCCTAAGCGGAAAATACTAACAGCTTCCTATGAACAACCCAAGCCTTGACATAGCCCTCCCATCTACTATTCCTTCCACCTCATCGTCACCACCACGGCAAAGATCCACCCATCAAAGGATAGAAGATCTACACTGGAAGATTGATAGATATGAGCGGCGCAACCAACACCGATACACTTACATCAAGAAGCTTCTGCGTTGTGTTACCCCTAGCATGGAGGAACCCGAAATATTCACATCCACCTCAAACCCAAGTGATGGGAGCTCTGATGAGGGGGATAGTGAAAGTTCCGGTCCCGATCGCCCTTTGTGCATTATTGGTAGCACGGAGGACCGTGCTAAATTCTAAGTGTGGGGAGGTCGTTCGACCGATCTCCATGGGTAACAATCTCTTCCTTTCAACACCCATGGATTTATCTTTTGCTTAGTAGTTAGTACATTGCATGTGTAATTAGTCTTGCTTGTAAATACCCTTTGCATGATAGTTAATCTCTATAGAGTCACTTGGTCAAAATATTGATTTCTTCCCCAAGAAACTGTAATTTCGGGGTACCCTATCAATTTTGAAAAAAAAAATTTTGTGTGGTAAACTTGCTTCAAGAATGTATTTTGGAATATAGTGATTGAGCTAAAAATACAAGCATGTAAGTTTTGAGCCTATTGTGTGGTTATATCTTCTAACCACTATTCCCCATTCTTGTGTGCATTATTCTCTTTCTATGATTGTAATCCTTGCTTTTTCTGAATCTATATGTCCATTACTTTGTGTATGAATGCATTTACATGATTGAGGCCATCATTTCAATAGTCACTTTTCCCAAACGGCCTTAACCCTTTTATCTACCATTGCTAACCAGTTTTGAGCCCATGATAAACCCTTTTTTGTTCTTAAATAGAGCAGATCAACATATAGAAGAAACAAAAATATGGAAGAAGAGAAAGCAATGAAATGGGACAAAAATGCCCCAAGACAAAGTAACAATAACAATGCATATGGGATGTGAATTGAAAAGAATGCATGAGTATGCAAAAAGTGAAACGCATGGGTAGCTAGGTATTGTATTATAGTTGTATAGGTGTTCTATGTGTCTAGTGGGATCTTAGGTTAATCAAGGATTCAAATTTTAAGCTCACTTGACTATATGCATCCTTACCTTCACCCTGGCCCCGTTACAACCCATGAATAAGACCTCATGACACTTGTATACATGCATTAAGTAATTGTTGACTGTTAGACGAAAGACAAATCTTGGAAAGCATGATTAGGAGAGGATTGAGTGATGAACCCTATACACTCGAGCGAATAGAGAGGATACACTTCCGATGAAGGTTCGATGCTCAACTCCTTGTTCCCGGCTTTCACAAGCGTTCATCTAGCAAGTTATATGCGCTTCATAGTGATGTTCAAATTGGTAGGATTTAAGAACTACATGTTATTTTCACCCCATATGCTCATATGTGTTCTTGGAAGATAGATTTACCCTTGACCAAGTAGATAGATGATTTTACATTAGTTGCATGCATTCATTTAGGAAATTTGCACTTCATAAGCCCTTTCTTACCATGATCTTTGGTCTTTTTATTTTTAAGCATGAGGACATGCTTGGTTTAAGTGTGGGGAGATTTGATGAACCCCAATTTTGTGGTTTATATCGTGTAGAATTTGGGGGGTTTTGTCAATATTTTTCACACTTATCCACAAGAATTGCATGGTTTTGTGTTCCCTTCCTAATATTGCTCCATAATGAAAAACATGCTTCTTTTGCCTTAGAATTGCTATATTTTGATCCTCTTTTATTACCATTCGATGCCGTGACATGTTTGTTGAGTGATTTCAGAATTTATAAGGCAAGAATGGCCTAGAAGAGAGAAAGAAAACATGCACAAGAGGAAAGAACATGAAGATTTCGATTTTCGAAATTTCAGCATAGGCGCGCACGCGTGGATGTGGACAGCTGGAAGCGGAGCGCAAAGATCGGCGCATCCGCACAGATTAGAGAAATCCACACCAACGCGCATGCGTACATGGCGCGCACGCGTGGATCGCAAAATCAATCGGCGTACACGCACGCGCGACAAGCTGCACTTGACCTCATTAAAGGAAATCGTGCCTGGCAATTTTTGAGGCTCAAGAGGCCCAAATTCAAGCTGGTTCAGCATGGAAAAGACCCAAGGATGCTAGGAGGAAAGGGGGGGATCATTCATTCACACTTAGACAGAATTTTTAGCTAGTTTTTGGTTCTTGTTATTCTAGAGAGAGAAACCCTTGTTCCTCTCTAGATCTAGTTGATTTGATCTTCCCTTGTTAAATTCTGAATTGGATCTTGTTAATTACTAGCTTTGATTGCTTAATTTGAATTCCTTAGCATAATTTTGTTTAGATCTTGTGTTAGTTTTATGTTTTCTTGTCAATTGTCATTTTATACCCATTTCATGAATCTTGTGAATTTTGAGTTGTTAATGTTACATTGATGATTTTCATGATCAATTGTGTTGTTTGACTGATGGTATGTTGATAATTGTTAGCGGATACTTGTTAATTTCAATTTAATTGCAATTTGAATATGTTTTTTGGTAATGCTTACCACGTGTTTGATGAAATGTTTCCTTTGATTATGGAGTAGTTCTCTTTACTCTTGGCCTAGGCTAAGGGAATTGGGTAAACTTGAGTCATTGGGTCTAATGGCTCACTGGTGTTTAAACGCCAGCAAGGATAGCAGAATGGGTGTTTAACACCCAGTCTGGCAGCATTCTGGCCGTTAAACGCCAGAAATGGCAGCTAGACTGGCGTTAAATGCCAGAAAAGGGTGTCTGGTGTCTGACCGGCATTAAACACCAGAATTGGCAGACAGACTAGCGTTTAACGCCAGAAAAGGGCATCAGTCTGGCGTTTAACGCCAGAAAAGGTAGCAGAGTTAGCGTTAAACGCCAGAAATGGCACACAGAGGGTGTTTAAACGCCAGAATGGTGCAGGGACCAAAATTCCTTGACACCTCAGAATCTGTGGACCCCACAGGATCCCCACCTACCCCAACTCACTCTCTCTCCTCTTCATACCTCTCCATAACACTCTTCCCTAAATACCCTTGACCAATACCATCAATACCTCTTCCCCAAATACCATTCACCTATCAAATCCTACCCTCTTTCCCATAATCCCTTCACCACGCACATCCATCCATCATAAAACTCCACTACCTCACTATTCAAATTCAAAACATTTCCCTCCCAAACCCGACCCCTCATACAAGAATTCCCCCTCTCTCTTACCCTGTAAATACCCCTCCTTACCACCTTCAATTTCACACATCATACACACTTCAACCCCCTTGGCCAAAACCAACCTTCCCCTCCATCTCCTCTATTTCTTCTTCTTCTACTCCTTTTTTCTTCTTTTGCTCGAGGACGAGCAAACCTTTTAAGTTTGGTGTGGAAAAAGCTCTGCTTTTTTATTTTTCCAAAACCATTAATGGCGCCTAAGACCGGAGAAACCTCTAGAAAGAGGAAAGAGAAGGCAATTACTTCCACCTCCAAGTCATGGGAGATGGAGAGATTCATCTCAAAGGTCCATCAAGACCACTGCTATGAAGTTGTGGCCAAGAAAAAGGTGATCCCCGAAGTCCCCTTTAAGCTTAAAAAGAGTGAATATCCGGAGACCCGACATGAGATTCGAAGAAGAGGTTGGAAAGCTCTCACCAACCCAATCCAACAAGTCGGAATCTTAATGGTTCAAGAGTTCTATGCCAATGCATGGATCACTAAAAACCATGATCAAAGTGTGAACCCGAACCCAAAGAATTGGCTCACAATGGTTCGGGGGAATTACTTGGATTTCAGTCTAGAAAATGTGAGGTTGGCATTTAACTTGCCAATGATGAGAGGAGATCCTCATCCTTTCACTAGAAGGGTCAAATTTGATCAAAGGTTGGACCAAGTCCTCATGGACATCTGTATGGAAGGAGCTCAATGGAAGAGAGACTCCAAAGGCAAGCTGGTTCAACTAAAAAGGCTTGACCTCAAGCCTGTGGTTAGGGGATGGTTGGATTTCATCCAACAGTCTATCATTCCTACTAGCAACCGGTCTGAAGTTACAATAGACCGGGCTATCATGATCCATAGTATCATAAATGGAGAGGAAGTAGAAGTTCATGAGATCATACCTCTAGAACTATACAAGGTAGCAGACAAGCCCTCCACTTTGGCAAGGTTAGCCTTCCCTCATTTCATCTGTAACCTATGCAATTCAGCTGGAATTGTCATAGAGGAAGACATCCTCATTGAAGAGGACAAGCCCATCACTAAAAAGAGGATGGAGCAAACAAGAGAGTCCACTCATGGACCTCAACAAGAGCATGAGGAAGTCCCTCATCAAGAAATCCCTGAGATGCCTGGTGCACGAAATTGTGATCTCAATGGCGCCAAAAACTTGGTACGCACTATCATAATCTCAATTCTTCTTCACAACTTCACACAACTAACCAGCAAGTGTATTGGGTCGTCCAAGTAATAAACCTTATGTGAGTAAGGGTCGATCCCACGGAGATTGTCGGCTTGAGGCAAGCTATGGTCATCTTGTAAATCTCAGTCAGGCAGATTCAAATGGTTATGAGGTTTTGATAATTAAAATATAAATAAAATAAGATAAAGATAGAAATACCTATGTAATTCATTGGTGAGAATTTCAGATAAGCGTATAGAGATACTTTGCTCTTTCTGAATCTCTGCTTTCCTACTGTCTTCATTCAATCATTCATACTCCTTTCCATGGTAAGCTGTATGTTGGGCATCACCGTTGTCAATGGCTACTTCCCGTCCTCTCAGTGAAAATGGTCCAAATGCACTGTCACCGCACGGCTAATCATCTGTCGGTTCTCGATGATGTTGGAATAGGATCCATTGATCCTTTTGCGTCTGTCCCTATGCCCAACACTCGCGAGTTTGAAGCTCGTCACAGTCATCCCTTCCCAGATCCTACTCGGAATACCACAGACAAGGTTTAGTCTTTCCGGATCTCAAGAATGGCCGCCAATAATTCTAGCTTATACCACGAAGACTCCGATCTTTCGGAATAGAGGCTAAGAGATACACGCTTGATCTAAGGTAGAACGGAAGTGGTTGTCAGGCATGCGTTCATAGGTTGAGAATAATGATGAGTGTCACGGATCATCATATTCATCATGGTTGAAGTGCAAGCGAATATCTTAGAATGAGAATAAGCTTGAATTGAATAAGAAAACAATAGTACTTTGCATTAATTCATGAGGAACAGCAGAGCTCCACACCTTTATCTATGGTGTGTAGAAACTCTACCGTTGAAAATACATAAGTGATGAAGGTCCAGGCATGGCCGAATGGCCAGCCCCCTAAACGTGATCAATGATCAAAAGTGATACAAAGATAGTCTCAAAAATGATCAAAAGATTATGAAATAAATCACTAAAAGTAGTTTTTATACTAAACTAGTAGCTATGGTTACAAAAATAAGTAGATGATGCAAAAAATCCACTTCTGGGCCCACTTGGTGTGTGCTTGGGCTGAGCATTGAGCTTTCATGTGTAGAGACTCTTTTTGGAGTTAAACGCCAGGTTGTAACCTGTTTCTGGCATTTAACTCTGATTTCCAACCTGTTTCTGGCGTTTAACTCCAGAATAGGGCAGGAAGTTGGCGTTTGAACGCCAGTTTGCGTCGTCAAAACTCGGGCAAAGTATGGACTATTATATGATTCTGGAAAGCCCTGATGTCTACTTTCCAACACAATTGAGAGTGCACCAATTAGGTTTCTGTAGCTCCAGAAAATCCATTTCGAGTGCAGGGAGGTCAGAATCCAACAGCATCTGCAGTCCTTCTTCAGCCTCTGTATCAGATTTTTGCTCAAGTCCCTCAATTTCAGTCAGAAATTACCTGAAATCATAGAAAAACGCACAAAATCATAGTAAAGTCCATAAATGTGATTTTTATTTAAAAACTAATAAAAATATACTAAAAACTAACTAAATCATACTAAAAACTATGTAAAAACAATGCCAAAAAGCGTATAAATTATCCGCTCATCACAACACCAAACTTAATTCAGATAGTGTTATTGATTCTCCTAGTTCAGTATGTTGATTCTTGAACACAGCTACTTTATGAGTCTTGGCCGTGGCCCTAAGCACTTTGTTTTCCAGTATTACCACCGGATACATAAATGCCACAGACACATAACTGGGTGAACCTTTTCAGATTGTGACTCAGCTTTGCTAAAGTCCCCAATTAGAGGTGTCCAGGATTCTTAAGCATACTCTTTTTTTTTGCCTTGGACCTCGACTTTAACCGCTCAGTCTCAAGCTTTTCACTTGACACCTTCACGCCACAAGCACATGGTTAGGGACAGCTTGGTTTAGCCGCTTAGGCCAGGCTTTTATTCCTTTGGGCCCTCCTATCCACTGATGCTTAAAGCCTTGGATCCTTTTTACCCGTGCCTTTTGGTTTAAAGGGTTATTGGCTTTTTTCTCTTGCCTTTTGGTTTAAAGAGCTATTGGCTTTTTCTTTTTCTTTTTCTCCCTTTTTTTCGCCTTTTTTTTCTGCAAGCTTTTGTATTCACTGCTTTTTCTTGCTTCAAGAATCAATTTTATGATTTTTCAGATTATCAATAACATTTCTCCTTTTCATCATTCTTTCAAGAGCCAACAAATTTAACATTTATAAACAACAAATTCAAAAAATATGCACTATTCAAGCATTAATTCAGAAAACAAAAAGTGTTGCCACCACATCAAAATAATTAAACTAAGCTCAAGGATGAATTCGAAATCATGTACTTCTTGTTCTTTTGTAATTTTTCATTTTCATAGGACATTCATAGCTTTAAGGCATATATACTAGACACTAATGATCATGTAATAAGACACAAACATAAATAAAAATAAAGCATAGAGAAGGAAAACAGAAAAATTTAACTAGACAAGGAGATTAAGGAACGGGTCCACCTTAGTGAGGGTGGCGTCTTCTTCCTCTTGAAGAACTAATGGTGCTCTTGAGCTCATCTATGTCTCTTCCTTGCCTTTGTTGCTCCTCCCTCATAGCTCTTTGATCTTCTCTAATCTCATGGAGAATGATGGAGTGCTCTTGGTGCTCCATCCTTCGTTGTCCCATGTTGGAACTTAATTCTCCTAGGGAGGTGTTGATTTGCTCCTAATAGTTTTGTGGAGGAAAGTGCATCATTTGAGGCATCTCAGGGATTTCATGATGAGGAATTTCCTCATGCTCTTGTTGAGGTTAAAAGGGACCTCAGGGATCACCTTTTTCTTGGCCACAACTTCATAGAAGTGGTCTTGATGGACCTTTGAGATGAATCTCTCCATCTCCCATGACTCAGAGGTGAAAGCAATTTCCTTTCCTTTCCTCTTTCTTGAGGTTTCTCTGGCCTTATGTGCCATTAATGGTTATGGAAAAACAAAAAACAATGCTTTTACCACACCAAATTTAAAAGGTTTGCTCGTCCTCGAGCAAAAGAAGAAGGAAAATAGTAGAAGAAGAAGAAGATGGAGGAGATGGAGGGGGAGAGTGTATTCGGCCAAGGGGGAGAGAAGTGTTTGTAATGTGTGAAAGTGAAGTAGTGGTGAAGAGTATTTTGAGAAGAGATATAGAGGTGATTGGTGAAGGGTATTTGGGGAAGCGTGTTATGAAAGGGTGTGAAGAGGAAAGAAGAAGAGGTGGGGTAGGTAGGGATCCTGTGGGGTCCACAGATCCTGAGGGGTCAAGGACTTAGCATCCCTGCTCCATCTAGGCGTGTAAAATGCCCTAGAGTGCAATCCTGGCATTTAACGCCAGACTGCTGCTTGTTTCTGGCGTTAAACACCAGCTTTTCTCCCTTTATTGGTGTTTAACACCAAGTTGGTGCTTGTTTCTGGCGTTAAATGCCAGACTGTAGCCTGTTTCTGGCATTTAACGCCAGCTTGATGATTCTTTCTGGCATTAAACGCCAGTCTGATGCTTCTTACTGGCGTTTAAATGCCAGTAAGCTTATCCTCCAAGGTGTGCTATTTTAATGCTGTTTTTCATTCTGTTTTTGATTTTTCAGTTGTTTTTGTGACTTCACATGATCATCAACCTATAGAAAACATAAAATAACAATGGAAAATAAATAGATATAATTAAATAACATTGGGTTGCCTCCCAATAAGCGCTTCTTTAATGTCAATAGCTTGACAGTGAGCTCTCATGGAGCCTCACAGATAATCAAAGCAGGGTTGGGGCCTCTCAACACCAAACTTAGAGTTTGGTTGTGACACCAAACTTAGAGTTTAGTTGTGGCCTCCTAACACCAAACTTAGAGTTTAAATGTGGGGGTTTTGTTTGACTCTGTATTGAGAGAAGCTTTTCATGCTTCCTTTCCATGGTTACAGAAGGATAACCTTGAGTCTTAAATACAAGGTAGTCCTCATTCAACTGAAGGACTAACTCTCCTCTGTCAATATCAATCACAGCTTTTGCTGTGGCTAGGGAGGGTCTGCCAAGGATGATGGATTCATCCTCATCCTTCCTAGTGTCTAGGATTATGAAATCACCAGGGATGTAAAGGCCTTCAACCTGTACTAGCACGTCCTCTACTAGTCCATAAGCCTGTTTCATTGATTTGTCTGCCATCTCTAGTGAGATTCTTGCAGCTTGTACCTCAAAGATTCCCAGTTTCTCCATTATAGAGAGTGGCATGAGGTTTATCCCTGACCCTAAGTCACACAGAGCCTTCTCAAAGGTCATGGTGCCTATGGTACAAGGTATGAAGAATTTTCCGGGATCCGGTTTCTTTTGAGGTAATGTTTGCCTCATTAATACATGCAGTTCATTGGTGAACAAGGGGGGTTCATTCTCCCAAGTCTCATTACCAAACAACTTGGCATTCAGCTTCATGATTGCTCCTAGATACTTAGTAACTTGCTCTTCAGTGATGTCTTCATCCTCTTCAGAGGAAGAATATTCATCAGAGCTCATGAATGGCAGAAGGAAGTTCAATAGAATCTCTATGGTCTCTGTATGAGCCTCAGATTCCTTTGGTTCCTCAAAGGGAAACTACTTTCTGTCCAGAGGACGTCCCATGAGGCTTTTCTCATTGGGACTCACGTCCTCCTCACTCTCTCCAGGTTCGGCCATGTTAGTCATGGTGATAGCCTTGCACTTTCTCTTGGGATTTTCTTCTGTATTGCTTGGGAGAGTACTGGGAGGAGTTTCAGTAATCTTCTTACTCAGCTGACCTACCTGTGCCTCCAAATTTCTAATGGAGGACCTTGTTTCATTCATGAAACTTAGTTTGGTCTTGGATAGATCAGAGACTATGTTTGCCAGGCCAGAATGGCTCTGTTTAGAATTCTCTGTCTGTTGCTGAGAAGATGATGGAAAAGGCTTGCTATTGCTAAACCTATTTCTTCCACCATTATTATTGAAGCCTTATTGAGGCTTCTGTTGGTCTTTCCATGAGAAGTTTGGATGATTTCTCCAGGAAGGATTATAGGTGTTTCCATAGGGTTCTCCCATGTAATTCACCTCTGCCATTGCAGGGTTCTCAGGATCATAAGCTTCTTCTTCAGAAGATGCTTCTTTTGTACTGTTGGATGCAGCTTGCAATCCATTCAGACTCTGAGAAATCATATTGACTTGCTGAGTCAATATTTTATTCTGAGCCAATATGGGATTCAGAGTATCAATTTCAAGAACTCCCTTTTTCTGAGGCGTCCCATTGTTCACAGGACTCCTCTCAGAGGTGTACATGAATTGGTTATTTGCAACCATTTCAATGAGTTCCTGAGCTTCTTTAGGCGTCTTCTTCAAATGAAGAGATACACCTGTAGAGTTATCCAATGACATCTTGGATAGTTCAGACAGACCATCATAGAATATGTATATGATACTCCATTCTGAAAGCATACCAAAAGAACACCTTCTGATTAATTGCTTGTATCTTTCCCAAGCTTCATAGAGGGATTTGCGTTCCTTCTGTCTGAAGGTTTAGACTTCCACTCTAAGCTTACTCAATTTTTGAGGTGGAAAGAACTTTGCCAAGAAGGCATTGACCAGCTTTTCCCAAGAGTTCAGGCTGTCCTTAGGTTGTGAGTCCAACCATGTCCTAGCTCTGTCTCTTATAGCAAAAGGGAAAAGCATAAGCCTGTAGATCTCAGGGTCAACCCCATGAGTCTTAACAGTGTCACAGATTTGTAAGAACTCAGCTAAAAACTGATGAGGATCTTCCAATGGAAGTCCATGATACTTACAATTCTACTGCATTAGAGAAACTAATTGAGGCTAAGCTCAAAGTTGTTTGCTCCAATTGCAGGAATAGAGATGCTCCTTCCACAGAAATCAGAAGAGGGTGCAATGAAGTCACCAAGCATCTTTCTTGCATCTCCACCATTGTTATCGTGTTCAGCCATGTCTCCTTCTTTTTCAAAAATTTTTGTCAGGTCCTCTCCAGAAGGTTGTGCTTTAGCTTCTCTTAGTTTCCTCTTAAGAGTCCTTTCAGGTTCAGGATTAGCTTCAATAAGAATATCTTTGTCCCTGTTCCTGCTCATATGAAAAAGAAGAGAATAGAAAAGAAGAGGAATCCTCTATGTCACAGTATAGAGATTCCTTTATGTGAGTAGAAGAAGGGAAGAATATAAGAAGGATAAGAGAAAAACTCGAACACGGAGAAGAAGAGGGGGAAGAATTTGAAAATTAAATAAAATAAAATAAAAATATTTTTGTTTTTATTTTAAATATTAATTATAATTCGAAATTTAAAAAGAGAAATAAAACTAAATTAAAATTTAAAACAATTAGTTAATTAAGAAGAATTTTGAAAAAGTGGTGAGGAATTTTTCAAAAATTAGAGAGAAAAAAGTAGTTAGGTGGTTTTGAAAAAGATAAGAAATAGTAAAACAAACAAAAAGTCAAGTAGTTAATTGAAAAAGATTTGAAAATCAGTTTTGAAAAGATAAGAAGTTAGAATAGATTTTGAAATTGATTTTGAAAAAGATATGATTAAAATAGAAAAATATATGATTGAAAATCATTTTGAAAAAGATTTGAATTGGAGATTAAAAAGATTTGATTTTAAAAATTAAAGTTGATTACTTGACTAACAAGAAACTAAAAGATATGATTTTAGAATTTAAAGATTGATCCTTTCTTAATAGGCAAGTAACAACTTGAAATTTTTTGAATCAAAATATTAAATGTTAGCATTAATTTCGAAAATGTGAAATAAAAATAAGAAAAAGATTTTGAAAATCAAATTTTGAAAATTTTCAAAAATAATGAAAGGAAATTGAAGAAAATTTGATTTTTGAAAAAGATAGATTTTTAAATGGAAAATTTTGACTTGACTAAGAAGAAACAACCAAATTTTGAAAAATTTTGACTAAATCAATCTAAAATTTCGAAAATTTATGAGTGAAATAAGGGAAAGATTTTTTTTTTTATTTTTTACTTTAATGGGGAAAGAGAAAAACACAAAAATCTCACATGACATAAGAATTATGAATCAAAACAAGAAAAATATGCAAGAACACCTTGAATGTCAAGATGAACATCAAACACTTTGAATGTCAAGATGAACATCAATAACATGTTTTTGAAAATTCTTAAGAAAAGAAACTCATGCAAGACACCAAACTTAGAAATTTTCGATGTTTAGACACTAACAAATTGAAAATGCATATGAAAAACAACAAAGACACAAAACATGAAAATACAAAGATCAAACAAAGAAAATCATCAAGAACAACTTGAAGATTATGAAGAACACCATGCATGAGTTTTTGAAAACTTTAGGAAGAGTTAAAAAGATACAATTGACACCAAACTTACAAATTGACACTAGACTCAAACAGGAAACACAAAATTATTTTTGGTTTTATGATTTTATTAATTTTTTTGGATTTTTTGAAAATCATTTGGAAAAAGAAAAATAAGGATTTCAAAATTTTTAATAAGAATTACAGGAATCATGCAATGTTAGTCTAAAGCTTCAGCCTAAAAAGATTAGACATGGCTAGCCAAGCTTCAGTAGGACATTACAGACAACAGCCAAGTTGATGGGAATCAATTAGCTCCTGTGATGATAAAAGCATCATCTGAAACTCTAGAATTCATTCTTAAAAATTCTGAAGAACAAAATAAATTTTTTTTGAAAATAAAAAGCTTTAAAAAAATAAAATTACCTAATCTGAGCCACAAGATGAACCGTAAGTTGTCCAAACTCGAACAATCCCCGGCAACGGTGCCAAAAACTTGGTGCACGAAATTGTGATCTCAACGGCGCCAAAAACTTGGTACGCACTATCATAATCTCAATTCTTCTTCACAACTTCACACAACTAACCAGCAAGTGTATTGGGTCGTCCAAGTAATAAACCTTATGTGAGTAAGGGTCGATCCCACGGAGATTGTCAGCTTGAGGCAAGCTATGGTCATCTTGTAAATCTCAGTCAGGCAGATTCAAATGGTTATGAGGTTTTGATAATTAAAATATAAATAAAATAAGATAAAGATAGAAATACCTATGTAATTCATTGGTGAGAATTTCAGATAAGCGTATGGAGATACTTTGCTATTTCTGAATCTCTGCTTTCCTACTGTCTTCATTCAATCATTCATACTCCTTTCCATGGTAAGCTGTATGTTGGGCATCACCGTTGTCAATGGCTACTTCCCATTCTCTCAGTGAAAATGGTCCAAATGTGCTGTCACCGCACGGCTAATCATCTGTCGGTTCTCGATCATGTTGGAATAGGATCCATTGATCCTTTTGCGTCTGTCACTACGCCCAACACTCGCGAGTTTGAAGCTCGTCACAGTCATCCCATCCCAGATCCTACTCGGAATACCACAGACAAGGTTTAGAATTTCTGGATCTCAAGAATGGCCGCCAATAATTCTAGCTTATACCACGAAGACTCCGATCTTTCGGAATGGAGGCTAAGAGATACACGCTCGATCTAAGGTAGAACGGAAGTGGTTGTCAGGCATGCGTTCATAGGTTGAGAATAGTGATGAGTGACACGGATCATCATATTCATCATGGTTGAAGTTCAAGTGAATATCTTAGAATGGGAATAAGCTTGAATTGAATAAGAAAGTAATAGTACTTTGCATTAATTCATGAGGAACAACAGAGCTCCACACCTTAATCTATGGTGTGTAGAAACTCTACCGTTGAAAATACATAAGTGATGAAGGTCCAGGCATGGCTAAATGGCCAGCCCCCTAAACGTGATCAATGATCAAAAGTGATACAAAGATAGTCTCAAAAATGATCAAAAGATTATGAAATAAATCACTAAAAGTAGTTTTTATACTAAACTAGTAGCTAGGGTTACAGAAATAAGTAGATGATGCAGAAAATATACTTCCGGGCCCACTTGGTGTGTGCTTGGGCTGAGCTTTGAGCTTTCATTTGTAGAGACTCTTTTTGGAGTTAAACGCCAGGTTGTAACCTGTTTCTGGCGTTTAACTCCAGACTAGGGCAGGAAGTTGACGTTTAAATGCCAGTTTGTGTCATCAAAACTCGGGCAAAGTATGAACTATTATATATTGATGGAAAGCCCTGGATGTCTACTTTCCAACGCAGTTGAGAACGCGCCAATTAGTTTTCTATAGCTCCAGAAAATCCATTTCGCGTGCAGAGAGGTCAGAATCTAACAGCATCTGCAGTCCTTCTTCAGCCTCTGAATCAGATTTTTGCTCATGTCCCTCAATTTCAGCCAGAAATTACCTGAAATCACAGAAAAATACACAAACTCATAGTAAAGTCCAGAAATGTGATTTTTATTTAAAAACAAATAAAAATATACTAAAAACTAACTAAATCATACTAAAAACTATGTAAAAATAATGCCAAAAAGCGTATAAATTATCCGCTCATCAATGCCTCAAGGGATGCATTTTCCTCCACATAACTATTGGGAGCAACACAACACTTCTTTAGGAGAATTGAGTTCCAACATGGAGCAACTAAGGATGGAGCACCAAGAGCACTCCATCATCCTCCATGAAATTAGAGAGGACCAAAAGGTCATGAGGGAGGAGCAACAAAGGCAAGGAGGAGATATTGAGGAGCTAAAGTACTCCATAGGATCTTTAAGAGGAGGAACTAGTCGCCGTCACTAAGGTGGACCCGTTCTTTAATTTCCTTGTTCTTATTTTTCTGTTTTTCAGTTTCTATGCTTTATGTTTTGTCTATATTTGTGTCTTTATTGCATGATCATTAGTGTTTAGTGTCTATGTCTTAAAGCTATGAATGATTCCATGAATCCTTCACCTTTCTTAAATGAAAAACATTTTTATTTGCAAAAGAACAAGAAGTACATGACTTTTGAATTCTATCTTGAAAATAGTTTAATTATTTTGATGTGGTGGCAATACTTTTTGTTTTCTGAATGAATGCTTCAACATTGCATATTTTTGATAGTGAAGTTTATGAATGTTAAAATTGTTGGCTCTTGAAAGAATAAAGAAAAAAGAGAAATGTTATTGATAATCTGAAAAATCATAAAATTGATTTTTAAAGCAAGAAAAAGCAGTGAAAACAAAGCATGCAAAAAAATGCGAAAAATAAAGAAAAAAAGAAAGGGAAAAAAAAGAAAAAGCAAGCAGAAAAAGCTAATAACCCTTTAAACTAAAAGGCAAGGGTAAAAAGGATCCAAGGCTTTGAGCATTAATGGATAGGAGGCCACAAAGGAATAAAATCCTGGCCTAAGCGGCTGACGATCGGATTTCTGTTTAGTAAAGAAATTTAATAAAATTAATCGCGTTGTAAGTATAGCTTCTAAACCAACAGAAAATCCTTTCGTACAAAAGTTTGGTTGTCACAAGTAACAAAACCCAATAAAATTTATAACGGAAGTATTTAAACCTCGGGTCGTCTCTCAAGGAATTGCAGGGAGGTATGATTTATTATTGGTTATGGAAAAAGGACATGTTTTTGGGTTTTTGAAATAGAGAACAAGTAATTTAAATGGCAAGAAAAATAATAAATTAATAATTAGAAAATCTCTTGGCAAGGTGTAAGAACTGGACGTCCTATCCTAGTTATCCTTATCAATTGTGATGAGAATTGGATTTTTGCTCCCACTTTGATTAACCTCTAACTATGAAGGTAAGTTAAGTGGATGAATCAATTTGATTCCTCAAGTCCTAGTCAATGCCTAAGAAAAGACTAGAGTTATTGGAATTCAAATCAATCAGTAAAGAATTCCAATTTTCAATCAACAAAGAGTTTGATAACTTAAGTGTCTCCAATTACATAACCAAAGCAAAAAGGAAATAAATCTTAAATTAAATTAAAAGCATCAATAACATAAATGGAAGAAAGCAATCATAAATCTGAAATACCTCAATAATGTGTATTAAATAAGAAAATCAATCCTAACATGAAGGGTTCATAAGCCAATTTAGGCAACATAAATAATTAAACAGAGAGATAGACAAATCAAAGCACTAGAATAAATAAAAGTAAAAGAAAAATTAAATTAAAGGAACATTGAACCTGAAAATTGAGAAGAAGAAATCCTAAATCCTAAGATAGAGGAGAGAGCCTCTCTCTCTAAAACTACATCTAATCCTAAAAGTGTGTATATTAAAGCTTGATTTATGAATGAATGGATTCCCCCACTTTATAGCCTCTAATCTGTGTTTTCTGGGCCGAAAACTGGGCCAGAAACAGCCCAAAAATTGCTGGGGGCGAAATCTGCCACGCTGATTTTCGTCACTGCGACGCGTCTGCGTGGAGCACCTGTTTGCGTCATCTATCTGTACGGCCACTATGGTAAATTATATATCAAATCGAAGCCCCAGACGTTAGCTTTCTAACGCTATTGAAAACGCATCATTTGGACCTTTGTAGCTCAAGTTATGACCATTTGAGTGCAAAGAGGTCAGGCTGGATAGCTTAGCAATTTCTTCAACTTCTTGTATTCCTTCAATTTTTGTATGCTTCCTTTCCATCCTCTAAGCCATTCCTGTCCTGTAATCCCTGAAATCACTTAACGCACATATCACAGCTTCAAATGGTAATAAGAGAGGATTAATATTAACAAATATAAGGCCAAAGAAGCATAGTTTCAATCATAGTACAAAATCATGAAGGAAAAAGTAAAACCATGCAAATTGTATGAATAAGTGTATGAAAGATTGATAAAATCCACTCAATTGAGCACAAGATAAACCATAAAATAGTGGTTTATCAACCTCCCCACACTTAAACATTAGCATGTCCTCATGCTGAGCTCAAGAGAAGCTATAAGAGTGAAGAGGAATGGTAGAATGTATGAAATGCAACCTATGAATGCAACTACATGCAGAATGATTTTTCCTACTTGGTTAAAAGTAAATAAATCTTCCAAGAACAAATATAAACTGGATTTCACTAATTCAAATTGTAAAAATGAAGTACAAATAGACTTGCAGAAGAAAATAGCTCATGAAAGCCGGAAACAAGGAATCGAGCATCGAACCCTCACTGGTAGTGTATACACTCTAATCACTCAAGTGTTTAATGTTCGATTCTCTCAATTCTCTACTAACCTTGCTTTCTAAGGCTTGCTTTTCTTCTACCAATCAACAAAAATTTAATGCATAAATACACAAATCAAGAGGTCTTTTAAGGGTTGTAATCGGGTTAGGGTCAAGGTAGGATTGTATTTGGCCAAGTGGACTAAAATCTGAATCCTTAATTAACTTAAACTTTTCCCACCTAACTTAAGACAATCCATGTAATCAAAGTACAAAACCTAACTGTCCATTAACCATGTTATCCACATATTCATGCATCCTAATTTCAAGTACAGTACATATGCATTGTTTTCACCACTTACTTTGGGGTATTTTGTCCCCTTTTTATTGTTTGCTCTTTCTCTTTTTTTTTTAATAAATATAAATTTTTTTTCAATGCATATGATTAAGGTATTGTATGCATGAACATGTCCTAAACATTTCTTTCACATTTTCATAAAGATATATAACACCGAATTCTTAAACCAAATATTTTCAAACCCACTTTTCCCCACACTTAATTCATGAGCATTCTCACTAGTCTAAGCTAACCAAGAATTCAAATTTAAGGACATTATTGTTTTCCGCTTAATGTTAGTGATGAGCTAAATTAAAGAACAAAGGGATAAAATATGCTCAAAATTAGTTTGCAAGGGATAATGAAAGGGTAAGGCCATATGGGTATGTAATTTCAGTGAAACAAAGGCCTTAATCATGTAAGTGTATGCATACATCAAACCATGGAAATATAGAATTAAGCAAGACAAAGATCACAATTTTAGAGAGAACAACACAACCAAAAAATAAAATATTGGTTGGTAAAATGCAACTAATTCAAATAAGCTAAAAAATCTCACAAGTTTTGTGTGTTCGAGCTCTAAACCATGTTCCAGTATAATATTTCTTCAAATAAGTTTAACATTAAATTTTATTTAAATTAGTGAAATGCTCTAAAAAGTTTCTTGAAAAAGAAAATATTACTTCAACCAAGTGGTAAAATATGCAAAAAATCAAACAAATATGCAATCAAACATGCAAATGCAACAATGAACAAACAAAGAAAATAAAACATTGGTGTTTGGATAGGAAGGTACTAACCCATGGAGATCGATATCGACCTCCCCACACTTAAAGATTGCACCGTCCTCGGTGCATGCTGAGATGTGCAAGTGGACGTGCTGCTACAACTGATGCTTTTCTCTAGAAATTGTGCAGATGGACTTGTTTGTCTCCCCATTAACAAGTTTTTCCTCTCCTTTCTTGGTGGCCATCCTGAAAGAAGAGGAAAAAGAAGAAAAAGTAACCCAAGAACAAAGATAGGAAATAAATAAAATATGGTTGGGTTAATGCCAAATAATGAGAGTCTTAGTTACATGGTAGCTACAACATGCAAGAGAGAAGATAGTAGAAGCAAACGGCATATCAATAGTGCAAAAATTGCAACAAATGGGAAGAGAGTGTGGGTAATGCAAGATAGTAAAAGCTCATGTCAATGCAAAAGGAATACAAGTATCAGAAAAGATCAACATTGACTTATGAATAATAATACCCAATCAGAATAAAACAAGTCATGAAGCCCAAGAATAATACCAGAAAAGATATAACAACTGAATATGAAAATGTAACACCAACGGAAAAATAATAAATTTAGAAAAGTAAATAAAAATATGCACAAAATTAAAATGCAATGAATGAAAGTATGCAAATAAATTAAGTAAAATAGAATGAAAGCGAATAAGGATAAGAAGTTAAAAATATGAAGAAGAAAGAAAGAAAGAAAGAAGAAAGAATAAGAAAAGATAGAAGAAAGAAGAAAGAATGATAATAGAAAGATAATTAGGATTGGGGAAGAAAAGATAAGAATTCTGGCACAGATCTAGTTAAACTGTGCGTCGCATGTGACGCGGACGTGTGGATCACGCGTTCGCGTGATTGGCGATATTTTCAAGTGAATTTGCCAAGCCTTGAGGGAGTTCTTCACAAGCCTTGAGCTCCCAGAGTGGATCCTCATGTATGCCTGGATCCCAAATCTTGTTTCTACACCCGTCTTCAAGTGGATCATGATGATTCCATCCGGGTGGTTTAGCCTTAGAATTCTCATTTAGGCACCCAAACATCCTCCTAGACCCAATTAATTGAGAATTATGCCAACCCTTGTACTTCAATTTGGAACATGCAACCATATTAAACCTTGCAAGACAACTCTTACCACTAACCATCTTCCTCTTGCTTTTATAGCCACAAAGAGTTCTAAGTTGACCATCTGTCTCAAGTAAACCATATTCAAGTGGAATGAGAAAGCTAAGGGATATGAATTTTACCCACTTGAATATTGTATTGGGTGGTAATGGCCTTTGGGGAGGGGTCTCCAGCAACTTTGGCAAGGTGATTTTAAGCTCCACTCTCTTGTGCTCTTCTTGGACAACTTCCACCTCATTGTAAGCTTCTTCAATTTCAACCTCTTCCTCTTGATAGCTTTCTTCCAATTCAATCTCCTCTTCATTGCTTTCCAAGGGCATGAGAGGTTGTGCTTCTTCTTCCTTAATCTCTATCTCTTGATCAACCTCTTCAAAGTCTTTAGCCATGGTATGCCTTGGAGGTTGTACACCCTCTTTGGCATCAAATTCAAATGTCTTGGAAGGAGGTTCTATGACTGGACTTTTCGATGGAGGTTCTGCATCTCCCAAGTCTGCAACCACTTCTTTCTCTTTAGTAATTACTGCTTTGTCCAGTTGTTTTAGTATAAAATCGTACTCATCCTTGATGATTTCCTTTTCAAGTATTCCTTCATCTTCATGTATAGAATCCAGCTCCTCCTTGTTGTCTTCCTTCTCTAATTCTTCAACCACTCCTTCGACTTCAAGGGTCTCTATTACCTTCACCTGTAGGGCCTCCTCTAGCTTTTTATGAAGTATGAATTCGTGAAGACGATCCCTTTTCTCTTGTTCCTTGTCAATAGCATAGCAGGGATCATCTTGCTCTTGGATTGATGGATGTGGGCGCTCTTCCATAGAGGGTGGTGATGGGATGGAAAGATCATTATGTGGTTGAAAAGAAAGTGCACTGAAGCTTGAGGGTTGAATATTGGAGGTAGAGGGTTGGTCTATGTGGGATATAAGAT
Organism: Arachis ipaensis; assembly: GCF_000816755.2. Classification (NCBI taxonomy): domain Eukaryota; kingdom Viridiplantae; phylum Streptophyta; class Magnoliopsida; order Fabales; family Fabaceae; genus Arachis; species Arachis ipaensis. The sequence continues at coordinate 79,965,072 of NC_029789.2, read as the reverse complement.
TTTGGAGTGTAGAGGTGAGACCAATGATATTAGAGATGAGTGTGTTGTTATCCAATGGAGGTTGGGGTGGATAGGAGGGTTCATTTGTTGGGAGAGAGGGCTCATAATACGGAGGTGGTTCTTCTTGATAAGGATATGGAGATGGTGAATATTGAGGTGGTGGTTCTGGGCGTGGTTCATATGGTGGTTGGTATGGTGGATAAGGATTAAGGTCATATGGGGGTATTTGGTGGTAAGGTGCTTGTGAGTATGGTGGTCCAGAGTTGTGTTGAGGAGGTGGTTCATAAGCATATGGTGGGACTTGTTGGTTATAGCGCATTGGAGGGGGTTGTTGCCAAGAGGGTTGATCAAATCCTTGTGGCTCCTCCTATCTTTGATTTTTCCAACCTTGATGCCTATTTTCATTATAGTTTCCATTCCTTACAACAACATTGGAACCAAACTTGAAACCAGAGGGGTGAGAATTCATAGTAGCTACTAGAAATTAAAAACAAAAACAAATAAACAAGCAAAAGAAAATAAAATAAAATAAAATAAATAAGAGAAAATATTTGAAAAAAAAAAGATTTGACTTTAAGATTAGAAAAGATAAGATAAGTTAGCTAAGAGAAGATAAGTTTTAAAATTAAGAGGTTTTTGAAATTTAAATTTTGAATTTTTGAATTTTAAATATTAAATTTTGAATTTTGAAATTTGAAATTTGAATTTTAAATTTGAATTTTGAATTTTGAATTTTAAATTTTTAAATTTGAATTTTGAAATTTGAATTTTGAATTTTTGAATTTTGAAAAAATAAACAATATAAGATAAAGATTTGAAAAAGATTTAAATTTTTGAAAAGGTTTGATTTTTTAAAATTTTTAAATTTAAATTTTGAAATTTGAAATTTGAATTTTAGAATTTAAATATTGAAATTTGAAATTTGATTTTTGAAATAGGATAAGATAAGATTTTGAAAAGGATATGATTTTTGAAAAAGAATTGAATTTTGAAATTTAAAACTAAGATAAGATAAGATAATTTTTTTTTTAAAATAAAGGAAAAACAACCATTTGTACCCATAAACTTTACGAACGCTGACAAAAGTACCCATTAAAGAAGGAAATTAACGTTGTATCCATCAAAGATAGATTCCGTACGACAAAAGTAGCCAAATCCTAAATTTATGTTGACTTTTTAATAAAATTCCAGAATTACCCCACCATTAACTTCAACCCCTCTTCTCTTCTTTCCCAAATCTCAAATACCTCCATTGCTTAAAAACCCTAATCTCAATACCTAAAAACCCCAAATTATCATTTTCCTAACCCTAATCTCAATACCCCTTTCAACAAATTTCAACCATCTCTTTATTCTTTTCATCAATTTTACCACTTCCTTCACCAACACGTGTTGATGGTGTATTAAGTTTGTGCTTCCACCACTGCCGCTGGCGGAGCCTTCTCCTCCTCCTGCTGTAACTTCCAACTGAGAGCAGTTTTGGAAGAGGTAGTCTCCCGATGAGTTGGCACCATAATCATGATGATGATCGGCGAAGGAGTGTCCACCGAAAAAGTTCTCGAGCTTGGGTTGTTGGTGATGGTGGTGGTGGTTGTTGTCGACATTGTTATTGTTGTTGCATGAAGTTTCCAATAGCAGGTTTTGGTTGATGTAGTTATTCTCTTTCCAATCTATGATGATAAAGGAAAATTAAAAAAAGAGTAATTTGTAATAATAATAGAGAAATTAAAAGAGAAAAGAAATTATTAAACCTTGATGAGTAGAAAGGTGATGATGATTGTTGAAGGGTTCTTGATAGATGGGAAAAGGAGGGAGGTTGAGAGTAGTAGCGGCATGAGTGAAAAGAGTGAGATCAAAGCAGTTTCCATCATCAGCAGTAGTTACATCATCTTGTGCAGTGGGATTGAATAGCCCAAAACGAATTTGATGATGATGAGTAGTAGTAGTGTGTTGTTCTTGAGGGGAGAGAGAGAAACCCAGCAAGTTCATTGAAGCCATAGAAGAAGAAGAAGAAGAAAGGTTAAATTGCTGAATAAAGAGAGGGTTGAAATTTGTTGAAAGGGGTATTGAGATTAGGGTTAGGAAAATGATAATTTAGGGTTTTTAGGTATTGAGATTAGGGTTTTTAGGCAATGGAGGTATTTGAGATTTGGGAAAGAAGAGAGGAGGGGTTGAAGACAATGGTGGGGGTAATTCTGGAATTTTATTAAAAAGTTAACATAAATTTAAGATTTGGATACTTTTGTCATACGGAATCCATCTTTGATGGATACAACGTTAGTTTCCTTCTTTAATGGATACTTTTGTCAGCGTTCGTAAAGTTTATGGGTACAAATGGTTGTTTTTCCTAAAATAAAAATCTGATTTTTTTTGTAGTTTTTGAAAAAATCAATTAAAATAAATAGAAAAGATAATTTTGAATTTAATGAGGAAAGAGAAAAACAATAAAATGACACCAAATTTAAAATTTTTAGATCAAAACGAAGAAAACAACCAAGAACAACTTGAAGGTCAAGATGAACACGAAGAACAACTTGAAGATCAAGAAAGAACAAGGAACATTATTTTCGAAAATTTTAATAACTAAATAAAAACCAATAACCTCTTAATTTACGAAAAAGCAAAAATAAAAACAAAAATAAAAACAAATAAACAAGCAAAAAGCAAATATTTACAATAACTAATAATAAGGCACACTTTTGCAATTTCCCAGCAACGGCGCCAAAAATTGACGTGGCGAAAATTGGCAGATTAAGAAATTAATGTAAGAGATACGTTGCAAGTATAGTTCTTAACCAACCAAAAATCCGTTTATCAATTTAGAAGGATTGTCACAAAATTAGAATAAAAATACTGGGAGTATGAATCCCAGGTCGTCTCCCAACGAGTTGCAGGAAAGAATGCAGCTTATTGGTCATAGGTTTTCCAGGAAATTTCAAGTTTGAGAAACAGAAAAATAAATAAGAGAATTTATGTAATTCAAATAAAGGCCTTGACCGGGAGTAGATTAATTGGAAGTTCTATCCTTGTTTGATTTCTCAAGAGTTAAATTGTAATTGGGTTTATTGTTGGCTGGCTCTCTAGTCACTAACGCTAATCCTTCCCAAGGGAGAGGATTAGAACTTGTGAATAGAAGTAGACTTCCAACTTACTTGACTTTCTTTTACTTTACTTGGTAAAGGAACAACCAAACTTTTGTACGAAAGGATTTTCTGTTGGTTTAGAAGCTATACTTACAACGCGATTAATTTCATAAAATTTCTTTATTAAACAGAAATCCGATCGTCAAAATGGCGCCGTTGCCACAAGTAACAAAACCCAATAAAATTTATAACGGAAGTATTTAAACCTCGGGTCGTCTCTCAAGGAATTGCAGGGAGGTATGATTTATTATTGGTTATGGAAAAAGGATATGTTTTTGGGTTTTTGAAATAGAGAACAAGTAATTTAAATGGCAAGAAAAATAATAAATTAATAATTAGAAAATCTCTTGGCAAGGTGTAAGAACTGGACGTCCTATCCTAGTTATCCTTATCAATTGTGATGAGAATTGAATTTTTGCTCCCACTTTGATTAACCTCTAACTATAAAGGTAAGTTAAGTAGATGAATCAATTTGATTCCTCAGGTCCTAGTCAATTCCTAAGAAAAGACTAGAGTTATTGGAATTCAAATCAATCAGCAAAGAATTCCAATTTTCAATCAACAAGGAGTTTGATAACTCAAGTGTCTCCAATTACTTAACCAAAGAAAAAAGGGAATAAATCTTAAATTAAATTAAAAGCATCAATAACATAAATGAAAGAAAGCAATCATAAATCTGAAATACCTAAATAATGTGTATTAAATAAGAAAATCAATCCTAACATGAAGGGTTCATAAGCCAATTTAGGCAACATAAATAATTAAACAGAGAGATAGACAAATTAAAGCTCTAGAATAAATAAAAGTAAAAGAGAAATTAAATTAAAGGAACATTGAACCTGAAAATCGAGAAGAAGAAATCCTAAATCCTAAGAGAGAGGAGAGAGCCTCTCTCTCTAAAACTACATCAAATCCTAAAAGTGTGTATATTAAAGCTTGATTTATGAATGAATGGATTTTTCCACTTTATAGCCTCTAATCTATGTTTTCTGGGCCGAAAACTGGGCCAGAAACAGCCAGAAATCACTGGGGGCGAAATCTGCCACGCTGATTTTCGTCACTGCAATGCGTCCGCGTGGAGCACGCGTTTGCGTCGTCTATCTGTATGGTCACTATGACAAATTATATATCAAATCAAAGCCCCGGACGTTAGCTTTCCAACGCAACTAGAACCGCGTCATTTGGACCTCTGTAGCTCAAGTTATGATCGTTTGAGTGTGAAGAGGTCTGGCTGGACAGCTTAGCAATTTCTTCAACTTCTTGTAATCCTTCCATTTTTGTATGCTTCCTTTCCATCCTCTAAGCCATTCCTGCCTTGTAATCCCTGAAATCACTTAACGCACATATCATGGCATCGAATGGTAATAAGAGAGGATTAATATTAGCAAATATAAGGCCAAAGAAGCATGATTTCAATCATAGCACAAAATCAGGAAGGAAAAAGTAAAACCATGCAAATTGTATGAATAAGTGTATGAAAGATTGATAAAATCCACTCAATTGAGCACAAGATAAAACATAAAATAGTGGTTTATCAGCGGATAAATCAAGCTATCTCTAACCATGTGCTTGTGGCATGAAGGTGTCAAGTGAAAAGCTTGAGATTGAGCGGTTAAAGTCGTGGTCCAAAGCAAAAA
>NC_029789.2:79937772-79960261 GCF_000816755.2 Arachis ipaensis | reverse complement strand
TGAAGGTGTCAAGTGAAAAGCTTGAGACTGAACGGTTAAAGTCATGATCCAAAGCAAAAAGAGTGTGCTTAAGAGCTCTGGGCACCTCTAACTGGAGACTCTAGCAAAGCTGAGTCACAATCTGAAAAGGTTCACCCAGTTATGTGTTTGTGGCATTTATGTATCCGGTGGTAGTACTGAAAAACAAAATGCTTAGGGTCACGACCAAGACTCATAAAGTAGCTGTGTTCAAGAATCAACATACTGAACTAAGAGAATCAATAACACTATCTGAATTATGAGTTCCTATGGATGCCAATCATTCTGAACTTTAAAGGATAAAGTGAGATGCCAAAACTGTTCAGAAGCAAAAAGGCTACTAGCCCCGCTCATCTAATTAAAGCTAATCTTCATTGATAAGTTTGGTGTTGTGATGAGCGAATAATTTATACCCTTTTTGGCATTGTTTTTACATAGTTTTTAGTATGTTTTAGTTACTTTTTATTATATTTTTATTAGTTTTTATGCAAAAAATCACATTTCTGGACTTTACTATGAGTTTGTGTATTTTTCTATAATTTTAGGTATTTTCTGGCTGAAATTGAAGGACCTGAGCAAAAATCTGATTCAGAGGCTGAAAAAGGACTGCAGATGCTGTTGGATTCTGACCCTCCTACACTCGAAGTGGATTTTTTGGAGCTACAGAAACCCAATTGGCACGCTATCAATTGCGTTGGAAAGTAGACATCTTGGGATTTCCAGAAATGTATAATAGTTTATACTTTGCCCGAGATTTGATGGCCCAACCTGGCGTTCAAACGCCCACTATTGACCCTTTTCTGGAGTAAAACGCCCAAACTGGCACCAGAACTGGAGTAAAACGCCCAAACTAGCACCCAAGCTGGCGTTTAACTCCAAGAATGGCTTATGCACGTGTAAAGCTCAATGCTCAGCCCAAGCACATACCAAGTGGGCCCCGGAAGTGGATTTCTACACTATCTGCACTTAGTTACTCATTTTCTGTAATCCCTAGTAACTAGTTTAGTATAAATAGCACTTTTTACTATTGTATTTACATCTTTTTTATCCTTGGAACACTTTAGACGTTTATGTTACATTGGGAGGCTGGCCACACGGCCATGTCTAGACCTTTTTCTCTTATGTATTTTCTATGGTGGAGTTTCTACACCTCATAGATTAAGTTGTGGAGCTTTGCTGTTCTTCATGAATTAATGCAAGTACTATTGTTTCTCTTTTAATTCACACCTACTTCTTCTCCATGATATACTCTCGTACTTAATTTAGTTAAGTCAGAATGAAGGGGTGACCCGTGACAATTACCCACTATCTTCGTTACTCGCTTAGCCAAGATCCACGTGCCTAACAACCAACAAAGTGGTCTACATGATGTTCAATGTAGTCATTGGACAACAACCGGAGTATATTCTCTTGGGTCTCTAATACACGAACCGAGTCCGTGAGATTAGGATCTTCGTGGTATAGGCTAGAACCATTGGCAGCATTCCTGAGATCCAGAAAGTCTAAACTTTGTCTGTGGTATTCCGAGTAGGATCCGGGAAGGGATGACTGTGACGAGCTTCAAACTCGCGAATGTTGGGCGCAGTGACAGTGTGCAAAAGGACAAAGGTCCTATTCCGACGCTAGTGAGAACCGACAGATGATTAGCCGTGTGGTAGCTGTACCTGGTATTTGATGACATGTCATCATGTCATGTTTTTCTATGCTTTTTCATATAAGAAATTGATAATTAGTGCTTAAATATTGCATTCTTTTGTGTTTAAATGGTATATTTCCTTGATCTTTTGATTTTATAAATTTTGTAGGAAATAAGAAGAAAAAGAAACAAAAAAGCAGAAAATAAGCAAAAAAGGAAAAAAAAGAATTTTGGGCACATTTTGGAATTTAGGCACGCTTTGGAACTATAGGACACACTTTTAAAAGCGTGGCCCATGACCATGAAGCCATGGCATGCATTAATCATTTATGCATGCATTTAATTAACGCCAATCCATGAATGCATGCTAAAATGGCTTTACTAACTAATAAAGCATGCATGCATTTAATTGAGAATGATTTAAATTAATGCTAAAGCGTTAATAGCATTATACATGCATGCATGAATTGACAAATAAAAGAGAGCTTCACGGTAAAGCATGCATCATTAGACAAAACATTATTCAAAGCATGCATTTAAATGCCAATGAATGAAACCAATTGGCCAGCGTTCATGAATGAACTAGCATTCACCAAATCAAAGGGAGCGCTCCGTTCAATAATATAACTTCGTCGGGCCACCAAGAATTGCTAAGCCAAGGAAAAAGCAACGCACACCAAGGGAAAGCAAGGGCATTAAGTTAAATGTTTTAACTGAGCGCCAATGCTTCACAAGGAAATTGGCACAATGAAAATGTTGGAGGCAAGGCTCAAAGTTGGAGCTCCATTCCACAACAAAGGGCGCTCATTTCCTTTACTTCACTGAGTGCCACTCCTCATGAATTATTGGCGTCAAGTTTGCTTCACCAAGGCTAAGGGAGCAAAGGCTTGGCGCTAAGTGAACTCTCTTAACTGAGCACCCAAGGAACCCAAGAAAATCAATAACGCTCAGTTAAGAGAGTTAACTTTATCGTGGCTTGGCAAGAGAAAATGCAAGGCGCAATATTTGCTAGTGAAGCTACCAAGGATCGAACCTTGCACATGAGGAACCAAGAGGAAGCGCCACTACTTTAACTCCAAGGGGAATTGGCTCCAAAGTGGCCTCAGCAAGGATTCAAAGCTGGGAACCTCAAGGCACCAAAGGCGCTGGGTTAACTTTGTTAACTTAGCGCTATGAAGGCACGCACAAGGAGCTTGGACGCAACAAATTTTTGAAGGCCAAAAGCAAAGGGGGCACTCAGTTGGATTAGTTAACTGAACGCTCCCCTGGAGGTGCCTTGGTCCATTTTCTAATTTCAATCAAAAGCCAACTGGATCCACTCCTCTTCAAATCCAAAGCAAGCAAAGCCCATTGACTCAAAGGCACAAGGATCAATTAGATTAGGAATTTCATTTCAATTGTAATTTGTTTTCAATTTCAATTTAGAATTTTGTAAAAAGCCTATATAAGGCATCATTTTCATTTTTGTAAGAAGGCTGGCTCTGCTAGAGAGCATTAGGAGTAGGGTAGAAGGCTCTGGTAGAGAGCTTAGCTTTCTTTTCCCTTTTCTGCAATTTTTCATTTTCGTTACAATTGAATTCAAGTTTCAATTTCTGAAATTCTCTGCTACACTTTTCTTCCCTACAAATTTACTTTCTGCAAGTTTACATTTGAAATTGTTGAGATCCAAATTTACTTTTCCTGCAATTCTGAGCAATTCTCTTCTGCAATTTCACCTTCACATTGAGCTTGATTTACTTTCCTGAACATTTATATTTTCTATAATTGTTCCGATTGATTGATCTATTGCTTTCTTTAATTTCCGGCACCCAGCCCCCTTTACATTTCATGCAATTTACCTTTTTTGTCAATTAAGATTCTGCCAATTAACTTTTCTTGCTCTTTAAGCTTCTGCCAATTTAAGCTTCTTTCCACTTTACTTTCTGCAATTTAAAATTCATTGCTCTTTACATTTTGTTGCTTCAATTTCACTTCAATTCACTTCAATGTTAGCTTGACTAAACTAATCACCCACTAAAGTTACTTGATCCATCAATCCCTGTGGGATCGACCTCACTCTAAGTGAGTTTTACTACTTGATGCGACCCGGTACACTTGCCGGTGAGTTATAGGTGTTGGAATTCCATTTTCAACCCATCAAGTTTTTGGCGCCATTGCCGGAGATTGATTTAGATCAACAATGATTAAGTGGGTGAGAAGTCTAGATCAAGTATTTTCTTTGTTTTTGTTCTCTGATTTAAGTTGATAGCAAGGTGTTTAAGTTATTGCCTCACTAAGAAATTCTTCTCTGTGAGATGAATTTAAAATTTCATTGGTGTTGTGTTTTACAAAATTCAAATGGAGTTCAACTGATCTTGTGATCAAACAAGTTTTATGGGATATTACCCATCATCACCAATCTCTAATGGTGGCTGGGAATATCACCAAGAAAATACAAATTCTGAGCACTCCAATCTATGGAGATTTGCTTCAGAAACACAAGATGAGCAAGAGAATCATATGGGATATTTGCCTCCACCACAGAATGATGCAAGTTATTATTCTAGTGGTGGCTGGGAGTATCACCAAAAAATGATAGATGATGAAGCAATTCACATGAGATATGATCCAGAATCACAAAATGACTTATATCATTATCCTCATGGTCTCTGTGCATATTAACAAGAGTGTCAACAATCAAGAGAAATAAATTTCCTCCCAGAGCCACAAAGTGAGCCATGCTGTTATGACATTGACACAAACTATGGCTGGGAAGGGAATTTTAATGCTCCAAATGCTATTCATCAAGAGACATCATCTCTTGATTATGCTTTTAATAAATTCATGCGAGATTTCTGCCAAGGACCACAAGATTGTCCATACTATGATGATTTCAACAATTCTTTAAGTTGTGTTAAGGAGGAGCAAAACCAGAAAGCATTTGATAGCCTATATTCCACTTATCAAGAGCCATCTTCACTTGAACGTGCCTTTAATTCACATGTACAAAACTGTCCAACCTCACCTCCTAGTTCTTCATTTGAGAACTCTTCATCACTGGACTTTGTCTCCACACAAAATCTCTTCCAAAACTCACAGTCCACATAAACTTTCATGAACCAAAGCCTATCAAGGCTTGAAACCATGCTTGAAAGATATGAAAGGGAAGCACAGAGGTCCTGGAATGACCAAGAGAACTCCCTCAAAAATATGGAGGTGCTACTAAATCAAATGTTAAGTGTGAAGGAGGAAGTGGAAGAGCAAGAGGAAGAGGCTACTGAGTCAAGTGAATTTTCAGTGAAAAAGGAAGAGGTGGTGGAAATATTGGAACCTGAAACTGCACTTGAGATGATAAGAGAACCTGAACACTCACAACCTCCTCAAACTCCCCTGGACTAAAAAGTCTCAACAACTGAATCTGTGATTAAAAGATATGAAGAGGAGATGAAGAGATGTTGGGAAGATCAACAAACCTCCTCAATGAAAGAGCTATTAAGTCAAATGCTGAGTGTAAAGAAAGGAGTGGAGGAGCAAGAAAGTGAGGAAGACACTCAAAAGAAGTCACAATCAATTGAAGCAGAAAAGTGCATAGGGGAAGGGCTCATTGAACCACCAATTCAGAAGGCTCTGGATGAAGATAAAACTCCAATAATCACACAGCAACCAAGTCTTGAATCCAAAGAAGTGAAGGCAACTAGCAAGAGCATCAATTCTGTCCCTAATCCAGCAAGCAAGCTCAATCGAGCTATTTACAAAAAGAAGCTTGCTGAGGAGAGGCCAAGAGAAGGGACAATAGCTGAATCTTCTCCCCCCTTGAGGTCATTCCTCTTAACAAACTGGAAGAAGAGGAAGAAAGTGAAGAACATATCAACCGTAGGTAATATTTCTTTCCTTTGCTTTGTTCATTTGCTCTGTCTGCTTTGTTTAAATTTTAATAAATTGGCATATGATTACATTCTAAGTTTGGTGTTGCCATGCAACACTTTGTTTTCAATCCCTCTGGATGATTGCATCAATTCTAAAGTGTCACACTAAGATTCTAAGTTTGGTGTGCCACTTAATTCCCTATGCAATTCATTAAGCAACACCACTTGTCTGCATAATCATAATGCCTTTACAGTGTTATTTTTCTTTTGGTTTAACACTTTGTTATTCTGTTTACTTTAGTTATTTCTTTGTTTTTAATGCTTTTATTTATGTTGCCTTTATTAACTATTTTTGTTAATACATTACCAAGAGATCCTTATTCATGATAGATTCTTGGCTTGGTGATTGTATTTAACATACAACAGTTTCATTTAGTCCTATTTCAAATAAAATGGACATAGGATTGCATTCTAAGTTTGGTGTTGCTATGAAACAAAAAAAAATTACTTCCAATCCTTACTGGATACTTGCATCAATTTCAAGTGAAAGTGTCACACTAAGTTTCGTGTGCCACTTATTCTTTATGCAATGTATCATGCACACCCTCTTATGTTTGCAATCACAATGTTTCTATTTCTCTGTGCCTTGATGGTTATTTTTAACTTGCTTGCTTAAAACACATGTATTACTAACATTTCATTGTGTAAGATACTCATGATCCATCTTAGTCCTATAGCCATTGTTCTAATTATTGCTTGAGGATGAGCAAGCATTCTGAGTTTGGAAAGGGAAAGGGGGAAGAATGGGAGGAAAATGACAACAATAGAGAAGAAGAATTACAAGGTTGTAAAGTTCCTTTTCCTCTCATTTGTTTCCAGCACTTTAAATTGCATGATTGTCTTTATCTTCTCTGTATACATGTGTGGTATGAATAAGCATAGCTTGAATTTTGATTTGTAACATGTTGCCATGCCATTATAACTACCAACTTGAGTTTTGTAAAGTTCAAAGCAGTAAAGTATCATGATCATAAACAAACAAGGCATTAAAGAAGAACTTAGCATGTGCATACAAGTATTGGAAGGCTAGTATGGTTAATTATTGCTCAATTGCATTAGATTTTATTTAATTGAAGTTTTCATCTAGGACATTTTATGAAATCTTTTGAAATCATGAAAACCTTGAAGAAGCAATTGCAAACTAAGGCAAGAAAAGAAAAAGGGAAAGAATGAGAAAGCTGAAGGCTCTGAGTACCAATGATAATTCCATTGTTAAGTACTTGTGGTGTTTATGTATCAAGCAAAAAGCTTGAAAACAAAACACTTAGAAGTCAAGGCTAGGCTCAAAGTGGAAAAAGCACTCCCTCAAAGCTCAAGAAAAGAAACAAATGAGCTTAATGAAGTCCTCTAATTAAATGCTTGTGGTGCTTATGTATCAAGTGGTAATACTTGAAAACAAAGCATTTAGAACTCGTAGCTTTGTTATCAACTCATGGGGCAAAGCATCCAAAAGGAGAAGCTAATAAGAAAATCAAAAGCTTGTTTCAAGGAAGAAATATAAGAAAAAGATTTCATAAATTGAGCTAGATAGAAGCATCAGTCATTTACATTTCTTTTGTGATTGTAGCATGCATAGAAAACTAGCCGACCATGAACATTAACTTGCTATTCTTCTCACCTTGGATTCTCAATCTTTATTGCATGATTCTTTTCTTGCTTGGGGACAAGCAAGGTTTAAGTTTGGTGTTGTGATGACATGTCATCATGTCATGTTTTTCTATGCTTTTTCATACAAGAAATTGATAATTAGTGCTTAGATATTGCATTCTTTTGTGTTTAAATGGTATATTTCCTTCATCTTTTGATTTTATAAATTTTGTAGGAAATAAGAAGAAAAAGAAGCAAAAAAGCACAAAATAAGCTAAAAAGGAAAAAAAAAAAAGAATTTTGGGCACATTTTGGAATTTAGGCACGCTTTGGAACTATCGGCCACGCTTTTAAAAGCGTGGCCCATGACCATGAAGCCATGGCATGCATTAATCATTTACGCATGCATTTAATTAATTCCAATCCATGAATGCACGCTAATATGGCATTACTAACTAATAAAGCATGCATACATTTAATTGAGAATGATTTAAATTACCAAGGCATTAATAGCATTATAAATGCATGCATGAATTGACAAATAAAAGAGAGCTTCACGGTAAAGCATGCATGCATTAGGCAAAGCATTATTAAAAGCATGCATTTAAATGCCAATGAATGAAACCAATTGGCTAGCGTTCATGAATGAGCTAGCATTCATCAAATCAAAGGGAGCGCTCCGTTCAATAATTTAACTTCCTCGGGCCACCAAGAATTGCTAAGCCATGGAAAAAGCAACGCGCACCAAGGGAAAGCAAGAGCGTTAAGTTAAATGTTTTAACTGAGCGCCAATGCTTCACAAGGAAATTGGCACAAGGAAAATGTTGGAGGCAAGGCTCGAAGTTGGAGCTCCATTCCACAACAAAGGGCGCTCAGTTCCCTTACTTCACTGAGCACCACTCTTCATGAATTATTGGCGTCAAGTTTGCTTCACCAAGGCCAAGGGAGCAAAGGCTTGGCGCTAAGTGAACTCTCTTAACTAAGCGCCCAAGGAACCCAAGAAAATCAATAACGCTCAGTTAAGAGAGTTAACTTTATCGTGGCTTGGCAAGAGAAAATGCAAGGCGCAATATTTGCTAGTGAAGCCACCAAGGATTGAACCTTGCACATGAGGAACCAAGAGGAAGCGCTGCTACTTTAACTCCAAAGGGAATTGGCTCCAAAGTGGCCTCAGCAAGGATTCGAAGCTGGGAACCTCAAGGCACCAAGGGCGCTGAGTTAACTTTGTTAACTTAACGTTATGAAGGCACGCACAAGGAGCTTGGACGCAACAAATTTTTGAAGGCCAAAAGCAAAGGGAGCACTCAGTTGGATTAGTTAACTGAACGCTCCCCTGGAGTTGCCTTGGTCCATTTTCCAATTTCAATCAAAACCCAACTGGATCCACTCCTCTTCAAATCCAAAGCAAGCAAAGCCCATTGACTCAAAGGCACAAGGATCAATTAGATTAGGAATTTCATTTCAATTGTAATTTGTTTTCAATTTCAATTTAGAATTTTGTAAAAATCCTATATAAGGCATCATTTTCATTTTTGTAAGAAGGCTGGCTCTGCTAGAGAGCATTAGGAGTAGGGTAGAAGGCTCTGGTAGAGAGCTTAGCTTTCTTTTCCCTTTTCTGCAATTTTTCATTTCCGTTACAATTGAATTCAAGTTTCAATTTCCGAAATTCTCTGCTACACTTTTCTTCCCTATAAATTTACTTTCTGCAAGTTTACATTTGAAATTGTTGAGATCCAAATTTACTTTTCCTGCAATTCTGAGCAATTCTCTTCTTCTGCAATTTCACCTTCACATTGAGCTTGATTTACTTTCCTGAACATTTATATTTTCTATAATTGTTCCGATTGATTGATCTATTGCTTTCTTTAATTTCTGGCACACAGCCCCCTTTACATTTCATGCAATTTACCTTTTTTGTCAATTAAGATTCTGCCAATTAACTTTTCTTACTCTTTAAGCTTCTGCCAATTTAAGCTTCTGTCCACTTTACTTTCTGCAATTTAAAATTCATTGCTCTTTACATTCTGTTGCTTCAATTTCACTTCAATGTTAGCTTGTCTAAACTAATCGCCTACTAAAGTTACTTGATCCATCAATCCCTGTGGGATCGACCTCACTCTAAGTGAGTTTTACTACTTGATGCGACCCGGTACACTTGCCGGTGAGTTATAGGTGTTGGAATTCCGTTTTTAACCCATCAGTATTTTTCATCCTAGACGAAAAATCCGACAGTTGATTAGCCGTGCAGAGATCGTACCTGGTATTTTTCATCCGAGAGGATCATACAGCTTGCCATGGAAGGGAGCACGCATGATTGGAAGAAGACAATAGGAAAGCAGAGGTTCAGAAGCAACAAAGCATCTCCAAACGCTTATATGAAATTCCCACCAATGAATTACATAAGTATCTTTATTTTATTTAATGTTTTATTTATCTTTTAATTATCAAAACTCATAACCAATTGAATTCGCCTGACTGAGATTTACAAGATGACCATAGCTTACTTCATCCCGACAATCTCCGTGGGATTGACCCTTACTCACATAAGGTATTACTTGGACCACCCAGTGCACTTGTTGGTTAGTTGTGTGGAGTTGTGAAAAGTGTGAATCACAATGTCGTGTACCATACTGCTATAACAACCACTCATATTGTGGCTGGAAAAGTCAAAATCAAAGAAATCTTGATGATCCATACTTTGTTCATCAAGAGACATCTTCACTGGAGTATACTCTCAATAAAGTCATGCAAAATTGTCCACCAAGGCAACAAGATGATCCATACTGTGATGAGTTCCACAATTCCTCAAGTTGTGCTTGGGAGGATAAAATTAGAGAGCATCCAATGTGTCATACTCCATTAATCAAGAGCCATCATCACTTGATCAAACCTTCAATTCATTCATACTAAATTGTCCAACCTCACCTCCCAGTTTCTCATTTGAAAATTCTTCATCACTTTATTTTGCCTCAACACAAAGTTTCCTCCAAGATCCATACAACTCAGCCCACCAACCACAAAATTCATTCCACACCCCTCAAAACAACCTCACCATAACACATCCATATCCACAAAATTTCTCTCAACCTTCATCTTTTGAGCTAGTATCTGAGGATCCCCTTCAAAAGTCCAGGGAATTGTTGGAAAGGCAAGAACAACTATTGGAAGAACAAAAACAATTTCGCACAGAGCAAGAGATCCTCTTCAAGAAGATGGATGAGCACTTGGAGAAAATAAGGAAACACTCAGAACTATTAAGCAAGGAAGATGAAGAACAATTGGTGGATGTGAAGGAGGAAGTAGAAAAGCAAGATGAAGAGGCCTCTATGACAAGTGAATTTTCAGTGAAGAAGGAAGAAGTGGTGGAAGTATTTGAACCTGAACTTGCATATCCACAGAAGTCACTTGAGATGACAAGGAAACATGAAAACTCACAACTCTCACAAACTTCCCTGGACTAAAACGTCTCAACACTTGAATCCATGATTGAAAGATATGAAGAGGGGATGAAGAAATCTTGGGAAGATCAACAAACCTCCTCCATGAAAGTGCTATTAAGTCAAATGTTGAGTGCAAAAAAGGAAGTAAAAGAACAAGAAAGGGAGGAAGACAATCAAGAGAAGTTACACTCAATTGAAGCAGAGAAGTGCATAGAGGAAGGGCTCATGGAACAACCAATTCAAAAGGCTTTTGATGAAGATAATGCTCCAACCATCATACAACCACCAAGCACTGATAACCAAGAAGTGAAGGCAACTAACAAGAGCACCAATCCCACCCCTGATCCCGCAAGCAAGCTCAATCAAGCCATTAACAAAAGAAAGCTTACTAAGGAGAGACCAAGACAGGGGACAATAGCTGAATCTTCTCCCCCCTTGAGGTCATTTCTCTTAACAAACTGGAAGAAGATGAAGAAAGTGAAGAACAACATGTCAAGCTAATGAAACTAAAAGAGCGCTTGTTGGGAGGCAACCCAACCATAGGTAACATTTCATTTCTCTGCTTGGTTTATTTTCTTTCTTTGCTTTGTTTAAATTTTAATAAATTGGCATATGATTACATCCTAAGTTTGGTGTTTCCCTGCAACAATTTGTTTTCAAATCTTTCTGGATGATTGCATCAAAAATGAAAGTGTCACACTAAGATTTTAAGTTTGGTGTGCCACTTAATTCTCTATGCAATTCATTAAGCAACACCACTTGTCTGCATAATCATAATGCCCTTTGCAGTGTTATTTTTCTTTTAGTTAGACAATTTTAGTTTTCTCTTTATTTTAGTCATTTTCTTGTTTTTAATGCTTTCTTCTATTAACTGTTTTTGTTAATACATCACCAAGAGATCCTTATTCATGACAGATTCTTGGCTTGGTGATTGTACTTAACATATAACAGTTTCATTTGCTTAGTTTTAATTCAAATAAATTAACATATGATTGCATTCTAAGTTTGGTGTTGCTATGCAACAAAATTTGGTTGCATCCTTACTAGATACTTGCATCAATTCCAATTGAAAGTGTCACACTAAGTTTGGTGTGCCACTTATCTTTTATGCCATGTATCATGCACACCCTCTTATGTTTGCAATCACAATGTCTCTATTTCCTATGCCTTGATTGTTATCTTTAATTTTTCTTGCTTAAAACACATGTACTGCTAACATTTCATTATGTAAGACATTCATGATCCATCTCAGCCCCATAGCCATTATTCTAATTGTTTCTTGAGTATGAGCATGCATTCTGAGTATTGGTATGGGAAGAAGGAAGAATAAAAGGAAAAGGACAACAGTAGAGAAGATGAATTACAAGGTTGTTGGTGCACAAAATTGTAAATCACACTTTTTACAAATCGTACCACTAACCAGCAAGTGCACTGGGTCGTCCAAGTAATACCTTACGTGAGTAAGGGTTGAATCCCACGGAGATTGTCGGCTTGAAGCAAGCTATGGTTATCTCGTAACTCTTAGTCAGGATATCAATTATGATTATCAGTTTGAATTGCAAAGAATAAAAGAGCATGAAATAAATACTTGTTATGCAGTAATGGAGAATATGTTGGAGTTTTGGAGATGCTTTGTCTTCTGAATCTCTGCTTTCCTACTGTCATCTTCTTCACGCACGCAAGGCTCCTTCCATGGCAAGCTGTATGTTGGTGGATCACTGTTGTCAATGGCTACCATCCGTCCTCTCAGTAAAAAAGGTCCATATACATGGCTAATCATCTATCGGTTCTCACTTGTGATGGAATAGGATCCATTGATCCTCTTGCGTCTGTCACTATGCCCAGCACTCGCGAGTTTGAAGCTCGTTGCAGTCATCCCTTCCCGGATCCTACTCAGAATACCACAGACAAGGTTTAGACTTTCCGGATCTCAAGAATGCTGCCAATGGATTCTAGCTTATACCATGAAGACTCTGGTCTCACGGATCTGAAGGTTCTGTTGTCAGGAAAGGCGATCAGACTCATGAGCCAGGAACCCAAGAGATACTCATTCAATCTAAGGTAGAACGGAGGTGGTTGTCAGGCACGCATTCATAGGTTGAGAATGGTGATGAGTGTCATGGATCATCACATTCATCATATTGAAGTGCGAATGAATATGTTAGATAGAAACAAGCGTGTTTGAATAGAAAACAGAAATAGTTGCATTAATTCATCGAGACACAGCAGAGCTCCTCACCCCCAACAATGGAGTTTAGAGACTCATACCATCAAAGATACAAAGTTCAGATCTAAAAATGTCATGAGCACTAAACTAAATCTCTAAAAGTTGTTTAAATACTAAACTAGTAACGTAGGTTTACAGAAAATGAGTAAACTACGATAGATAGTGCAGAAATCCACTTCCGGGGCCCACTTGGTGTGTGCTGGGGCTGAGACTTGAGCTTTACACGTGCCTAGGCTATTTCTGGAGTTAAACGCCAGGTTGTAACCTGTTTTGGGCGTTTAACTCCAACTTGTAACCTGTTTCTGGCGTTTAACGCCAGAATAGAACATGGAACTGGCATTAAACGCCAGTTTACGTCGTTTATCTTTGAGCAAAGTATGGACTATTATATATTGCTGGAAAGCCCTGGATGTCTACATTTCAACGCAATTAAGAGCGCACCAGTTGGACTCTTGTAGCTCCAGAAAATCCATTTTGAGTGTAAGCAGGTCAGAATCCAACAACATCAGCAGTCTTTTTTTCAGCCTGAATCAGATTTTTGCTCAGATCCCTCAATTTCAGCCAGAAAATACCTGAAATCATAGAAAAGAACACAAACTCCTAGTAAAGTCTAGAAATATGAATTTTGCCTAAAAACTAATAAAAATATACTAAAAACTAACTAAAACATACTAAAAACTACATGAAATCACCCCCAAAAAGCGTATAAAATATCCGCTCATCAGTTGTAAAGTTCCTTTCCTCTCATTTGTCTCTAACACTTTAAATTGCATGAGTGTCTTTATCTTCTCTGTATACATGTGTGGTATGAATAAGCATAGCCTGAATTTTGATTTGCAACATGTTGCTCAATTGCATTAGATCTTATTTAATTAAAATTTTCATCTAGGACATTTTGTGAAATCTTTTGAAATCATGAAAATCTTGAAAAAGCAATTGCAAATTGAGGCAAGAAAGAAAAGGGGAAAGAATGATAAAGCTGAAGGCTCTGTGTACCAATGACAATTCAATTGTTAAGTACTTGTGGTGTTTATGTATCAAGCAAAAAGCATGAAAACAAAACACTTAGAGTCAAGGTTAGGCTCAAGTGCAAATGCACACCCTCAAAGCTCAAGGCTCTGAGCATCAATGATTAGAGAGTTAAGAAAAGAAACAAATGAGCTTAAAGAAGTCCGCTAATTAAATGCTTGTGGTGCTTATGTATCAAGTGGTAATACTTGAAAACAAAGCATTTAGAATCGTAGCTTTGTTATCAACTCATGGGGTAAAACATCCAAAAGAATAAGCTAATAAGAAAATCAAAAGCTTGTTTCAAGGAAGAAACATAAGGAAAAGATTTCATAAAATGAGATAGATAGAAGCATCAATCATTTACATTTCTTTTGTGATTGTAGCATGCATAGAAAACTAGCCTACCATGAACATTGAATTGCTATGCTTTTCACCTTGGTTTGTCAAAATGTACTACATGATTCTTTTCTTGCTTGGGGACAAGCAAGGTTTAAGTTTGATGTTGTGATGGCATGTCATCATGTCATATTTTTCTATGCTTTTTCATACGAGAAATTGATGATTAGTGCTTAAATATTGCATTCTTTTGTGCCTAAATGGATATTTCTTTGATCTTTTGATTTTATAAGCTTTGTAGAAAATAAGAAGAAAAAGAAGCAAAAAAGCACAAAATAAGCTAAAAAGAAGAAAAGAGGAATTTTGGGCACGCTTTGAAGATTGAGCACACTTTGGAACCTTAGCCCATGACCCTGAAGCCTTGGCCTTATTATCATGAAATAATATGCATTAATGCCTTATGCATGAATTTATTATTGATAAATTAAAGCATGCATGCATTGGCAAATCAAGCTTTATACGTAATGCATTACTAAGCTTTAATTATGCCAATTGGCAATTGATAATATATTACATGCATGCATTGGCTTTAACGATTAATGCATTGGTATTATTAAAGTAAAGCATGCATGTATGATCATGAACCAATCATTAACATTCTTAATTGGAAATGAATGGAATGAAAGTTTAAAGCAAGGAGCGCTCAAAGAAGTGAGCGCTATGCTCACAAGTGTGAGCATTTTCGGGCTTTTCTTTAAGCCTTGTGATAGCATGACCATGCCTCCTTCAAAGGTCCATAACTTGAGCTACAGATGTCTAATTGATGCGCTTCCAGTTGTGTTGGAAAGCTGATATTCAGAGCCTTCAAATGATATATAGCAATCTATATTTGGCATGAAATTGAAGCACAAGTGATAGGCATCTTTAAGGCCCAAGAAAAACACTCAACCAAGGGAGCAAAGGCCAGCACCATGGCTCGAAAGGGGAGCGCTCAATCAAGACAAGCGGACACATCAACGGATGGCACTCAAAGAAGTGAGCACTATGCTCTCAAGTGTGAGCATTCTCGTGCCTTAGAACCAAGAGAAAAGCTAGGTGCATGCCATGACATGAACGAGGCACATAAGGAGGAGTAGCGCTAAAAAATTCAAGCATAGCACTCCCTTTCCTCAACTTTTTTGTGCTCCCTTGGCCAAGGATAGCTGGCTTCAAAGCTGGCCTAGGAAAGCAAAGGAATGTAGCGCTCGAAGAGTGAGCGGAATGCTCACTTAGTGAACGCTATGGGCAAGGACCAATTGCAACCAAGGGTCACCAACCAAGAGTGAAAGTAATGCTCACTATACCAAACGGAGCGCTCCCCTGGAAGGTTCCCACACACCAAACCAACTTGAACCAAGCAACCCTGACCCATGCCACTTGAACCAAGCCATCCGGATTCACTCTTCTTCAAATCCAAAGCAAGGAAAGCCCATTATCATCACTCAAAAGCACAAGAGATAGTTACAATAGGAATTTCATTTAAATTGTAATTTGTTTTCAATTTCAATTTCATTTTCATTTTGTAAAGCCTATATAAAGGCATCAATTTCATTTCATTAAAGAAGGCTGGCTCAACTAGAGAGAATTAGAAGTAGGGTAGAATAGAAAATCCTCTGTGGAACACTTTTAATTTTTCT
Organism: Arachis ipaensis; assembly: GCF_000816755.2. Lineage (NCBI taxonomy): Eukaryota > Viridiplantae > Streptophyta > Magnoliopsida > Fabales > Fabaceae > Arachis > Arachis ipaensis. The sequence continues at coordinate 79,944,425 of NC_029789.2, read as the reverse complement.
GTACTGTTACATTCCAAGTATTGAATTCAATATTGGCTTATGCAAATTTCAATTTCCTTCTTTGCTACAATTTCCTTTTCTGCTACGATTCTCTTCTGCATTTTCATTTTCTACAATTTTTCATTTGAGCTTACTGTGATCTGATTTACTCTTCCTGCAATTTAATTTCTCTACAAGTGTTCTGCATTTTACAATTCTTACTGTGATCTGAATTTACTCTTCTTGTAATTTAAATTTCCAGTCACTTATTCTCAAGATCTCTTCAATTGCTTGCTTTACTACTTTCATTTAACTTTCCAGCACCCAGCCCCCCTTTACATTTGATGCAATTTACTTTTCTTGCTCTTTAAGCTTCTGCCAATTTAAGCTTCTGTCCATTTTTCTTTCTGCAATTTACAATTCATTGTAATTTACTTTCTGTCAGTTCAATTTCATCCAATTCACCAATGTTAGCTTGACTAAACTAATCACTCACTAAAATTGCTTGATCCATCAATCCCTGTGGGATCGACCTCACTCTTGTGAGTTATTACTACTTGATGCGACCCGGTACACTTGCCGGTGAGTTTGGTGTGGAATCTGATTTCCACCCATCACTTCCCTCTATTTGTGAGGTGATTACTTGTGAATCGCTGAAGATGGTAAGCTTCTGAACTCCTACCTACTTAGCCAGTCTCAAACTAGCCAGTAATGCCTCATATTCAGCTTGATTATTTGAAGCAGGAAATTGAACTTTAGTGATAGTTCGATTTGGGTTCCTTGATCGCTTTCTATTATCACACCTGCGCCACTCCCGATTTTGTTTGACGAGTTATCCACATAGAGATTCCATTTTGTGGGAATTTCCAGGGCATCAGTGTACTCAGCGATGAAGTCGGCCAGATACTGTGATTTGATGGTTGTCCGAGCTTCATATTGAAGATCGAATTCGGACAACACGACCTCCCACTGCAGAATTTTTTCAGCTAAGTCTGTCTTCTGTAGGATGCCTTTTATGGGCTGGCTGGTCCAAACCTTGATAGTGTGCGCTTGAAAGTACGGGTAAAGTCGTCGAGAAGTGAGTATGATAGCGTAGGCAAACTTTTCTATCATTTCATGTCGAGTATAGCTCGACATTTATCTGGGTTTGCCTCAATTCCTCTTTGTGTGAGCATGAAGCCCAAGAATTTGCCAGCTTCTACCACGAAGGTGCATTTTGCGGGATTGAGTCGCATACCATGCTTTCTGATGGTGTTGAACACTTTGGCGAGGTCAGGCAACAAGGATTCCTCCCTTTGTGTTTTTACCAACATATCATATACATAAACCTCCATTAGTTTCCCAATATGGTCTACAAAGACTTTGTTCATCAATCTTTGGTAGGTAGCTCCTACATTTTTGAGCTCGAATGGCATGACGATATAGCAGTAATTTGCTTTTGGGGTTAGGAACGAGGTCTTTTCTTGGTCGGGTAGATACATCGGGATTTGATTGTATCCCGAAAAAGCATCCATAAAGGAGAGGTACTTATATCTGGAAGAGGCATCCACTAGAGTGTCTACATTTGGGAGTGGGTAAGGATCTTTTGGGCAGGCTTTATTGAGATCGGTGTAGTCAATGCACATCCGCCACTTCCCATTTGACTTTTTTATCAAGACAACGTTGGCTAGCCATAATGGGTACTTAACCTCCCTTATGAATCCTGTCTCCAGTAAGGCTTGCACCTACTCTTCCACAGCTTGAGACCTTTCCAGTCCGAGCTTCCTACGCTTCTGCTGTACCGGTCGAGATCCTGGGTATACCGCCAGTTTGTGGCACATTAGTTCGGAATCTATGCCCGGCATGTCTGCGGCCTTCTATGCAAAAAGGTCGGCGTTGTCCTTTAGGAGCTGTATCAGAGGCTCCTTTAAGCCTCCCTTTAAGGTTGCCCCTACGTTTGTTGTCTTATCCCGGGCATTGCCGATTTGGACTTCTTCCGTCTCACCTTCAGGTTATGGACGAAGTTCCTTGCGAGCTCGTACTCCCCCGAGTTTGATAATGTTAACTTCCCCTCCTTCTGGGTTGCCTTTAAGGTTCAAACTTTCATTGTAACAGCGTCGCGTAGTTTTTTGGTCTCCTTTTATCGTGGCGATCCCTTCCGGAGTTGGGAACTTCATGCATAGATGTAGAGTCGAGACCACTGCAGTGAGTTGGTTCAGTGTTGTCCGACCTATTAGGGCATTGTAAGCTGAGCTTATGTCGACTACAATGTAGTCTATGTTGAGTGTCCTTGACCATGTTCCCTTTCCAAAAGTTGTGTGTAGTGAGATATATCCAAGTTATTCGGATATGCTCTGAGCTCCTTATCTTGCAAAGCTTTCTTGGTCTACCAATGTTCTGTGGAGATTAGCATTGGCCAATATGATAGTGATTACCATGGGATCATCATGTCTCAAGATGACACCTGTTGCATCTTCTTGGGTAAAGGTAATTGTGTGGAGGTCGGATGACTTCTCTCCTTCCCCGACATGATATACCTCTTTAAGGTGTCTTTTGCGAGATGATTTAGAGATCCATTCTCTTGCGAATCCTTCATTTATCATATGAACATGTCTCTCAGGAGTATGGGGTGGTCGTTCAACCCGTCCGACCTCTTCGTCCCGTCTTCTCTTCCTCGGTTCGTCATTTTTGTTGGCCAAGAACCTTTCAGGAGTATAGCTTCTCTATGACATTTTTTTGATCATAGCATTTGTTGGTGGGGGTGTCCATAGATTCGGTGATATTCACAGTACTCTGTCCGACTTCCCCCTCCTTTTTTGCTTTTGATTGGGCGGGGTGGTGGGATCTTCTCACTGTTGCATATTTCTCGGTAAACATCCACAAGAGATACCCGAAGAGGGGTGTAATTATGGTATTTTCTAGGCTTCTCACTGGGTTGATCTTCTTTTTTCTTGGACTCTTTATCCTTGTCCCGAGAGGGGTAGGAGAATCCAGGTTTTGAGGTTTCTCCTAATCGAGAATTTTCCTCCATGTTAATATACTTTTCTGCCCTTTCTTGTACCTCGTTCAGAGATGTTGGATGCTTTTTTTATATGGAATGACTAAAAGATCCTTCTCGCAGGCCATTGATGAGACCCATGATGGCTGCTTCTGTTGGTAGACTTTGTATGTCCAGAAACGCTTTGTTGAATCTTTCCATGTAGTTGCGAAGATTTTCCCGATCTCCTTGCTTGATCCCTAACAGGCTCAGGGCGTGTTTGGATTTGTCCTTCTGGATGGAGAATCTGGCAAGGAATTTTTTGGCTAAGTCGTCAAAACTTGTGATGGATCTAGGAGGCAAACTGTGGAACCACTTTATTGCTGTCTTTGTCAGGGTAGTTGGGAAGGCTTTACATCGAACGGTGTCTAAGGCGTCAGTGAGATACATTCTCCTTCTGAAATTGCTGAGATGATGGCTTGGATCCGAGGTACCGTCGTATGAAGTCATGTCAGGAGCTTTAAAATCCTTTGGAACTTTAGCTTTCATGATCTCTTTGGTGAAGGGATCTTGGTCTTTGTGGGAGTTATCTTCATGGTTGGAATGAGCAGTTTTGGTCTTGAGATCTGCTTCGAGTTTTGCGAGCTTGTCCTCTAGCTTTCGGTGACGTCTAGCTTCTTTTCGGAGGTCTCTTTCAGCCTCCTACTAATGTTCAGCCTCCTGTTCGAGCTGTTTGAGACGATCCTGTTGTTCCCGAATAGCTTCCAAGATTTCTGTGGTTGAGGGTTGTTTATCCCCCTTGTTTTGAGATGCATCTTTTGATGTGACCTCCGTATTTTTAAGTAGAGTTCTTTCTTCCAAACCGGAGTTGTGATCATTGTCAAGGTTGTCTGCCATGATGATGGGATGACTTCCAGGTTCCCCAGCAACGGCGCCAATGTTCCGAGGGTTACCTGAAACTGAAGGTCGATCTCGGACGAGATCTACTGTGGTGGCCAGAGCTGTCGTGTCCGACTTGTTGGATGTGGTGGAGCCGCTGTTCCTTGATCACCAGAGGGTAGTGGTACCTGCAAGAGACTCTAATGCTTAAGTTAGCACGTGCTTTAGGCAGGTTTTTAGTAGAATTGGAGTACCAGTTATACCTGGGTGCTCAAGTGTATTTATAGTAGTGCGGAGTGACCTCCCTTGGAGATAAGTTAGTTATCTTATCTTATCTTTGAGTGAAGTCATCTTTATCTTTAAGGGAAACTGCCTTTATCTTTCTAGGCTTTGGCTGCCCTTAGATTTGGGCTTTGCTCCTTTCGTTTGGGCCTGCTTGGGCCTCTATGGTGATTTCGCCGAACTCTTTTGAGAAGAGATCGGGGCGACCCATCCTGAAGAGGTCGGTCGCTTTTATCTTTAATCAGCCTGGGTCGGATAGCTCGACCCAGGGTATCAACAGCCCCCAACAGACTGGCCTTCCCAACGTGTGTGTGCGCATAGGTTGAAATTCTTCCTTAGATATGTGCATCCACAAGCTGTGCTAACGCTGCAAACAGAACGCATTTCCCTGCCTGTGCGTGCGCACAGGTGTGTGCATCCGCATAGATCAAAATTTTCGCATGTCATGCGTCCGCACAAGGCTGTGCGTCCACACATATCAGAAATCATAAAATTCTCTAACTTTGCAGAATTTCAGATTTTTAACTCCAACTTTGAATGATCATAACTCTACAAAATTCCAAATTTTACAAACTTTGTATCAATTTAAAGGGTTTTCAAAGATCTTTAATTCTAAATAAATCTCATCAAAATTTGAAAACTGAGGCATAAGTTATGATTGAACAAAGTTCACCAAAAACCCAATTTTATCAAACTTCACAATTTCCATAATTTCTTATCATTCCCATACCTAACCATACCAAACCATTCAAAACTCCACTTTTCATCAAAATTTACCTATTGTATTATAATACACCAACCTTACCACATTCTCCTTCTCATTTCATTACTCTCAATTCCAACATCAACTATATAACACTTATGATCAAATCACCTTCAAACTTACCATTTCATAAATCTTAGCACTACAATAATCATAATGAACCAACTTCCAATCCATACAATCATTCAACATCATCATATCATTGGAAATCATCATAATTGAACCCAAGATTCATCAACTTATCATGAATCATTATTCATCAACATTTAAAACACCAACAATCATTTTAATTCAAACCTATCCTATTGGTCACTAATCTAAGTGTCCATGAATATTATATACTACATAGAGGAAACCAAAACCATACCTTGGTCGATTCCCTATATGCACCAAAACTCCAATTTAGCACCAATGAGCTTTCAACCAAAATCCAATCACCAATGCAACTCCAACAAGCACCAACAAGCTCCAAACTTACAAAAATCAAGCTATATCCATATAAATCACCACAAATTAATCTAGGGTTCCAATTAAACATAAATTCACAAGGGTTTAATGGCTCTTACCTTTTCCAACAGATTTGGATGTCAAAACCCAAGGCTAAGCAAAGATTAGAGTGAACCTAAATATCCAAAATCACAAAAATTACTTAATCCCAAAGCCCTAAGAACCGAAATTTTGGAGAGAAGAATAGAAAGGATTTCGCGGTTACCTCTCCAATTTCTTATTTCGGGTTTGTAGAGCTCTTCACAAGGAACGTGTAGCCGCAAACGGTGCGGCGATCGGAGCTCTCTAGCTCAAGATATGAGCTTTGGAAGATTGAAATGAATAGTGCTCAATCTCTTCTCCTCTCCTTCTTTCAATTATTGATGGGTGTGTTTGAGTGTGTTTGTGCTGATTGGTTCATTAATTGAGTCTTTTATATGTTGGGCTTGGGCCTAACTTGGGCCCGGTCCAACCTGTTAGCATTTTTAGCCCGTTTGGCCTAACTTTGGGCCAAACCTTTAAAAATAACGCACGGTTTTTCATTTCTAATGTTTTTCTAAGGTTTTTGACGGTTTTCACTTTCTCTCGTGCGGTATCGGGCAGACTCGAATCGGTTCAATCGGTTCAACTGCCGGTTCGCAATTTTTCATGGATTTTTGCAGAAGACACATTTTCTGAGTTAGAAAGACCTACTGAGTCCAAAAATCAACTTTAAATTCTCAAATTCTCACTCTAACTTTTTGAAATCTAATTTGGGCAATATTAATTACTTAATTAGCCGGTTGATTAGTTGCGATTCTTGCATTACGACCTCTAAAAAAATATGCAGATAGTAATTGAAAGGATATAATATATACGAGGAGCCTTAAAGAATTGGTAAAACAAAATCGCGAAATTAAAAAATGCAATGCTCGGAAAATAACGTAACTTACGTACCAAGAAAGCTATGGTTCACTAGCATGAATATACAAAAGACAAGAGTAGAGGGTCAAGAGTACAAAATAACAAGCTCCTAACTCAACCTGCAAAGCTATAGCTGGCCGGAGAATATTTACATATATACATATATATATATATATATATATATATGAGAATGTGAATTAATTCAACTACATGCAAGCTTTATATTCAAGTGAATAAAAATTAAGAATTGCATGATGCATGTAGGAAGTTGCATTTAGATTAGATTGCATTGCATGGCATTCCACCACTTTAACCTAACATTACTCTTGGACTTAGCATGAGGACATGCTATTGTTTAAGTGTGGGGAGGTTGATAAACCCATATTTTATGATATATTTTATGCT
>NC_029789.2:79932457-79937224 GCF_000816755.2 Arachis ipaensis | reverse complement strand
TAGTGCATTAATTAGGAGTGCCTATGTGAATTAGTAGACCTAATTGTGATACTTGCTACTTGCATTACTTGTGCTCTAATTATATTTGCCTTTGTTTGTATTGTTTGTCTATGCACTGGTGAATTTAGAGGGTTGGAGGAGGTAGAAGGTGAATTGTAGAATTAGAGTTTTATGAGACAGCAAGTGGATTGTAAATTGAGGGATTAAGTTAGGATTGAGTTAGAACCTTAAGAACCTTAGATAACTATCCTGCTTATGGTTTACTATTTTAATTCTTTAATTTTTAAGTTTCATAATCTGAGTACCGGATGTTCTAGGAGTGCCTCTAGCTTTTTTGGGACCTTATATCTTATATATGTAGGCACCTTTATCATGCTGAGAACTCCCGGTTCTCATTCCATACGGATATTTGTTATTTTTCAGATGCAGGTCGAAAGGCACCTCGCTAGGCATCTAGAGCTCTTCAGCGATGTGTATTTTGAGACTTTATTTTGATGTATAGCTTATATATGTTCATATGTATAACTCTCCAAACAACTTGTGTTATTTTGCACCTCTTAGAGGTTTATGGAGAATTAGGGTTTTATATATGTATTTTTGGGCTTCGGGTTATGTATATATATATATATATATATATATACATAACCCGAAGCCCAAAAATACATATATAAAACCCTAATTCTCCATAAACCTCTAAGAGGTGCAAAATAACACAAGTTGTTTGGAGAGTTATACATATGAACATATATAAGCTATACATCAAAATAAAGTCTCAAAATACACATCGCTGAAGAGCTCTAGACGCCTAGCGAGGTGCCTTTCGACCTGCATCTGAAAAATAACAAATATCCGTATGGAATGAAAACCGGGGGTTCTCAGCATGATAAAGGTGCCTACATATATAAGATATAAGGTCCCAAAAAAGCTAGAGGCACTCCTAGAACATCCGGTACTCAGATTATGAAACTTAAAAATTAAAGAATTAAAATAGTAAACCATAAGCAGGATAGTTATCTAAGGTTCTTAAGGTTCTAACTCAATCCTAACTTAATCCCTCAATTTACAATCCACTTGCTGTCTCATAAAACTTTAATTCTATAATTCACCTTCTACTTCCTCCAAGCCTCCAAATTCACTAGTGCACAGACAAGCAATACAGACAAAGCAATCACAGGTAGAATTTAGATACAACAGGTAGCAAGTATAGCAAATAAGCATAGTAATTCACAAAGGAAAACCCAAATGATGCATAATCAAACAAAGCAAATATATGCATATGATATATGCCTGTCCTATGGCTGATGAGTCTTATCTGTCGGTTATAGAGCCAACCCAACATGTCCGGTAGCTAACTCTGGACAGAACACCACAACATGGGACATGTATTACTCGTCTCCCCATGCTGGTGTTTCACCCAACACAGAATAGGTATTACTCGTCTACTTAGGTAGGTGCCTCAAACCATAACCCGGGTAGTAATTACTCGTCTATCCATAGGCCATGACTCGGATAGGAATTACTCATCTATGCTCGGATAGGAATTACTTGTCTACCCATAAAATCGCATCTCGGATAGGGATTACTCGTCTATCCTCAAAGTTTCATCTCGAATGGGAATTTATCATCTATCCACAAAATCATAAGTCGGATAGGAATTACTCGTCTATCCTCAAAATTCTCATCAATTCATCATGTATACAGTATTTTAACACTTCTCAAGCTCATACTCACCAACTCACAACCTTTCTTCACTTCTAAGTTACCTCACCTTCCAATAGTTCGGCCCCCTTCACTATCGTTACAACTCAATTCTGGGATCTCAGAAAGTAAAAAATAGAGGTTCAGAGGCTCAAAATCATGTTTAAAATCATAAAATACAATTTTTGCTGAAAACAGGGTCACGCGTACGCGTGTCCCACGCGTGGGCGTGCATTTTTCCATTCTCGCATACGAAAGTACCATCTTCGTGTACGGGAGATGTCCAACTCGAAAAGGTTGGTCGTGTCGCGTGCAGTGGTGGCGTACGCAAGCTGTGCAGAACAGCAAAAGTGCTGAATGCTGCAGAATTTTCAACTTTGCATTCCAAACTTCCGATGCATATAAATTTTTTATTTTAATACATTTTTCACCAGTTCTTTGAACGGCGTAAACTTCACAAACACAATTTTCATATGAAATAAGTTTGAAACAATTTGAGGATCTGGAAGCCGAGTTATGGCTTGCCGAAGTTTGGCCAAAAATTAACTTTTTACAAGAATTCTCAAACCTCTATTTTCACCAAATCCAAACTCAATACCAACATTCTATACTTCTAAACAGGACCTAAATCTATCAAACCATCACCTCAGCATTCTCATTCATTCCATTACACATTATTATACAACTTATAAAATTCATCCCCAAGAACTCATAACCAACTTAATCTCATACTCAATCATTAAAATAGCATCATTATTATTCATTAAAATCATCATTTCATCAACCATTTTCAACACAAACCATACATAGTCTTCTCTTATGCAACATCACATTCATAATTCATTATCATTACATAATCTCATCATCATTATTACTCAGCATTTATCATCATCAATCATTCAATATACATTTCAACCACCAAAACAACAATTATGAACACTAGTCATTAATTCTCAACCATACATGCCATACAACATATCTTAGGGTCATCTAGCCTAGGTTTTCGCGAAACATTATATATTAAATACGAGAAACCAAAATCATACCTTGGCCAATTTCCTCTATAACCCGAAACACTACCAAAAGGCACCAAACACAGCCCCAAGGATCCAAGATCTCCAAAGCAATGACACCCAAACTCCACCAAGTCTCCAATGTTTATAATCAAGCTCAAATATACATATATACACACCTAATTCACATATACACATACAAAATTCAAAACCCACATACTTAACCAATGAATTTACTAGAGGTTGAGGATCCTTACCTTATATATGCCTTAAGCAAACAAGATCCCGCTAATTCTCTAAAATAGATTGGCCCTAGAACATAAAAATCACCAAAAACCTCAACCTCTAAGCTACTAAATTTCGAAATTGAGAAGTGAGAAATTGAGGAAGTGGTGCACAGAATTTTGATCACACTTTTCACAACTCCGATGCAACTAACGAGCAAGTGCACCGGGTCGTCCAAGTAATACCTTACTTGAGTAAAGGTCGATCCCACGGAGATTGCCGGCTTGAAGCAAGCTATGGTTATCTTGTAAATCTTAGTCAGGAGATTAATGATAAAAATGATTTTGTTTATGAAAACTAAATAACATGAAATGAATGATACTTGTGATTCAGTAATGAGGAACAAGTTGAGGTTTTGGAGATGCTCTGTCATCTGAATCTCTGCTTTCCTACTGTCTTCTTCTCCAAACACACATGACTTCCTTCAATGGCAAGCTGTATGTTGGTGGATCACCGTTGTAAATGGCTACCATCCGCCCTCTCGGATGAAAAATACCAGGTACAGCTACCGCACAGCTAATCATCTGTCGGTTCTCACTTGTGTCAGAATAGGATCTCTCTATCCTTTTACACACTGTCATTGCACCCAACATTCGTGAGTTTGAAGCTCGTCACAGTCATCCCGTTCCAGATCCTACTCGAAATACCACACACAAGGTTTAGACTTTCTGGATATCAGGAATGCTGCCAATCGGTTCTAGCCTCTACCACGAAGGTTCTAATCTAACGGATTTGAATGCTCTGTTGTCAGGAGATGCAAGTCAAACTCGTGGATTAGAAACCCAAGAGACACGCACTCAAGCTGTCGCCCAATGACTACGTTGAGCTCAAATAGAACGGAAGTCGTTGTCAAACACGCGTTCATAAATTTGAGAATGATGATGAGTGTCATGGATCATCATATTCTTTATATTAAAGTACGAGTGAATATCTTAGAACAGAATCAAGCGTGATCAAATAGAAAATAATAGTAATTGCATTAATCCATTGAGACACAGCAGAGCTCCTCACCCCCACCTATGGGGTTTAGAGACTCATGCCGTAGGAGATACAATATGAAATGTAAAATGTCATGAGTTGCTAAATGAATCTCTAAAAGTAGTTTTTATACTAAACTAGTAACTTAGGTTTACAGAAAATGAGTAACTAGGTGTAGATAGTGCAGAATTCCACTTTTGGGGCCCACTTGGTGAGTGTATGGGCTGAGCTTTCAAGCTTCCACGTGCATATGCCTCAAATTGGAGTTAAACGCCACCCTGGGTGCCAAAATGGGTGTTTAACGCCAAGAAGTGTGCCAGTTCTGGCGTTTTACGCCAGAAAAGGGTCTCTGGCTGGCATTTAACGCCAGTTTGGGCCATCAAATCTCGGGCAAAGTATGGACTATTATATATTACAGGAAAGCCGAAGATGTCTACCTTTCAACGCAATTGAGCACACTCCAATTGGGCTTTGGTAGCTCCAGAAAATCCACTTCGAGTGCAGGAGGGTCAAAATCCAACAGCATCTACAGTCCTTTCTCAGCCTCTGAATCAGATTTTTGCTCAGGTCCCTCAATTTCATCCAGAAAATACCTGAAATTACAGAAAAGCACACAAAATCATAGTAAAGTCTAGAAATGTGATTTTTGCATAAAAACTAATAAAAATATAATAAAAAGTAACTAAAATATACTAAAACCTACCTAAAAACAATGCCAAAAAGCGTATAAATTATCCGCTCATCACAACACCAAATTTAAATTGTTGCTTGTCCCCAAGTAACCAAAAATAAA
>NC_029789.2:79921040-79932161 GCF_000816755.2 Arachis ipaensis | reverse complement strand
GTGTATGTTGGTGGATCACCGTTGTCAATGGCTACCATCCTTCCTCTCAGTGAAAATGGTCCAGCCATGGCTTTTGTACGGCTAATCATCTGTCAGATCTCTCGTCTCGAATGAAAAATACCAGGCACAGCTACCGCACGGCTAATCATATGTCGGTTTTCACTCGTGTCGGAATAAGACCTCTCTGTCCTTTTGCACACTGTCACTGCGCCCAACATTAATGAGTTTGAAGCTCGTTTGTTCTAGTCTTCACCACGATGGTTCTGATCTCATGGGTTTGAGTTGTCAGGAGTCAGGAGATGCAAGTCAAACTCGTGGATTAGAAACCCAAGAGACACGCACTCAAGCTGTCGCCCAATGACTACGTTGAGAGAACGGAAGACGGGAGTAGTTGTCAAGCACGCGTTCATAAATTTGAGAATGATGATGAGTGTCACGGATCATCATATTCTTTATATTGAAGTACGAGTGAGTATCTTAGAACAGAATCAAGCGTGATCAAATAGAAAATAATAGTAATTGCATTAATCCATTGAGACACAGCAGAGCTCCTCACCCCCACCTATGGGGTTTAGAGACTCATGCCGTAGGAGATACAATATGAAATGTAAAATGTCATGAGTTGCTAAATGAATCTCTAAAAGTAGTTTTTATACTAAACTAGTAACTTAGGTTTACAGAAAATGAGTAACTAGGTGTAGATAGTGCAGAATTCCACTTTTGGGGCCCACTTGGTGAGTGTATGGGCTGAGCTTTCAAGCTTCCACGTGCATATGCCTCAAATTGGAGTTAAACGCCACCCTGGGTGCCAAAATGGGTGTTTAACGCCAAGAAGTGTGCCAGTTCTGGCGTTTTACGCCAGAAAAGGGTCTCTGGCTGGCATTTAACGCCAGTTTGGGCCATCAAATCTCGGGCAAAGTATGGACTATTATATATTACAGGAAAGCCGAAGATGTCTACCTTTCAACGCAATTGAGCACACTCCAATTGGGCTTTGGTAGCTCCAGAAAATCCACTTCGAGTGCAGGAGGGTCAAAATCCAACAGCATCTACAGTCCTTTCTCAGCCTCTGAATCAGATTTTTGCTCAGGTCCCTCAATTTCATCCAGAAAATACCTGAAATTACAGAAAAGCACACAAAATCATAGTAAAGTCTAGAAATGTGATTTTTGCATAAAAACTAATAAAAATATAATAAAAAGTAACTAAAATATACTAAAACCTACCTAAAAACAATGCCAAAAAGCGTATAAATTATCCGCTCATCACAACACCAAATTTAAATTGTTGCTTGTCCCCAAGTAACCAAAAATAAAATAGGATAAAAAGAAGAGAATATACAATAAATTTCAAAATACAATGAAGATTAGTTTCAATTAGATGAGCGGGACTAGTAGCTTTTTGCTTCTGAACAGTTTTGGCATCTCACTTAATCCTTTGAAGTTCAAAATGATTGGCATCCATAGGAACTCAAAATTCAGATAGTGTTATTGATTCTCCTAGTTTAGTATATTGATTCTTGAACATAGCTACTTTATGAGTCTTGGCCGTGACCTTAAGCATCTTGTTTTCCAGTATTACCACCGGATACATAAATGCCACAGACACATAACTGGGTGAACTTTTCAAATTTTGACTTAGCTTTGCTAGAGTCCCCAGTTAGAGGTGCCCAGAGTTTTTAAGCACACTCTTTTTGCTTTGGATCACGACTTTAACCACTCAGTCTCAAGTTTTTCACTTGGACATTCATGACACAAGCACATGGTTAGAGACAGCTTGATTTAACCACTTAGGCCAGGATTTTAGTCCTTTGGGCCCTCCTATCCATTAATGCTCAAAGCCTTAGATCCTTTTTACCCTTGCCTTTTAGTTTAAAGAGTTATTGGCTTTTTCTGCTTGCTTCTTTCTTTTTCTTTCTTCTTCTTTATTTTTCGCCCTTTTTTTCGCAAGCTTTTTGTTTTTCACTACTTTTTCTTGCTTCAAGAATCAAGTTTATGATTTTTCAGATTATCAATAACATTTTTCTTTTTTCATTATTCTTTTAAGAGCCAAAAATTTTAACACTCATAAACTTCACTATAAAAAATATGCACTGTTCAAGCATTCATTCAGAAAACAAAAAGTATTTCCGCCACATCAAAATAATTAAACTATTTTCAAGATAGAATTTGAATTCATGTACTTCTTTTTCTTTTTCAGAAAACATTTTTCATTTAAGAAAGGTGAAAGATTCATGGAACATTCATAGCTTTAAGACATAGACACTAAACACTAATGATCATGTAATGAAGACACAAACATAGTCAAAACATAGCATAAAAATCAAAAATAGAAATGAAAATAAACAAGGAGATTAAGGAACGGGTCCAACTTAGTGATGGTGGCTTCTACTTCCTCTTGAAGAACCAATGGACTGCTCCTCTATGTCTCTTCCTTGCCTTTGTTGCTCCTCTTCCTAGTGGTTTCTCCGGCCTTAGGTGCCATTAATGGTTATCGAAAGCAAAAAGCTGAGCTTTTCCACACCAAACTTAAGAGCTTTGCTCGTCCTCGAGCAAAACAAGATAAAAGGGAGTAGAAGAAGAATGATGCAATTTAATTATGAAAACTTATTACTGTATACAAGAAAAATTAAAAAGAGTTGAAAAAGAATTTGAAAAGATATGTAAGTTTTGAAAACGTTTTGGAAGAAATTGAAAAGAATTGAAAAAGAATTAAAATGAATTGGAAAGATTATTAATTTTTGAAAATAGAAATTGAAAGATGAATGTTTAAAATATGTTTGATGCAAAAAAATTTTGAATTAAAACATGAAAAATTAAAAAAATCGAATTGGAAACAAAATTACCTCCCTTGTGTTATCCTGGCGTTAAACGCCAAGAATGCTATGCATTCTGGAGTTTAACACCCACTTGACTACCTCTTTAGGCGTTTAACGCTCAGCCAGATACCCTGGCTGGCGTTAAACGCCAGGAATCCTTCTTTACTGGGCATTTTTCTGAACGTCCAGAATGCTGCCATTTCTGGCGTTAAATGCCCAGAATGCTGCCTGCATGGGCGTTAAACGCCCATTCTGCTATCCTTACTGGCGTTTAAATGCCAGTAAGCCTGTCCTCCAGGGTGTGTTATTTTTTATGCTATTTTTGATTCTGCTTTAATTCTGCAGCTATTTTTATGACTCCACATGATCATCAACCTAAAGAGAACATAACATGGCAATGGAAAACAATGTCTATAAAAAATAAATATAATTAAATAACGTTGGGTTGCCTCCCAATAAGCACTTCTTTAATGTCTTTAGCTGGACTTTACTGAGCTTTAATCTAGTCTCAGTCTTGAGCATTCTTGCTCAACATTGCCTTCAAGATAATGCTTGACTCTCTGTTCATTAACAATGAACTTTTTGTCAGATTCAATATCCTGAAGCTCTACATATCCATATGGTGACACACTTGTAATCACATATGGTCCCTTCCACTGGGATTTCAATTTCCCAGGGAACAATCTGAGCCTAGAGTTAAACAGCAGAACCTTCTGTCCTGGCTCAAAGACTCTAGATGACAGCTTCCTGTCATGCCACTTTTTTGCTTTCTCCTTGTAAATTTTAGCATTTTCGAAAGCATTGAGTCTGATCTCCTCCAGCTCATTCAACTGGAGTAATCTTTTTTCTCCAGCTACCTTAGTATTAAGGTTTAGGAACCTGGTTGCCCAGTAGGCCTTTTGTACCAGTTCAACAGGCAGATGACAGGCTTTTCCATACACAAGCTGGTATAGAGAGGTCCCTATAGGAGTCTTGAATGTGGTTCTGTATGCCCACAAAGTGTCTTCCAAACTTCTTACCCAATCCCTTCTACGGGTACTTACAGTCCGTTCTAGGATTCGTTTTAGTTCTCTATTTGAGACTTCAGCCTGCCCATTTGTCTGTGGATGATATGGAGTTGCCACTTTGTGGTTAATTCCATATCAGACCAGAGCAGAGTCAAGCTGTTTATTGCAGAAATGAGTGCCTCCATCACTAATCAGTACCCTAGGGACACCAAACCTGCTGAAAATATGCTTCTGGGGGAACTTCATCACTGTCTTAGTATCATTAGTGGGTGTTGCAATTGCCTCTACCCATTTAGATACATAGTCTACTGCCACCAGAATATAAGTGTTTGAATATGATGGTGGAAAAGGCCCTATGAAGTCAATACCCCATACATCAAACAACTCAATCTCTAAGATCCCTTGCTGAGGCATGGCATAACCGTGCGGTAGATTACCTGCTCTCTGGCAACTATCACAGTTACGTACAAACTCTCGGAAGTCTCTATAGAGAGTAGGCCAGTAGAAGCCACATTGAGGAACCTTTGTGGCTGTTCGCTCACCTCCGAAATGTCCTCCATATTGTGATCCATGGCAATTAAATAGGATCTTCTGTGCCTCTTCTCTAGGCACACACCTACAGATTATTCCGTCTGCACATCTCTTAAAGAGATATGGTTCATCCCACCGGTAGTACTTTGCATCAGAAACCAATTTTTTCCTTTGCTGCTTACTGTAATCTTTGGGTATGAATCTCACAGCTTTATAGTTTGTAATGTGTGTAAATCACGGTACTTCCTGAATGGCAAAGAGTTGCTCATCCAGAAAGGTTTCAGAGATCTCAGTAGGAGGGAGAGACGCTCCTGCTACTGGTTCTATGCAGGATAGGTGATCAGCTACTTAGTTCTCTGTCCCTTTTCTGTCTCTTATTTCTATATTAAACTCTTGCAGAAGCAACACCCATCTTATGAGTCTGGGTTTTGAATCCTGCTTTGTGAGGAGATATTTTAGAGCAGCATGGTCAGTGTACACAATCACTTTTGATCCTACTAAATAAGATCTAAACTTGTCAATGGCATAAACCACTGCAAGCAACTCCTTTTCCGTGGTTGTGTAATTCTTCTACGCGTCATTTAAAACACGGCTAGCATAATAAATGACATGCAGAAGCTTGTCATGCCTCTGTCCCAATACTGCACCAATGGCATGGTCACTGGCATCACACATTAGTTCAAATGGTAATGTCCAGTCTGGTGCAGAAATGACTGGTGCTGTGACCAGCTTAGCTTTCAGAGTCTCAAACGCCTGCAGACACTCTGTGTCAAAGACAAATAATGTATCAACAGCTAGCAGATTGCTCAGAGGTCTTGCAATTTTTGAAAAATCCTTTATAAACCTCCTATAGAATCATGCATGCCCCAGAAAGCTTCTAATTGTCTTAACATTGGCAAGTGGTGGTAATTTTTCAATCACCTCTACCTTAGCTTGATCCACCTCTATTCCCTTGTTCGAAATTTTGTGCCCAAGGACATTTCTCCCAGTTTAAAACCAGGTTAGTCTCTTGGCACCTTTTCAGAACAAGTGCTAGATGGTCAAACAGGAGCTGAATGAGTCTCCAAATACTGATAAGTCATCCATGAAGACCTCCAGAAATTTCTCTACCATATCAGAGAAGATAGAGAGCATGCACCTCTGAAAGGTTGCAGGTGCATTGCACAGACCAAATGGCATCCTTCTGTAGGCAAATACTCCAGATGGACATGTGAATGTTGTTTTCTCTTGTTCCTGATGATCTACTACAATTTAGTTGTAACCTGAATAGCCATCCAAAAAGTAGTAGTATTCATGACCTGCTAGTCTCTCTAGCATCTGGTCTATGAATGGTAAAGGAAAATATCCTTTCTAGTGGCTGTATTGAGTCTTCTGTAGTCAATACACATACGCTACCCTGTAACTGTTCTTGTGGGAACCAGTTCATTCTTTTTATTATGAACTACTGTCATAACTCCCTTCTTGGGGATAACTTAAACAGGGCTCACCCAGGGGCTATCAGAAATAGGATAAATAATCCCAGTCTCTAGTAACTTAGTGACCTCTTTCTGTACCACCTCCTTCATGGGTGGATTCAGCTGCCTCTGTGGTTGAACTACTGGCTTAGCATCGTCCTCTAATAGAATCTTGTGCATGTATCTGGCTGGGCTAATGCCCTTAAGATCACTTATGGACCACCCAAGAGCTATCTTGTGTGTCCTTAGTACCTGAATTAGTGCTTTCTCTTCCTGTGGCTCTAAAGCAAAGCTTATGATTACCGAAAAAGTGTCATATTCTCCCAGAAATGTATATTTCAGGGATGGTGGTAGTGGTTTGAGCTCAGGTTTAAGAGGCTTCTCCTCTTCCTGAGGAGTTTTCAGAGATTCTTTTCTTTTCTCTGGTTCCTCCAGATCAGGCTGAACATCTTTAAAAATGTCCTCTAGCTCTAATTCGAGACTCTCAGTCATATTGACCTCTTCCACCAAAGAGTCAATAATATCAATGCTCATGCAGACTTTTGAGGTGTCTGGATGCTGCATAGCTTTGACAGTATTCAACTTAAACTCATCCTCATTGACTTTCAAGGTCACCTCCCCTTTTTGGACATCAATGAGAGTTCGTCCAGTCGCTAGGAAAGGTCTTCCTAGAATGAGAGATGCACTCTTGTGCTCCTCCATTTCTAGTACCACAAAGTCAGTGGAAAAGGCAAATGGCCCAACCTTGACAATCATGTCCTCAATTACGCCTGATGGAATCTTAATGGAGCCATCAGCAAGTTGGAGGCATATCCGGGTTGGTTTAACTTCATCAGTCAAACCAAGCTTTTTGATAGTGGATGTAGGTATTAGGTTGATACTTGCCCCAAGATCACATAGAGCTGTCTTGCTACAAGCATCCTCTAATGTGCATGGTATCATAAAGCTTTTGGGATCTTTAAGCTTCTCTGGTAAGCTTTTCAGAGTGATTACACTGCATTCTTCAGTGAGGAAGACTTTTTCAGTTTCTCTTCAATCCTTCTTATGACTTGAGGTCTCTTTCATGAACTTAGCATAAGAGGGTATTTGCTCAAGTGCCTCTGCAAACGGAATCTTTTTTTCAAGAGTCCTGAGATAGTCTGCAAAGCGGGCAAATTATTTATCCTGTTCTGTTTGGCGGAGTTTCTGAGGATAAGGCATCTTAGCTTTATATTCTTCAACCTTAGTTGCTGCAGGTTTACTTCCTACAGAAGTGGTTGGAGAAGCCTACCTAAGGGGGTTGTTATCAGCACTTGCAGGTGTCTGATCCCCTATTGGCGTTTGAACGCCAGAATTGGGTGCTGTATGGGCGTTTAACGCCAGATTGCCACCATTTTCTGGCGTTTGGACGCCAGAATTAGCCGTCCACTGGGTGTTTAACGCCAACTTTTCACCCTTTTCTGAAGTTTGAACGCCAGAATCATTCCTCTCTAGGCTCTTACTGTCCTCAGAGGGATTTTGGGCAGTGGTTTGGTCATCCTCTATCAGTTGTTCCTTTCTTGGCTTTCTGCTGCCTTGAATTGAGATATTCAATGTCTTTCTACTCCTTAAATAAACAGCTTGGCACTCTTCTGTTATCTGTTTAGATAACTGCTGTCTTGTTTGATCCAATTGTGCATCCATATTCTTGTTAGCATTTTTAGTGTTTTGTAGCATCTCTTTAAATTCTGCTAACTGTTTTGTTATAAAAAGCAATTGCTGATTGAGTTCAGCAACTTATTTTGGGGGACTAAGTTCAGTGGATACTGCTTTAGCCTCTTCTTTCATGGAGGACTCACAACTTAAGTACGGATACTGATTTCTAGCAACTGTATCAATGAGCTCTTGAGCCTCTTCAATTGTCTTTTTCATATGTATAGATCCACTAGCTGAGTAGTCTAGAGACATCTGGGCCTTTTCTGTAAGCCCGTAGTAGAAGATGTCTAACTGCACCCATTCTGAAAACATTTTAGAGGGGCATTTCCTTAGCATTTCTCTGTACCTCTCCCAGGCATGATAAAGATATTTATTATCCTCTTGTTTAAAGCCTTGGATGTCCAGCCTTAGCTGTGTCATCCTTTTTGGAGGGAAATATTGATTCAGGAATTTGTCTGATAATTGTTTCCATGTTCTTATGCTTGCTGTAGGTTAGTTATTTAACCACCTTTTAGCTTGATCTTTTACAGCAAATGAAAATATTAATAATCTGTAGACATCCTGATCTACTTCCTTATCACGTACTGTGTCAGTAATTTGTAAGAACTGTGCCAGAAACTCAGTTGGTTCTTCCTGTGGAAGACCGGAATATTGGCAGTTTTGCTACACCATCATAATGAGCTGAGACTTTAGCTCGAAATTGCTGGCTCTGATGGGGGGTATACAGATACTACTCCCATATGAAGCAGTAGTGGGGTTAGCATATGACCCCAGAGTCCTTTTAGACTGTTCATTTCCACTTAGGTCCATGGTGCGTGGCAGAAGTTAGGCCAATTAAGAGATTTTAAATAAGAGAACAGCGTTGTAAGTATAGCCCTTAACCAGCTAAAATCCACCACACAAATTTAGAAAGGTGTCACAAAAATTTAGAATAAAAATACTGGGAGTATGAATCCCAGGTCGTCTCCCAACGAGTTGTGAGAAAGTATGCTATTTTATTAATTAGGAATTTCCACGAGAGTTTGAGAGTTAAATAATGAGCAATTAAATAATTGTAAATTAAAGCAACAAAAACTAAGAATGATTATTAATATTCTAAATAAAAAGCCTTGACTGGGGGAATGATTAATTGGAAGTTCTATCCTTGTTGGGATCTCTTAAGTGTAGAATTAAAAAGGTTGTTGTTTTCACTTAGTTAACCCTTACTAAATAAAGGAAAGTCAAGTGATTGAGCTAACTCTTATTCACAAATCCTAGTCCTCTTCCTCGGGAAGGTTTAGTGTTAGTAAATACAGAGCTAGCCAACAACTTCCAGATTAATCAACACCTAAGCCTTCCAACTCAAGTGTCTCCTCCTAATCAACCCCCATGTCAAGTATGGAGTCTACTCCATTGGCATGAATATAACGCTCATAAAAATATAAGAAGACATGATGAATTAAATAAAAATAGAGATTTAAAATTAATTAAAAATAAAAGTAATTCTCTGCATCAATAATCCATGAAAATAATCTAATTACTACTTTAAACAAGAATTAAGAATATGGAATAAATAAAAGAGTAAGTAAGAAAACAAACTAGAATAGTATCTTCAATGGAGGTAATGACTTCTTCAATATCCAAAAGCATAAACCTAATTAACTATGAATGTAAAGAGAACCTAGAAGGGAAGTAATCCTCTCTAAATTCAGATCTAAAAATCTAAACCTATCCTAATGAGAATATGTGAAGTTGTGTCTCTGTGTCGTAAAAGGTCTGTTGTGTCTCTGCATGTTTCCTGGCTTTATTCTATATTCTCTGCAGATCGCGCACGTCGTCCTCGCGTTTGCGTCATTCAGCGATTTTCTTTGTCACGCGTATGCGTAGTTCACGCGTTCGCGTCATTCGTGCAGACTCCAATCCGCACGTACGCGTCAGGCACGTGCACGCGTCGCTGCAATTTTTCCATTCCGCGCGCTCGCGTGAGCCATGCGTGCACGTCAGTGTTCGCTGGTCATCTCCTTAGTTTCTTGTGTTCCTTCCATTTTTGCAAGCTTCCTCTCGATTTCCTAAGCCATTCCTACTCTATAAAGCTTGAAACACTTAACACATGGATTACGGCATCGAATGGTATAAAGGAGAATTAAAATACATAAAATAAGTGGGTGATGAATTGATAAAAAGCACTCAATTAAACACAAGATAAACCATAAAATAGTGGTTTATCAACCTCCCCACACTTAAACATTAGCATGTCCTCATGCTTAGCTTAAGGAGTAGGGAAAAATAAGACTCATGTAATGCAATGCAACCTATGGATATGAATGCAATTATATGATAAAATGATTTTGTCTACTTAGTTAAAAAAAATAAATAAGTTCTTTTGAGACAAAAATAAATCAAATTCCACTAATTCAAATTATACAGTAAAAGCAATTAAACTTATAAGAAGACAGCTCATGAAAGCAGGAACATAAAATTAAGCATTGAACCCTCACTGATGGTGTATATGCACTCTAGTCACTCTAGTGTATAGGGTAATCGCTCTGCCCTTCTCTAATCATGCTTTCTAAACCTTGTTCTTCACCTAACCAATCAACAAGTATTTAATGTACCAATGCAACATCATGAGGTCTTTTTAAGGTTGTAATGGGGCCAAGGTAAAGGTGAGGATATATATATGGCTGAGTGAGCTATAAATTGAATCCTTAATTAACCTAAGCTCTTACCTATACATACACTCTATACTTTTAAATTCATGCCTAGTTACCTAAAGTTTTCCCACTTTTGTATTACATACTCATGCATCAACTCTTCTTTTAACTTGTATCACATGTGCATTGATTTTTCATTAGGCTTAACATTGGGGTAATTTTGTCCCCTTATTCATTTATCTAATTACTTATTTAATTGAATGTTTTTGGGATGTTTTTTTGCAACATAAAAATAACATTGCCAATGCATATGGATTTATAATTTTTCTTAGTTTTACATGAGTAGGTACCCAAATTCCTAATATTTTATCATGACACATTCTGTTATTAACCCATGTTACCACAATTTCCCCATACTTAATTAGCACACAATTTCTATCTTAAGCTAACCAAAGATTCAAATTGGGGTATTACTTGTTTTTCTTCTTAAGGCTAGTAATATGGTAAAATATAGAACAAATGGGATTAAAAGGCTCAAAGTGGCTAACAAAGGTAATTGAAAGGGTAGGCTATTTAGGATAAGTGAGTTAATAATCAATTGATGGCCTCAATCATATGCATGCATATAACACATTAAATATTGGAAATATAGGATGGAACAAAATATAGATCACAATCATAGAGAAGCAAACACACAAGAATAAAATATTATGATTAAATAATATAACCATGTCATTAGGCTCAAGTTTCATAGGTTGTGTGTTCTAGCTTTTAACTATGTTCCAAATACAATTTCCAAACAAGTTTAACACAAAAGTTTTGATTTAAATTAGTGAAATTTTTCAAAAATAGGGTCTTAAAAAGAAACTTTATTATTTTCTAACCAAATAGAACATGCATGCAATTACTTATTATTATGCTATCTATCCTATCCTAATAAAAGAAAAATTAATAAATATCCTATTTTATTGGTGTTAAGAAAGAGAAATTACCTCCGGAAGTCA
>NC_029789.2:79912707-79920864 GCF_000816755.2 Arachis ipaensis | reverse complement strand
AAAAAGAAATAAAAGAAATTAGAAAACTAAATTAATTAATTAATTAAAAAGATTTGAAAAATTATGGGTGAGGATTTTCGATAAATGAAGAGAGAGAAAGTGGTTAGAAAGTTTTGAAAAAGATATTTCTTAAAATTAAAGATACTTGTAAGAAAATAAATAAAAGAAAAGATTTGAAAAAGATGTGATTTTAAAATTTGAGATTAGAAAAGATAAGATAAGTTAGGTAAGAGAAGATAAGAAATTTTAAGAGAAGATAAGTTTTTAAATTAAAATGTTTTGAAATTTAAATTTTAAATTTGAAAATTCAATTTTGAATTTTGAATTTTGAATTTTGAAATTTGAAATTTGAAATTTGAAATTTGAAATTTGAATTTTAAATTTTGAATTTTAAATTTTGAAAAAGCCAACAATATAAGATAAAGATTTGGTTTTAAATTGAATTTTGAAAAATTTTTTAAAATTTTAAATTTAAATTTTGAAATTTGGATTTTGAATTTTGGAATTTAATTGAAATTTGAAATTTTAATTTGAAATAAGATAAGATAAGATTTTGAAAAAGATATGCTTTTTGAAAAAGATTTGAATTTTGAAATTTAAAACTAAGATAAGATAAGATAAAAATTTTAAAATAAAAATCTGAATTTTTTTATGTAAATTTCGAAAATTCAATTAAAATAAAGAGAAAATATATTTTTTTTGAATTTAATGAGGAAAGAGAAAAACAAGTAAAAGACCCAAAACTTAGAATTTTCAGATCAAAACAAAGAAAACAAACAAAAAAACTTTGAATGTCAAGATGAATACCAAGAACACTTTGAATGTCAAGATGAACACCAAGAACAAATTTTGGAAATCTTTAGGAAAATAAAAACACAAAGGACACCAAACTTAAAAAATTTTATACTTTGGATACTAATAATTCGAAAATGCACAAGAAAAACAAGGAAAGACACAAAACAAGAAAAACTAAAGATCAAACAAGGAAAATAAACCAGAACAACTTGAAGATCAAGAAAGAACAAGGAACATGTATTAAAAAAAATATGAAGAAAAAGAAATAAAAACATGCAATTCGAAAAATTGAAGGAAAATAAAAATATGCAATTGACACCAAACTTAAAACATGAAACTAAACTCAAACAGAAGACTCAATTATTAATTTATTCGTTTTTTATCTATTTATTAAAAATTTTCGAAAAAAATCTAGAAAAAGAAAACAATAATTTTAAAGTTTTAACAAAAAAAAAACAATAATAGAAGACTCAATTTTAGTGACTCTAAACCATAAAGATAAATTTTTCCTACTAAGTAACAAGATGAACCGTCAGTTGTTCAAACTCGAACAATCCCCGGCAACGGCGTCAAAAACTTGGTGCACGGAGATTGCCGGTGTAATACCTTACTTGAGTAAGGGTCGATCCCACGGAGATTGCCGGCTTGAAGCAAGCTATGATTATCTTGTAAATCTTAGTCAGGAGATTAATGATAAAAATGATTTTGTTTATGAAAAGTAAATAACATGAAATGAATGATACTTGTGATTCAGTAATGAGGAACAGGTTGAGGTTCCAGAGATGATCTGTCATCTGAATCTCTGCTTTCCTACTATCTTCTTCTCCAAACACGCATGGCTTCCTTCAATGGCAAGCTGTATGTTGGTAGATCACCGTTGTCAATGGCTACCATCCGTCCTCTCGGATGAAAAATACCAGGTACAGCTACCGCACGGCTAATCATCTGTTGGTTCTCACTTGTGTCGGAATAGGATCTCTCTATCCTTTTGCACACTGTCACTACGCCCAACATTCATGAGTTTGAAGCTCGTCACAATCATCCCATTCCAGATCCTACTCGGAATACCACAGACAAGGTTTAGACTTTTTGGATCTCAGGAATGGTGCCAATTGGTTTTAGCCTCTACCACGAAGGTTCTAATCTCACGGATTTGAATGCTCTGTTGTTAGGAGATGCAAGTCAAACTCGTGGATTAGAAACCCAAGAGATACGCACTCAAGCTGTCGCCCAATGACTACGTTGAGCTCAAATAGAACGGGAGTGGTTGTCAAGCACGCGTTCATAAATTTGAGAATGATGATGAGTGTCACGGATCATCATATTCTTTATATTGAAGTACGAGTGAATACTTTAGAACAGAATCAAGCGTGATCGAATTGAAAATAATAGTAATTGCATTAATCCATTGAGACACAGCAGAGCTCCTCACCCCCACCTATGGGGTTTAGAGACTCATGCCGTAGGAGATACAATATGAAATGTAAAATGTCATGAGTTGCTAAATGAATCTCTAAAAGTAGTTTTTATACTAAACTAGTAATTTAGGCTTACAGAAAATGAGTAACTAGGTGTAGATAGTGCAGAATTCCACTTCTGGGGCCCACTTGGTGAGTATTTGGGCTGAGCTTTCAAGCTTCCACATGCATATGACTCAAATTGGAGTTAAACGCCACACTGGGTGCCAAAATGGGCGTTTAACGCCTAGAAGTGTGCCAGTTCTGGCGTTTTACGCCAGAAAAGGGTCTCTGGCTGGCGTTTAACGCCAGTTTAGGCCATCAAATCTCTAGCAAAGTATGGACTATTATATATTGCCGGAAATCCCAAGATGTCTACTTTCCAACGCAATTGAGATCACGCCAATTGGGCTTCTGTAGCTCCAGAAAATCCACTTCGAGTGCAGAAGGGTCAGAATCCAACAGCATCGGCAGTCCTTTCTCAGCCTCTGAATCAGATTTTTTCTCAGGTCCCTCAATTTCAGCCAGAAAATACCTGAAATTACAGAAAAAAACACAAACTCATAGTAAAGTTCAGAAATGTGATTTTTGCATAAAAACTAATAAAAATATAATAAAAAGTAACTAAAATTTACTAAAAACTACCTAAAAATAATGCAAAAAAGTGTCTAAATTATCCGCTCATCAGGAAGAAAATATGACTTCCTTACCTTACAACGTACTGGGCTTTGTAGAGCTCAACGCTGTGGTCGCATGGCCACAAACGGTGCAGCAATCGGAGCTACGGATCAAAAGTTATCATGATTTGATTAGAGGGTTTGGTTTTGGAACTGAAACTCTTCTCTCCTTGACTTGTTTCAGCGTTCATGCTGAACGGAGGAAGATGATGGGGTTTTTATTAAAGGTATGTGTGTTGTGGGTTGGGCCTTGGGCCCAATGATGAGATATTTTGGTGAAAAATAAATTTCTTCCAAAACATCACAATCTAACCGGCAAGTGCACCGGGTCGCATCAAGTAATAAAAACTCACGGGAGTGAGGTCGATCCCACAGGGATTGAAGGATTGAGCAATTTTAGTTTAGTGGTTGATTTAGTCAAGCGAATCAAGATTTGGTTGATGGTTTTGTGACTTGGAGAATTAAATTGCATTGAAGTAAAGAGAACAAGAGATAAATTGCTGAAACTTAAAGAACAAGAAATTAAATGACAGAATCTTAAAGTGCAAGAAATGTAAATTGCGGAATCTTAAAGTGCAAGGAATGTAAATTGCTTAAAATGTAAAGGGGATTGGGACGTGGATTTGCAGAAATTAAGCAAGGAAAAGTTAAATTGCATCAAACAGAAGAGTAAAAGGGAATGGGGATTGAAACGGATCTTGAAGCAGTAAAGTAAATGAACATTAAAAGCAAGAAACAGAGAATGTAAAATTGAGATCTCAGGGCCCAGAGACTAGAAAACCAAGTCTAGATCTCAATGCCTTCCTAGATCCAACAAGAACAATTGCCAGGGAATTGTAAATTTCAAAGAGAATAGATGAAGAGCAATTAACCGAAAATGGAATTTAATTAGCAGTAAAGAAACAGAGATCCAAGATTGAGATTGAAACAGAATTTCTTCAATTCTTCAATCCAAGATCCAAGACAAATGTAAAATGAAATTGAAAGCAATGGAAACGAAGAAATTAAAGTTCACTCAATAACAAAAGCTCTCCGAAAACTATTATGAAAATTCCAAAAGGAAAGCTCTCCGAAGAACTTGAATTCTATCCTATTTATACACTTTCTTCAAATGATCTTCAAGCCTTGAGTTGGGCCTTTGCTCTTGGTGGAATTGGGTTGAAAGAGGCCTTGGTTGATTGCTCTTGAAGTTTGGAGAAGAACCAAAGTGAACCAATTGAACCGGGTTGGAGTTTTGCAAAAGTTGGAGTAAAAGTTTGAGCAAAAGTTAGGGGCTAACAAACAGAGAGATCCAAGATTGAGATTGAAACAGAATTTCTTCAATTCTCCAATCCAAGATCCAAGACAAATGTAAAATAAAATTGAAAGCAATGAAAACAAGAAATTAAAGTTCACTCAAGTTCAAAAGCTCTCTGAAACTATTATGAAAATTCTAAAAAGAAAGCTCCCCGAAGAACTTGAATTCTATCCTATTTATACGCTTTCCAAAATGATCTTCAAGCCTTGAGTTGGGTCTTTGTTCTTGGTGGAATTGGGTTGAAAGAGGCCTTGGTTGATTGCTCTTGAAGTTTGAAGAAGAACCAAAGTGAACCAATTGAACCGGTTTTGAAGTTAGCAAAAGTTGGACCAAAAGTTTGAGCCAAAGTTAGGGGTCTAACTTTGGCTCCAACTTTTCATATCAGTTGGCACATTTTTCTGGTATGTTTGACCCTAACGTTGGCCTCCCTTATGCACATTTATGGGGCCAACTTTGTCCTCTTGTCATGTTGCCAATTTTATGCCCAATATAGACTATCATATATGGTTGGAAAGCTCTGAATGTCAGCTTTCTAACCCACTTGGAATCACTTCAATTGGACATCTACAACTCAAGTTATGATCATTTGAAGAGGGCATGGTCGCTGGCTTTGGTGTGCAGCGTTTGAGGTAACGTTAGCCCTCAAACGTTGGCGAAAACGCCAGTTCTGGAGGCTCAAATGTATTGTCCACCCCATACTATTATACATTGTTGGAAAGCCCTGGATGTCTACTTTCCAATGCCGTTGGGAGCACATTATTTGGAGCTCTACAGCTCGAGTTATACTTCTTTGAAGGTGCAGAGGTCAGCTGGCCTCACTGCAGGTTGCCACCATGTTCATTTATGCACATTGCGGGGCATTTTTCTCCCTCAATTTTAGTGTCCACCATGCAGTGCCATATATGCTTGGAAAGCTCTTGATTCCGACTTTCCAATGCTTCTTAGAAGAACCAAAGTGAACCAATTGAATGGGGCCAAATTTGGGCTCCAACTTTTCATAGCAGCAAACACATTTTTCTGGTATGCACGTTGGTGCCAACGTTAGGGGTCTAACTTTGACCCTAACGTTGGCCTTGTCTAGTGTGCTTGTGGTGCCAACGTTAGCCTCCAGGTTAGGGGGCTAACGTTGGCGCAAACGTTGGCCCCTCTCCCTTATGTTTTCATGTGCCAACGTTAGCCTCCAAGTTAGGGGGCTAACGTTGGCGCAAACGTTGGATGGCTAGGGAGGAATTCATGTGCCAACGTTAGCCTCCAAGTTAGGGGGCTAACGTTGGCGCAAACGTGGGATGGCCAGGGAGGAAATTTCAAGTTCCAACGTTAGCCTCCAAGTTAGGGGGCTAACGTTGGGGCTAACTTCTTGCTTCCTGGTTCAATTTCACTTATTCCATTGTCCTCTCTTCACTCCTAGCCATTCCTCTTTGCTTCAACCTTTCTCCAAGCTTTCTTCACCTATCATTAATCAACCAAACTCATCAAAGCTATGCTCAAAATCATGAGATATTCATTCTTTCATAATATGCAACAAATATAGCATAAAACCTCATGAAATGGCATAAATTCATATATGGTTGGTTCAATCAAGGGAAACATGAAAATCTACTCAATTAGCTTGCTTGTAGCTCAAGAAAGTGCATAATTCTAATGAAAACAAAAGAAAAAGACTAGTTAAAATAGGCTAGGATGACTTGTCATCACCCAATACTGTCCCGGTTCGCCTGGTTCGGCCCGTTTGGCCAAATCTTGGGCCAAATTCTTTAAAATTGGTATCAATATGCATATTCTAATTAATTCTACCACATTAAACTACAAAATTCTATTTTCTAATTTTCCTGATTAATAATTAATTTATTCACTGATTATTTACTAATCTCTCAGGTTTTACAGCCACCGCTGCCACTATCGTCGCATCCTGCCGCCGCCGCCAATGCTGAGGTCGCCGTCATTGCCATTTAAGCCGAAGAGAGAGAGAGAGAGTTCGCGAAGAGTGAACGAGATGGACGGGAGATTGACGCATGTGAGGAGAGGTGAGCCATCGTTATCATCGTCGCGTGTGGAGTCACCGCCGTGCCCAGCCATCGTCACGTGCTCCGTCGCCACTACTCGAGGTGGGTGGCCGAGCCTCTATCGCCGAAGAACACTGTTTCCGTCACCGGGAAACACCACTGGTAAGGATTTTGTATTTGGTTTTTATTCTTTTAAATTCCTAGGCTTTTATCGTAATGGCGTGGTTGTGCAGTCACGGTCATCGGGGTTTTTCATCGTCGTTGTTGCTTAAGGCTATTGACAGAGCTACTGCCGGGTCAATTTGGAGTCGCGGCTGCTTCGTTTTGTTATTTTAGTAAGTAATTATGTTTCAAAAATCCTCGCGTTAGTATTATGTTATGTTTGGGTGATGAATCCGAGGTTTGGTAACATAGGATCGAGTTCGGGTGGTTACATGTCGCTTTTACATTTCTAAGGTTGCGGTTGCCATTGATTTCGGGTTGAGAGAAAAGGTATGGTTGGCGCGTTTAGGTTATAGTTTCAACAATCGAGGTTGGTGTTTTTCTAAAAAGCTATTTTATATTTTGGAATTGTTATAAATAGATATTGATGTGAGAATTATATGCTTTTTAGTGATTGTATAAGTCTTATGTATTGTCTGGCTATTTTGGATGAATATGATTATATGTTTGATTGGATTATTGTTTGGTTTTGATAAATGGACTGTTGCTAAATTGTTTCCTTAAAGTTTTGAAAATGAGTTTGATCAATTAATAATGATTTGATTTTGAATCGATTTTCCTTAAGATATGAAAATGATATGAATGGTTGAATTTAGCTTGCTTTTGAATTGATTTTGATTTTGGACCTATTAAAAAGGGTTGCGGAATGGTTTGGTTGGGACCCGAAAAGGGTGGCAAAGTCCAAATTTTAGGGGAGGTGCTGCCAAAGTTTCTATAAAAATCTGAAACTTTGTTTGAAAGGTTATTTAGAAAGGTTTGGATTTGAGAAATTATATCATTTGATTTATTAACAAAATAGTTATGTTTTCAAGTTTAATTTATTTAAGAAAAATATATGTCTTGAATTCGATTTATTTAGAAAAGAGTTACTTTCCTATTTTAAATCACTTTAGAAAAGTATTATGTTCTAATATCGATTTTTAAATATAAAAAGGGCTTATGTTTTTAATTGGACTTTGATTGAATAATTGAAATTTGTGACATTTTGGAAGAAGTCAGAGAATTAGTTTTTGAGAGTGAACTTGAAAGTGGTTTTGATTTAAATGGATTGGTTTCATTTTAAGTGAATTGGTTCGGAATTGGGTTTGGGACTTATGAGTTATATGATTTGGTTTTATAATAAATTCTATTTCTATTCACTCAAAATAGGAAGTTATGATTTTAAGAGATTTCAATAAATTTTTAAGGAATTGAGATAGGTTGTTCCCCCCTAAAGTCTTGAGACTCTACTGTAAAATTTCATCACCAAATCCTGATTTAAAATGAATTATTTTTTATGAATTTTGGAAGAGATTTACAATTGTTATAATTTTGAAGTTGTTTGGAGTTTCGGAAAATGTTACCAAGGAAATGGGTTTTTGGTTTTAAAGTAAATTAATTTGAGAAATTGGAAATTGATTATGAGTTTGAGTATGTGGTTGTGAAATGCATTGTTCATCGTCGCAGGGGCTGTGGCAGTCTCACGCCTACGTTCGGATGTGAGGACTGTGGCAGTCTCCCGCTCACATGACATGCATTGATTTGGAAAGTCGCTATGTGCCTTTGGAAAGGGCTGTGGCAGTCTCCCGGTTGTCTGAGGTAGCGGTGCCGGCGTAGGAGCCGAGGTAGTCTCCCGCCTACGTTAAGACATGAGGGCTGTAGCAGTCTCCCACTCACATAACCTTTTTGCTGCCAGAGTGAACTCGGGCACTATAACCCGAAAGAGT
>NC_029789.2:79887339-79912686 GCF_000816755.2 Arachis ipaensis | reverse complement strand
CTAGACTTTACTATGAGTTTGTGTGTTTTTCTGTGATTTCAGGTATTTTCTGGATGAAATTGAGGGACTTGAGCAAAAATCTGATTCAGAGGCTGAAGAAGGACTGCAGATGATGTTGGATTCTGACCTCCCTGCACTCAAATTGGATATTCTGGAGCTACAGAAACCCAATTGGCGTGTCCTCAATTGCGTTGGAAAGTAGACATTCAGGACTTTCCAGAAATATATAATAGTCTATACTTTGCCCGAGTTTTGACGACGCAAACTGGCGTTCAAACGCCAAATTCCTGCCCTATTCTGAAGTTAAACGCCAGAAACAGGTTGCAAATCAAAGTTAAACGCCAGAAACAGGCTACAACCTGGCGTTTAACTCCAAGAAGAGTCTCTACACATGAAAGCTCAATGCTCAGCCCAAGCACACACCAAGTGGGCTCGGAAGTGGATTTCTGCATCATTTACTTATCTTTTGTAACCCTAGCTACTAGTTTAGTATAAAAACAACTTTTAGTGATTTATTTCACATCTTTTGGATAATTTTATGTTCAGAGATCACGTTTAGGGGGTTGGCCATTCGGCCATGCCTTGACCACTTTCACTTATGTATTTTTCAACGGTGGAGTTTTTACACCCCATAGATTAATGTGTGGAGCTCTACTGTTCCTCATGAATTAATGCAAAGTACTATTGTTTTTCTATTCAATTCAAGCTTATTCTTATTCCAAGATATTCACTCGTACTTCAACCTGATGAATGTGATGATCCGTGACACTCATCATCATTCTCACATATGAACGCGTGCCTGACAACCACTTCCGTTCTATCCGCAATAGCTTGAGTGTTTATCTCTTGGGCTCCTGGTTTAGATCAGAGTCTTCGTGGTATAAGCTAGAATCAATTGGTAGTATTCTTGAGATCCGGAATATCTAAACCTTGTCTATGGTATTCTGAGTAGGATCTGGGATGGGATGACTGTGACGAGCTTCAAACTCACGAGTGCTGGGCGTAGTGACAAACGCAAAAGGATCAACGGATCCTATTCCAGCATGAGTGAGAACCGATAGATGATTAACCATGCGGTGATAGCGCATTTGGTCCATCTTCACTAAGAGGACGGACGGTAGCCATTGACAATGGTGATCCCCCAACATACAGCTTACCATGGAAAGGAGTATGAAGGATTGAATGGAG
This sequence comes from Arachis ipaensis, assembly GCF_000816755.2. Lineage (NCBI taxonomy): Eukaryota > Viridiplantae > Streptophyta > Magnoliopsida > Fabales > Fabaceae > Arachis > Arachis ipaensis. The sequence goes on along the minus strand of NC_029789.2, from coordinate 79,911,498 downwards.
GCAGTGGGAAAGCAGAGATTCAGAAGGAACAAAGCATCTCCATACGCTTATCTGAAATTCTTACCAATGAATTACATAAGTATCTCTATCTTATTTTATGTTTATTTATATTTTAATCATCAAAATCCCATAACCATTTGAATCTGCCTGACTGAGATTTACAAGATGACCATAGCTTACTTTAAGCCGACAATCTCCGTGGGATCGACCCTTACTCACGTAAGGTTTATTACTTGGACGACCCAGTGCACTTGCTGGTTAGTTGTGTGGAGTTATGAAAAGGAGTTGAGATTATAATCGTGCGCACCAAGTTGTTGGCGTCGTTGAGATCACAATTTTGTGCACCAAGTTTTTGGCGCCGTTGCCGGAGATTGTTCGAGTTTAGACAACTGACGGTTCATCTTGTTGCTCAGATTAAGTAATTTTATTTTAATTTTAAGCTTTTTGCTTTTATTTTTATTTTCAAAATTTTTTTTTTCAAAAAGTAAATTATTCTATGTTCTTCAGAATTTTTAAGAATGAATTCTAGAGTTTCATGAGATATGTTGAATCCTGGCTGGTTGTTAAGCCATGTCTAATCTTTTGGACCGAGGTTTCAACTATCCTTAGAAGAGCTTCTTTGTCTTTCTCAGCAATTTAGCTGTTGTATGTAATGATCTGCTAAAGCTTGGCTGGCCATTGGCCATGTCTAGTGTTTTGGACTGAAGCTTTCACTGAGAGCTTGGCTGGCTAGTAAGCCATGTCTAATTCCTGGACCAGAGTTTTAGACTAACATTGCATGATTCCTGGAATTCTTATTAAAAATTTTGAAATCCTTATTTTTCTTTTTCCAAATAATTTTCGAAAAATCCAAAAAAATTTATAAAATCATAAAACCAAAAATAATTTTGTGTTTCTTGTTTGAGTCTAGTGTCAATTTATAAGTTTGGTGTCAATTGCATTTTTTTAAATTTTCATTAAAATTTTCAAAAACTCATGCATGGTGTTCTTCATGATCTTCAAGTTGTTCTTGATGATCTCCTTTGTTTGATCTTTAATTTTTCTTGTTTTGTGTCTTTTCTTGTTTTCATATGCATTTTTGAATCCTTAGTGTCTAAAGTTTGAAAATTTATAAGTTTGGTGTCTTGCATGTGTCTTTTCTTAAAAATTTTCAAAAATAAGTTCTTGATGTTCATCTTGATCTTTAAAGTGTTCTTGGTGTTCATCTAGACATTCAAGATGTTCTTGCATGCATTGTGTGTTTTGATTCATAATTTTCATGTTTTGAGTCTTTTTATTGTTTTTCTCTTTCCCCATTAAATATTCAAAAATCAAAAAAATATCTTTCCCTTATTCTTCTTATAAATTTCGAATATTTGAGTTGAATTATTCAAAAAATTTTAAAATTTAGTTGTTTTTTTTTTAAATCAAGTCAAATTTTCAATTTAAAAATTCTATCTTTTTCAAATCTTTTTCAAAAATCAAATCTTTTTCATTTTTTCTTTCATATTTTCGAAAATTTCAAACTGATTTTCAAAAATCTTTTTCTTATTTTGTTTTATATTTTCGAATTCTTTGCTAGCATTTAATATTTTGATTTAAAAATTTCAAGTTGTTACTTGCCTATTAAGAAAGGATCAATCTTTAAATTTTAGAATCATATCTTTTAGTTTCTTGTTAGTCAAGTAATCAACTTTAATTTTCAAAATCAAATCCTTTCAATTTCCAATTCAAATCTTTTTCAAAATGATTTTCAATCATATCTTTTTCTATTCTAATCATATCTTTTTCAAAATCAATTTCAAAATCTTTTCTAACTTCTTATCTTTTCAAAATTGATTTTCAAATCTTTTTCAATTAACTACTTGACTTTTTGTTTGTTTTACTATTTTTTATCTTTTTCAAAATCACCTAACTACTTTTCTCTCTCTTATTTTCGAAAATCACTAACCTCTTTTTTAAAAATTTATTTTCATTAACTAATTGTTTTAAATTTTAATTTAATTTTATTTTCCTCCTTAATTTTCGAATTCTAATTAACATTTAAAATAAAAAAATATTTTTAGTTTATTTTATTGAATTTTCGAATTCTTCCCCTTCTCATCTCTTTCTATTTATTTATTTATCTACAAACACTTCTCTTCTACTCATAATTCGAACCCCCTCTTCTTCTCTGTGTTCGAATTTTTCTCTTCTCCTTCTTCTATTCTTCTCTTCTTATACTCACATAAGGAATCTCTATACTGTGACATAGAGGATTCCATATTTTCTTTTCTGTTCTCTTCTTTTTCATATGAGCAGGAACAAGGATAAGAATATTCTTGTTGAAGCTGATCCTGAACCTGAAAGGACTCTGAAGAGGAAGCTAAGGGAAGCTAAAGCACAACTTTCTGGAGAGAACCTGACAGAAATTTTCGAAAAAGAAGGAGACATGGCCGAACCTAATAACAATGGTGGAGATGCAAGGAAGATGCTTAGTCACTTTATTGCACCCTCTTCTAACTTCTATGGAAGAAGCATCTCACTTCCTGCAATTGGAGCAAACAACTTTGAGCTTAAGCCTCAATTAGTTTCTCTAATGCAGCAGAACTGAAAGTTTTATGGACTTCCAATGGAAGATCCTCATCAGTTTTTAGCTGAATTCTTGCAAATTTGTGACACTGTCAAGACTAATGGAGTTGATCCCGAGGTCTACAGGCCTATGCTTTTCCCTTTTGCTGTAAGAGACAGAGCTAGAACATGGTTGGATTCACAACCTAAGGATAGCCTTAACTCTTGGGATAAGCTGGTCAGTGCTTTCCTAGCCAAATTTTTTCAACCTCAAAAGATGAGCAAGCTTAGAGTGGAAATCCAAACCTTCAGACAGAAGAAAGGAGAATCCCTCTATGAAGCTTGGGAAAGATATAAGCAACTGATCAAAAGGTGTCCTACTGACATGCTTCCAGAATGGAGCATCATAAGTATATTCTATGATGGTTTGTCTGAGTTGTCAAAAATGTCATTGGACCATTCTACAGGAGGATCTCTTCATCTGAAAATCCCTGCAGAAGCTCAGGAACTCATTGAAATCGTTGCAAATAACCAGTTCATGTACACCTCTGAGAGGAATCCTGTGAACAATGGGACGCCTCAGAAGAAGGGAGTTCTTGAAATTGAAACTCTAAATGCCATATTGGCTCAAAACAAAATATTGACTCAGCAAGTCAATATGATTTCTCAGAGTCTGAATGGATTGCAAGCTGCATCCAACTGTACTAAAGAGGCATCTTCTGAGGAAGACGCTTATGATCCTGAAAATCCTTCAATAGCAGAGGTGAATTACATGGGAGAACCCTATGGAAACACCTATAATCCTTCATGGAGAAATCATCCAAATTTCTCATGGAAGGATCAACAGAAGCCTAATCAAGGCTTTAATAATAATAATGGTGGAAGAAATAGGTTTAGCAATAGCAAGCCTTTTCCATCATCTTCTCAGCAACAGACAGAGATTTCTGTACAGAGCCATACTGGCCTGGCAACCATAGTCTCTGATCTATCCAAGACCACACTAAGTTTTATGAATGAAATAAGGTACTCCATTAGAAATTTAGAGGCACAGGTGTGTCAGCTGAGTAAGAAGATTATTGAAACTCCTCCCAGTACTCTCCCAAGCAATATAGAAGAAAACCACAAGAGAGAGTGCAAGGCCATAACCATGACCAACATGGCCGAACCTGGAGAGAGTGAGGAGGACGTGAGTCCCAGTGAGAAAAGCCTCATGGGACGTCCTCTGGACAGAAAGGAGTTTCCCTTTGAGGAACCAAAGGAATCTGAAGCTCATACAGAGACCATAGAGATTCCATTGAACTTTCTTCTGCCATTCATGAGCTCTGATGAATATTCTTCCTCTGAAGAGGATGAAGACATCACTGAAGAGCAAGTTGCTAAATATCTAGGAGCAATCATGAAGCTGAATGCCATATTATTTGGTACTGAGACTTGGGAGGATGAACCCCCTTGTTCACCAATGAACTGAGTGCATTAATCAGGCAAACATTACCTCAGAAGAAACCGGATCCTGGAAAATTTTTCATACCTTGTACCATAGGCACCATGACCTTTGAGAAGGCTCTATGTGACCTGGGGTCAGGGATAAACCTCATGCCACTCTCTGTAATGGAGAAACTGGGAATCTTTGAGCTACAAGATGCAAGAATCTCACTAGAGATGGTAGACAAATCAATAAAACAGGCTTATGGACTAGTAGAGGACGTGCTAGTAAAGGTTGAAGGCCTTTACATCCCTGCTGATTTCATAATCCTAGACACTGGGAAGGATGCGGATGAATCCATCATCCTTGGCAGACCCTTCCTACCCACAGCAAAAGCTGTGATTGATGTTGACAGAGGAAAGTTGGTTCTTCAGTTGAAAGAGGGCTACCTTGTATTCAAGACTCAATGTTCTCCTTCTGTAACCATGGAGAGGAAGCATGAAAAGCTTCTCTCAATACAGAGTCAAACAAAACCCCCACATTCAAACTTTAAGTTTGGTGTTGGGAGGCCACAACCAAACTCTAAGTTTGGTGTTGAGAGGCCCCAACCCTGCTCTGATTATCTGTGAGGCTCCATGAAAGCTCACTGTCAAGCTATTGACATTAAAGAAGCGCTTATTGGGAGGCAACCCAATGTTATTTAATTATATCTATCTATTTTCCGTTGCTATTTTATGTTCTCTTTAGGTTGATGATCATGTGAAGTCACAAAAACAACTGAAAAATCAAAAACAGAATGAAAAACAGTATTAAAAATAGCACACCCTGGAGGAAGAGCTTATTGGCGTCTAAACACCAGTAAGAGTAGCAGAATGGGCGTTAAACGCCAGAAACAGCCACCAGACTGGCGTTTAACGCCAGAGCAGAGCATCTACTTGGCGTTTAACGCCAAGAATGGGAGAAAAGTTGGCGTTAAACGCCAGAAACAAGCGGCAACCTGGCGTTTAACGCCAGAAGTGCACTCTAAGGGCGTTTTTGAGAAACCCATATTTTATGATATATTTTGTGCTCAATTCAAGTGATTTATTCAACCCTTCACCCACTTATTCATGTGAAATTGCATAATTTTACTTTCCCTTCCTTATTATGTGATATATGTGAAAAACATGTTTCCTATGCTTTAAAAATAATTATTTTAATTACCTTTTATTACCATTCGATGCCGTGATTTGTGTGTTGAGTATTTTTAGATCTCGTAAGGCAGGAATGATTTAAAGGATGGAAAGGAAACATACAAAAAATGGAAGAAAAGCACAAAATGGAGTTTTTGAAGAAACTGGCAGCGATGCGAATGCATGGACGACGCAGTTGCTTGCCTAGCGCAAAAAGGCAGTGACGCGAACGCGTGACTAATGAGGACGCGTGCTTTGAGCAGAACACAGATGACGCGTACGCGTGACCAAAGCGAATGCATGATAAGGAAAACTCCAGATGACGCGACCGCATGATCCATGCCGACGCGTGACAGACGCCACGCACCAGAAACTGCAGAAAATGCTCCCAGCAATTTCTAAAACCCTTTTCGGCCCAGATCCAAGTACAGAAAGCACAGATTAGAGGTCATAAAGTAGGGGAATGCATCCATTCATATGAGGTCGATTATTATTCACTTTTCACAATTTAGATGTAGTTTTTAGAGAGTGAGGTTCTCTCCTCTCTCTTAGGTTTTAGGATTAGGATTCCTCTTAAAGGATTTAGGATTTCAACTCTTCATCAGGTTCAATATTTCTTTTACTTTATATTTCCCTTTTACTTTCAGATGCTTTAATGCTCTCATTTAATTACTTATATTGCCAAATTGGCTTATGAACTATCTATGTTTAGATTGATTTTCTCTTATTAATGCAATTGAGGTATTTCAGATTTATGATTCTTGTTTAGCTTTTTATATTCTTGGCTTTAATTGATTAACTGGAGGCTCTTGAGTTATCAACTTATCGTGATTGATTGTTATGTCGGCTCCCTTGCTTTCGTAAAGGTTAACTAAGTGGGATTAACTTCAATTCTCATAGGAGTAACTAGGATAGGACTTCCGAATTTTTATACCTTGCCAAGAGTTTATTTTACAGTTATTTATTTATTTTACTTGTCATTTAAATTGCTTGTTCCTTACTCTCAAAACCCCCAATTTACAAAACTCATAACCAATAATAAAAACACCTCCCTGCAGTTCGTTGAGAAGACGACCCGAGGTTTAAATACTTCGGTTATCAATTTTAAAGGGGTTTGTTACTTGTGACAACCAAAACGTTTGTACGAAAGGATTTTCTGTTGGTTTGGAAGCTATACTTACAACGCGATCATATTTTTTATATTTCTTTACTGATAGAAAAACCAATCGTCAAAATGGCGCCGTTTCAGGGGAACAGCAAACGTGTGCCTTATTATTGGTTATTGTAAATATTTTTTCTTTTACTTGTTTATTTGTTTTTGTTTTTCCCTTTTACTTCTATTAGCTACTATGAATTCTCACCCCTCTCGCTTTGAGTTTGGTTCTAAATTTGTTGAAAGGAGTGGAAGCTATAACAGGAATATGCATCAAGGTCTAAGCAGTCAAAGATGGATGGAGCCAAGAGGATCTGATCAACCCTTTAGGCAACAACACCCTCCAGGATATCATGGGCAAGGACCACTTAACAATGCATACTAAGCTGATAGACATGGTGGAACCCCTTGTAATTACCAACAAGCCCCCGCCCTGTGCGTATAGACCATCCTCTCAACGTAGCTTTGAACCACCACACTCACAAGCTCCTTTTCACCATTCACCACCGTATGACCCTTATCCACCATAATTCCAATCTAATTACTCCCAAGAACCACCACATTCTTATTTTGAACCCTCTTCCCCAACCAATGAACCCTCATACCCACCCCAACCTCCAATGAATGACAAACTTCGTGTTCTTCTTCAAGGGCAAGCGAATATGCAAAGGGGCGTATTGGAACTCACTACTGCCTTAACTGAGGTAGTAAATATAATAGCTTCCCAACATCTGAGCGCTCAAAATACCCCCATGGCTGCATGTGGAGATCAAAAGAAGAGCGTAGCATAAAGGAAACACTAGAAACTCCGATGGACAATGAGGAGCATGGCTTTGTATTAGAACAGGTGGAGGAAGCCATGATAGTTGTAGAGGAAGAAGTGGTTGAAGATTTAGGAGATGTCGAACCTCCATGGGAATCGAGAGCTGTAAAGGATTCTGCTGAGAAGTTCGAAATTGATAACAAAGAGGACAGTGCACAACCTCCAAAGCATATACCTTGTGAAAAATTGGACGGAACAGACCAAGAAGTCACATCCGCAACTGAACTCCTTGAGCCTGAAGAATCTTATCCAAGTGAATACGAAGATGATATCGAGGTAGATTTCTCTCAACCTCCAACATATGACTTGAGTGACAAGGAAGACATAGAAGACTTTGATCAGGACGCAGTTGCAGTTGAAAAATTTTGCAAAGAAGTGGAGGAATTCACAGAAGAATACAAGGGAGTAGAACTTACTGAACCACTGAAAACACCTGTCCCAAGGCCATTACCACCTAATACAAGCTTCAAGTGGGTACAATCCTTAACCTTTATCTTTACCTTTCCACTTGAATATGGTTTGCTTGAAACAGATGGCCAGCTTAGAGCTCTCTACAGCTTTAAGAGTAAGAGGGAAATGGCTCGTACTCAGAGCTGGTGTACAAGGTTCAATAAGGTTCCGCGCTTCGATTCGAAGTGTAAGGATTGGTATCAAGTTCAATTGAATGGGTCTCGAAAGACGTTTGGTCATCTTGGTGAGAATACAATTTCTAAACCGCTCGGATCGAAGTATATAGATTAAGATAAAGGCGGATTTAAAAGCAAAGTTTGGGATCATGGAATCTATTCTGACATTCGTCACCCCGGGAGCCTGAGAACTTGTTTGAAGCTGCTCAACAGCTTTACATGCCTAGTTTGGGACCCCAGAGGCTGTTGGCATTACAAACATTGGTGGAGATTTCTGGATGAATTTAAGCATAAGCCACCATAACAGGAAGCTCATCCAATGTCCAACTTAAGGACTTTAACTAAAAGTTCTAGGTGGGAGTGAAGAATTGAAGATTGACGGTTTAGAATTCAGAATAAATTCTCGTTGCAAGTATAGTTTCTAAACCAGGCAATCAACCTTTCTTACAAAAGTTTTGGTTGTCACAAGTAACAAACCCCTTTAAAATTGATAACCGAAGTATTTAAACCTCGGGTCATCTTCTCAAGGAATTGTAGGGAGGTATGTTCTTATTATTGGTTATGAGTTTTGTAAATTGGGGGTTTTGAAAGTAAGGAACAAGTAATTTAAATGACAAGTAAAATAAATAAATAACTGTAAACTAAACTCTTGGCAAGGTATGAAAATTCGGAAGTCCTATCCTAGTTACTCCTATGAGAATGGATGTTAATCCCACTTAGTTAACCCTTATGAAACCAAGAAAAAGTCAAGTGAACTAATTAGTTAGATTCCCAAGTCCTAGCCAACTCCTAAGGAAAGACTAGAGTTAGTGGAATACCAGTCAATTTAGCTGACATAACAACCAATCACGGATAGTTGATAATTCAAGAGCTTCCAGTTAATCAATTAAAGCCAAGAATATAAAAAGCTAAATTATTTATATAAATAAAGGAAAGCAATCATAATTCTGAAATACCTCAAATTGTACTAATAAAGATATCAAATGTAACATGGAAAAGTTCATAAATTAAATTGAGAAAATAAATAAAAGGAACATTGAACCTGAGAAGAAGTTGAAATAATAAGTTGAAATAATAAATTTGAAATCCTCCTTTAAGAAAGAGGCATCCTAATCCTAAATCCTAAGAGAGAGGAGAGAACCCCTCTCTCTAAAAAATACATCTAAAACTAAAAATTATGAATTATGAGCTTGTGATTGTTAATGAATGCATTCTCTCACTTTATAGCCTCTAATCTGTGTTTTCTGGGCCGAAAACTGGGTCGAAAACAGCCCAGAAATCACTGGAGAAGAAATCTGCCATGCTGATTTTTGCCACTGCGACGCGTCCGTGTGGAGCACGCATTCGCATCGCCTACCGCTCTCTCTAAAAACTACATCTAAATTATGAAAAGTGAATAATTGAAGACATGTCAATTAATGGATGCATTCCCCCACTTTATAGCCTCTAATCTGTGTTTTCTGGGCTGAAAACTGGGTCAGAAACAACCCAGAGATCGCCTCTAGCGATTTCTGTTACGTTCAGGTCGCGGCAAAGTGACGCGGAGGCGTCGTCCACGCGTTTACGTGGATTGCATTTCTGCCAGGTCACGTGTCCGTGTGATCCACGCGTTCGCGTCGCCTGGCTTCGGGGCAGCTATGGAAAATTATATATCAAATCGAAGCCCAGACGTTAGCTTTCCAACGTAACTGGAACCACATCATTTGGACCTCTGTAGCTCAAGTTATGGTCGTTTGAGTGCCAGGAGGTCAGGCTGGACAGCTTTAGCAGTTCCTTCAGTTTCTTGTATTCCTTCCACTTTTGCATGCTTCCTTTCCATCCTCCAAGCCATTCCTGCCCTGTAATCTCTGAAAACACTTAACACACATATCAAGGCATCGAATGGTAATAAGAGAGGATTAAAATTAGCTAAATTAAGATCAAAGAAACATGTTTTCAATCATAGCACAAAATCAGGAAGGAGAATGTAAACTCATGCAAATAGTATGAATAAGTGGGTAAAGAGTTGATAAAATCCACTCAATTGAGCACAAGATAAACCATGAAATAGTGGTTTATCAACCTCCCCACACTTAAACATTAGCATGTCCTCATGCTAAGCTCAAGAGAAACTATAAAGGAGTAAGGAGGAATGGTATAATGTATGAAATGCAACCTATCTAATGCAACTATATGCAAAAATATTTCTACCTACTTGGTTAAAAGTAAATAAATCTTTTAAGAACAAATATGAACTGGATTTCACTAATTCAAATCACAAAAATGAAGTACAAGTAAACTTGCAAGAAGAAAATAGCTCATGAAAGCCGGGAACAAAGAATCGAGCATCGAACCCTCACTGGAAGTGTATGCACTCTAATCACTCAAGTGTTTTAGGTTTGATTCTCTCAATTCTCTACTAACCTTGCTTTCTAAGGCTTTCTCTTCATCTAACAATCAACATAAATTTAATGTACAGATACACATATCAAGAGGTCTTTTAAGGGTTGTAATGGGGTTAAGGTCAAGGTAGGATTGTATTTGGCCAAGTGGACTAAAATCTGAATCCTTAATTAAGTTAAACTTTTCCACCTAACTTAGACAATCCATGTAATCATAATACAACATCTAACTATCCATTAACCATGTTTTCTACATATTCATGCATTCTAATTTCAAGTACAGTACATATGCATTGCTTTCAACATTTACTTTGGGGCATTTTGTCCCTTTTTTATTATATGCTTTTTTTCTTTTCTTTTTCTCCCTTTTTTAATTATTTTTTTATTTTTATTTTTATTTATTTATTTTTTTATTTTTCTCAATGCATATGATTAAATTATTGAATGCATGAACATGTCCTAAACATTTCTTTGACATTTTCAGAAAATTCTAACATACTCAATTCTCAATCCAAATGTTTCCAAACCCACTTTTCCCACACTTAAATCGTAAGCACTCTCACTAGTCTAAGCTAACCAAGGATTCAAATGAAGGACATTATTTTTTTTTCTTAGAGTTAGTGATGAGCTAAAGTAAAGAACAAAGGGTTAAAATAGGCTCAAAATTGGTTTGCAAAGAATAATGAAAAGGGTAAGGCCATATGGGTATGTAAGCTCAGTGAAATAAAGGCCTCAATCATGTAAGTGTATGCATACATCAAATAATGGAAATATAGAATTAAGCAAGATAAAGATCACAATTTTAGAGAGAATAACACACACCAAAAATAAAATTTTGGTTGATAAAATGCAACCAATCAAATAGGCTCAAAATCTCACTGGTTTTGTGTGTTCAAGCTCTAAACCATGTTCCAGTATAATATTTCTTCAAACAAGTTTAACATTGAATTTTATTCAAATTAGTGAAATTCTCTAAAAAGTTTCTTGAAAAAGAAAATATTACTTTAACCAAGGGGTAAAATATGCATAAAATCAAACAAATATGCAATCAAACATGTAAATGCAACAACTAACAAGGAAAATAAACCATTGGTGTTGAGATAGAAGAGTAACTAACCCATGGAGATCGGTATCGACCTCCCCACACTTAGAGATTGCACCGTCCTCGGTACATGCTAAGATGTACAAGTGGACGGGCTGCTCTAACTGATGTCTTTCTCTATAGATTGTGCAGATTGACTTGCCTGTCTCCCCAGTTAGAAGCTTTCCATTTTCCTTCCTCGATGGCCATCCTGAAAGAAGAGAAAAAGAAGGAAAGTAACCCAGAAATAAAGATAAGAACATAAATAAAATATGGTTGTTAATGCCAAATAATAAAGGTCTCAATTACATGGTAGATACAACATGCAAGTGAGAAAATAGTGGAAGCAAATGGCATACCAGTGGTGCAAAAGTTGCAACAAATGGGGGGAGAAGTGTGGGTAATGAAAGACAATATAAATTCATGTCAATGCAAAAGGAATATCAATATTATAAAAATTAACAGTGACATATAATTGATAATACCCAATCAGAATAAAACAAGTCATGAAGCACCAGAATAATTCAAGAAAAGATGTAACAGTTGATTAAGAAAATTTAACACCAGTGGAAAAATAACGAATTTAGAAAAGAAAAAAATAAAAATTTGCACTAAATTAAAATGTAATGAATGAAAGTATGCAAATGAATTAAAATAAAATAAAATGAAAGATAAGAATAATGAGAAGGGAAAGAAGGGAAGAAGAAGTAAGTAAGAAAGGAGGGAGAGAAAATTAGGATTGGGGAAGAAAAGATAAGATTTTTGGCGCTGATTTGGATAAGCTGTGCGGCGGAGGCGATGCGGACGCGTGCGTGACGCGGTCGCTAGGTGTGCGATAAGATCAGGTGACGTGGATGCGTGGGTCACGCGATCGCATGGCCTGATTTGTGCGATTGGCGCGAGTGCAGCCTCGCGTTCGCGCAACTCTCTGTTCGAAACTCTTTTTGCCAAATTTTTGGGTGACGCGGTCGCGTGGTTGACGCGATCGCGTGGATGGCCTTTCTTTTAAAAATGATGCGGATGCGTGGGGCACGCGTTCGCGTGGTAGGGCTTGTGCTTCTAGCATGGTTCCAGCCTCATTCCAGCCCAACTTACTGCCATACACCCCTTTACGTCGATTTTACATAGCCACGCGTTCGCGTGGGTGACGCGGACGCGTGGGGAAGCTATTTTTCAAATGACGCGGCCGCGTCGGCAACGCGGTCGCGTGGGCATATTTGTAACTAAGGCACGCCTCCAGCCACGCTTTTGCGTGACTCTCTGTTCAATTTTCTTTTCTTCCTAATGCACTAGTGACGCGGACGCGTTAGCGACGCTGCCGCGTCGCGTGCGTGCTTTTTTTTTTATGCAGAATGCAAAATGATATGGATGTTATGAGTAATTCCAGGTTCAATGAAATAAAATAAAACTCAAAAACAAACAAAATGAAATAAAATTAAAATTGCAAAAGGAATGATCATACCATGGTGGGTTGTCTCCCACCTAGCACTTTTAGTTAAAGTCCTTAAGTTGGACATTTGATGAGCTTCCTATTATGGTGGCTTGTGCTTGAATTCATCCAGAAATCTCCACCAATGTTTGGAATGCCAACAGCCTCCGGGATCCTAAACTAGGCGCAGAAAGCCTTCATGTAAGTTAAAGCAAGTGACAAGGCCCCAAGAGTGTTGATTGCCAGAATGAATTCTGGGATTCCAAATCTTGCTTTTGCACCCGTCTTCTTGTTGATTATTATGATTCCATCCGGGTAGCAAGCAATCTGAATTCTCACTAAAGCGGCCAAACAACTTCCTAGACCCATTCAGTTGAGCTTTACACCAACCTTTGCGTTTAAACTTAAAGCTTCCAACCATAATGAACCTTGCAGGACAATTCTTACCACTGACCATCTTCCTCTTACTCTTAATACCACAAAGAGCTCTAAGTTTACCATCTGTCTCCAGTAGCCCATATTCAAGTGGAATTAGAAAGCTAAGGGATATGAATTTTACCCACTCGAATGTTGTGAAGAATGATGGAAACTTAGGGGGAGTATTTCTAACGAATTTGCAAGCTCCACTCCCTTGTGCTCTTCTCTGACAATTTCCACCTCTTTGCAAGTGTCTTCAATATCAACCTCTTCCTCTTGGTAGCTTTCCTCCAATTCAATCTCTTCCAACTATTCTTTCATCTTCAAGGGTCTTTACTTCCTTCACCTTTAGGGCCTCCTCTAGCTCTTTATGAAGTATGGATTCGCGAAGATGATCCCTTCTCTCTTGTTCCATGTCAATAGCATCATTGGGATCATGTTGCTCTTGGATTGATGGATGTGGGTGCTCTTCCATGGATGGTGGCGATGGGATGGAGAGATCGTTCTGTGGTTGAAAAGGAAGTGCACTAGAGCTTGAGGGTTGATTGTTGAAGGTATTTAGTGGTCCGATTTAGGCGACGAGAGCTTGTATAGTAGAGCTTAGATCGGTGAGTGCTTTCTCCATGGAGGTTTGGGGTGGATAGGAGGGTTCATTTGGCTCATAAGGTGGTTGGTATGGTGGATACGGGTTAGGGTCATATGAAGGTGAATGGTGGAAAGGGGCTTGCTGGTAACTACAAGGGGGTCCACCATAACTATTGTCTCGACATGCATTGGTAAATGGTCGTTGTCCATGGTAGTTTGGAAGGTGTTGTTGCCTAAAGGGTTGATCAGATCCTCGTGGCTCCATCCATCTCTGATTGTTCTGACCTTGATGCATGTCCCTGTTATAGCTTCCATTCTTTACAACAGCATTAGAACCAAACTCAAAGAGATGGGGTGAGAACTCATAATAACAAATAAAAATTAAAAACGAAAAATAAAAATAATTTTAAATTAAAAGGTTATTGAAATATAAAATTTTTTTGAATTTGAAAATTAAATTTTGAATTTTGAATTTTGAAATTTGAAATTTGAATTTTGAAATTTGAAATTTGAAAATTTTTTTAAATTTGAATTTTTAAATTTTGAAATATGAATTTTGAAAAAGTCAACAATATAAGATAAAGCTTTGAAAAAGATTCAAATTTTGAAAAGGTATGATTTTTAAAATTTTAAATTTAAAATTTTAAATTTGTATTTTGAATTTTGGAATTTAAATATTGAAATTCGAAATTTGATTTTGAAATAAGATAAGATACGATTTTGAAAAAGATATGATTTTTGAAAAAGATTTGAATTTTGAAATTTAAAACTAATATAAGATAAGATAAAAATTTTAAAATCAAAATCTGAAATTTTTTTTTATGCAAATTTTGAAAATTCAATTAAAATAAAGAGGAAAGATATTTTTGAATTAAATGAGGAAAGAGAAAAACAATAAAATGACACCAAACTTAAAAATTTGCAGATCAAAACGAAGAGAACAACTAAGAACAACTTGAAGGTCAAGATGAATACGAAGAACAAATTTTTGAAAACTTTTTAATAACTAAATAAAAACCAATAACCTCTTAATTTATGAAAAAGCAAAAAAAAAATAAAAACAAAAATAAAAACAAATAAACAAGCAAAAAGCAAATATTTACAATAACCAATAATAAAGCACACGTTTGCAATTCCCCGGCAACGGCGCCATTTTGAAGAACTGAAGATTGACGGTTTAGAATTCAGAATAAATTCTCGTTGCAAGTATAGTTTCTAAACCAAAAAATCAACCTTTCTTACAAAAGTTTTGGTTGTCACAAGTAACAAACCCCTTTAAAATTGATAACCGAAGTATTTAAACCTCGGGTCGTCTTCTCAAGGAACTGCAGGGAGGTATGTTCTTATTATTGGTTATGAGTTTTGTAAATTGGGGGTTTTGAAAGTAAGGAACAAGTAATTTAAATGACAAGTAAAATAAATAAATAACTGTAAACTAAACTCTTGGCAAGGTATGAAAATTCGGAAGTCCTATCCTAGTTACTCTTATGAGAATGGATGTTAATCCCACTTAGTTAACCCTTATGAAAGCAAGGGAAAGTCAAGTGAACTAATTAGTTAGATTCCCAAGTCCTAGCCAACTCCTAAGGAAAGACTAGAGTTAGTGGAATACCAGTCAATTTAGCCGACATAACAACCAATCACGGATAGTTGATAACTCAAGAGCTTTCAGTTAATCAATTAAAGCCAAGAATATAAAAAGCTAAATTATTTATATAAATAAAGGAAAGCAATCATAATTCTGAAATTCCTCAAATTGTACTAATAAAGATATCAAATGTAACATGGAAAAGTTCATAAATTAAATTGGAAAAATAAATAAAAGGAACGTTGAACCTGAGAAAAAGTTGAAATATTAAGTTGAAATAATAAAGTTGAAATCCTAATTCCTTTAAGAGGAATCCTAATCCTAAATCCTAAGAGAGAGGAGAGAACCTCTCTCTCTAAAAACTACATCTAAACTATGAAAGTGAATAATTGAAGACATGTCAATGAATGGATGCATTCCCCCACTTTATAGCATCTAATTTGTGTTTTCTGGGCTGAAAACTGGGTCAGAAACAGCCAAGAAATCTCCCCCAACGATTTCTGTTACGTTCAGGTCGCGGCAAAGTGACGCGGAGGCGTCGTCCACGCGTTTGCGTGGATTGCATTTCTGCCAGGTCACGCGTCCGCGTGATTCACGCATTCACATCACCTGGCTTCGGGGCAGCTATAGCAAATTATATATGAAATCGAAGCCCCGGACGTTAGCTTTTCAACGCAACTAGAATCGCGTCATTTAGACCTCTGTAGCTCAAGTTATGGTCGTTTGAGTGCCAGGAGGTCAGGCTGGACAACTTTAGCAGTTCCTTCAGTTTCTTGTATTCCTTCCACTTTTGCATGCTTCCTTTCTATCCTCCAAGCCATTCCTGCCCTGTAATCTCTGAAAACACTTAACACACATATCAAGGCATCGAATGGTAATAAGAGAGGATTAAAATTAGCTAAATTAAGATCAAAGAAACATGTTTTCAATCATAGCACAAAATCAGGAAGGAGAATGTAAAATCATGCAAATAGTATGAATAAGTGGGTAAAGAGTTGATAAAATCCACTCAATTGAGCACAAGATAAACCATGAAATAGTGGTTTATCAGGGAGACAACCCACCATAGTATAGTCGTTTCTTTTTCAATTTTATTTCGTGTTGTTTATTTTTTTCATTGAACCTGAATATTATTCATTAGCATTGCATACTGCATAATTGCATAATTGCATAAAAACAAAAATGCACGTGACGCATAAGCGTCGCTGACGCGTCCGCGTCACAAGTGCATTAGGAAAAAAAGGAAAGTGAACAGAAATTCACGCGAAAGCATGGCTGTAGGCGTGCCTTTGGCACGAATTTTTCCACGCGACTGCGTCGCTAACGCGTTCAGGTCAGTTGCGAAAAACACATCCCACGCGTCCGCTTCACTCACGCGAACGCGTGATCTAGAAATCGGTGTAAAAATCCAACGCCCAGAAATCTGGGCTGAAATTGTGCGGCTAGTGTGCGTTTAGCACAAAACGGCCCACGCGTTCGCATCCCTGACGCGAACGTGTCACTTGCAAAACACTGAGGAAGCCATTGAGGATATTCTGCAGCTTCAGCCAAAGTCAGATTAGCCTGATGGTTACCAAAAGGCTGAAGAGAATATGCGTTTTATGAGATTTGACTAGGATACTGTCAAGCAGAGGATAGCCCTTGATCCTACTGTCCCATGGGTCATGGGGAAGAACACAGCAATGCCTAAGGGAATCAAGCTGATGTATCTGAATGATGAGGCTTGGCTCTGGCACTAGATCCTGAGAAATTTTGTTATGCCGAGCACTCATGAGACGGAGCTACCTGCTGCTATGATCACCCTCCTCTGGTGTGTGATGGAGGGTAAGGACCTGTATCTTCCACGATTCATCCGGTATTACATGGCTAGGGTCCATGTCAGAGGCACTCTCCCTTTCCCATATCTGATTACCCAGCTCGGCCGTCGAGCTGACGTGCCTTGGGAGCTGGCTGATGCGAAGCCGACTGCTGCAGACTGCAAGAAGATCATTCCTCACAGCAGGAAGTTTTAGGCTTTAGGCTACAGACCTCCATTCCTCACCACTCCTGATGAGACAGCCACACCTTCAGCTGCCCCTTCTTCATCTACTGCTACCCCAGCTACCACCACTGCACCTCCACTTGCCTCAGAGCCCGTTTATCACCTCATGCACTGCTTATTTCAGCAGCTGGACTAGATGGAGCGCCGCAACCGGCGGCGATATGAGCGATCTGAGCGTCGCAACAAGCGACGCTATGAGCACCTCAAGTTGATGATCCGATCTGGCGGCGACATCCCCTCCGAGCCTGACACACCATCAGAGCCATCCGAGGAGGAGGCGGACGAGCATGAGGAGGAGACACATGCACAGAGAGAGGCTGAGCAGGCAGGACCAGAGCAGGCTACACCACAGCATGAGGAGCCACATCAGATTCAGGCCACAGACCCAGAGATCCCTCTCCAGTCAGCACCTCCACTGCAGCAGACAGATCCTCCTACCCTTATCCTGTCTGCAGATCCTCAGGCCACCATAGAGACTCCAGCAGCCCATCCTTCCGGTGATGACACTCCTTTACACCCAGCTTGAGTGAGCATCGAGGACGATGCTTTACTTTAAGTGTGGGGAGGTCGCCATCTCTGGCGTATCTTTTTGGTGAACCACTATAGACTCTTTTATCTTATTTTGTTATTTTCCTGTATTTTTCTTTTTATTTTTATTTTTCAGTACTTATACATTGTTCTTTTGCTGTATTTCTACCCTATTTTCCGCATTTTGCACTTTAGTTCATATTTTAGCCATTTAGTTTAGTTTGCAATTCTAAACTTATTAATTATAGAATATGTGGATTCATTAGTATAGTTTACCCTTTTAGCATATAATAGTTTGATTTAATTGAAAATAAAAGGAGTAAACTAGAAACCTTAGTAAATTAAAACAATCCACACACCTTGTATATATAGCATTACATGTTAGTTAGTTAACAACATTTCATCAAGGAACAACACTAAGATTTTAAGGGCCACCCTAAGATTTACATTGAAAATAATGGGAACTTTTAATTTTTACTTGCATGACATGTATAACTGATATATGATTTTCGAGTTGGAGAACACACATCCTGTGAATTTTGAGCTTAATTGTATGGTTGCATTCAGACCATAAATTTCATTCTTGTGTGTTTTACCCTTCTTTTTCATTCTGATGTTCTTTACTTTGTTTTAATCTATATGTCCAATTATAGAATATAGATACATACCAAGAGATGATTGAGGCCATCATTTGAATTTTTCCTCACTTATCCCAAATTAGCCTACCTTTTACATCACCCTTGTTAGCCCCCTTGAGCTTTTTAATCCCCTCTTGCTCTATAAACCACACTACTAGCCTTAAGCAGAAAAACAAAATAATTATCCCAAGTTGAATCCTTGTTTAGCTTAAGATAGAAATTGTGTATTGTTTAAGTGTGGGGAATTTTATGGGAACATGGGATGATAGAAACAAAGTAGGAATTTAAAAAGAGTAAGCTATTTCAAAAACAAAAATTTGGGAAGCATGCTCATGTGAGATCAAAACAATGGGATTACCATGAGCATTGATTTAAAAAAAAAGAGAAAAAAAAGTATTTTTACATTATTTAATTATGGGAATACACAAAGAAATTTCCCAAAATGCAAAATAAAAAGAGTCAATGCACATGGGTCAAAAATTTTAATGTATGAGCTTGTAATCCAAAAAGGAAAATATTGGGTAAATAGGTTAAGGAATTTTAAAATCATATATAATATGTATGTTAGGTGAGATCTTAGACTAATCAAGGATTCGCTTATTAGCTCACTTAGCCATATACATATACCCTTACCTTTACCTTGGCCCCATTACAACCTTGAATAAGACCTCATGATTTTTGTATGTCTATATTCTATAATTGTTGATTGGTTAGATAAAGAACAAAGTTATAGAAAGTAAGGATAGAAAAAGAATAGAGTGATTAACCCAATAAACACTGAGTGACTAGTGAGTAAACACAAAATCCAGTGAGGGTTCAATAGCTCATCACTATATATCTCTGCTTAAATTGTTAATTATCTTGCAAGTTTGTGAAATATTTTTACCCATCTCAATTGTAAAAGTGCTTTAACATTATCTAAGGTTTGGCTATGCATATATGATTCCTTGAGGATATGAATTAATTTACCTACATGTAAGCTCGATGCCGTGATTTGTGTGTTGAGTATTTTTAGATCTCCTAAGGCAGGAATGATTTAAAGGATGGAAAGAAAACATACAAAAATGGAAGGAAAGCACAAAATGGAGTTTTTAAAGAAACTGGCAGCGATGCGAACGCATGGACGACGCAGCCGCGTGCCTAGCGCGAAAAGGCAGTGACGAGAATGCATGACTGAGGCGGACGAGTGCTTTGAGCAGAACACAGATGACGCGTACGCGTGACCAAAGCAAACGCGTGATAAGGAAAACTCCAGATGACGCGACCGTGTGACCCACGCGGACGCGTGATAGACGCCATGCACCAGAAACTGCAGAAAACGCTCCCAGCGATTTCTGAAACCCTTTTGGCCCAGATCCAAGTACAGAAATTACAGATTTGAGGTTATAAAGTGGGGGAATGCATCCATTCATAAGAGGTCAATTATTATTCACTTTTCACAATTTAGATGTAGTTTATAGAGAGAGAGGTTCTCTCCTCTCTCTTAGGTTTTAGGATTAGGATTCCTCTTAAAGGATTTAGGATTTCAACTCTTCATCAGGTTCAATATTTTTTTTACTTTATATTTCTCTTTTACTTTCAGATGCTTTAATGCTCTCATTTAATTACTTATGTTGTCAAATTGGCTTATGAACTCTCTATGTTTAGATTGATTTTCTCTTATTAATGCAATTGAGGTATTTCAGATTTATGATTCTTGTTTAGCTTTTTATATTCTTGGATTTATTTGATTAAATGGAGGCTCTTGAGTTATCAACTTATCGTGATTGATTGTTATGTCGGCTAATTGACTGGAATTCCACTAACTCTAGTCTTTCCTTAGGAGTTGGCTAGGACTTGGGAATCTAGCTAATTAGTTCCCTTGACTTTCCCTTGCTTTCGTAAAGGTTAACTAAGTGGGATTAACTTCAATTCTCATAGGAGTAACTAGGATAGGACTTCCGAATTTTCATACCTTGCCAAGAGTTTATTTTACAGTTATTTATTTATTTTACTTGTCATTTAAATTGCTTGTTCCTTACTCTCAAAACCCCCAATTTACAAAACTCATAACCAATAATAAGAACACCTCCCTGCAGTTCCTTGAGAAGATGACCCGAGGTTTAAATACTTCGGTTATCAATTTTAAAGGGGTTTGTTACTTGTGACAACCAAAACATTTGTACGAAAGGATTTTCTATTAGTTTAGAAGCTATACTTACAACGCGATCATATTTTTTATATTTCTTTACCGATAGAAAAACTGATTGTCAGTTTTGCACGCCTAAATGGAGCAGGGATGCTAAGTCCTTGACCCCTCAGGATCTATAGACCCCACAGGATCCCCACTACCCCACCTCTTCTTCTCTCCTCTTCACACCCTTTCATAACACTCTTCCCCAAATATCCTTCACCAATCACCTCTATATCTCTTCCCTAAATACGCTTCACCACTCACATCTATCCACTCTTCCCCAAAAACCCCTATCTCCAAATTCAAAAATTCCTTTCCCTCCCAAACCCAACCCCAATACATGAAACCTAACCCTCCCCCTACCCCTATATAAACCCCTCACCACTACTTCATTTTCACACATTACAAACACTTCTTCCCCCCTAGCCGAATACACTCTTCCCCTCCATCTCCTCCATTTTCTTCTTCTTATACTATTTTCCTTCTTCTTTTGCTTGAGGACGAGCAAACCTTTTAAGTTTGGTGTGGTAAAAGTATTGCTTTTGTTTTTCCATAACCATTAATGGCACCTAAGGCCAGAGAAACCTCAAGAAAGGGGAAAGAGAAGGCAATTGCTTCCACCTTTGAGTCATGGGAGATGGAGAGATTCATCTCAAAGGTCCATCAAGACCACTTCTATGAAGTTGTGGCCAAGAAAAAGGTGATCCTTGAGGTCCCTTTTAAGCTCAAAAAGGGCGAATATCCGGAGATCCGACAAGAGATTAGAAGAAGAGGATGGGAAGTACTCTCCAATCCTATTCAACAAGTCAGAATCTTAATGGTTCAAGAGTTCTATGCAAACGCATGGATCACTAGGAACCAAGATCAAAGTATGAACCTAAATCCAAAGAATTGGCTTACAATGGTTCGGGAAAAATACTTAGATTTCAGTCAGGGAAAATACTTAGATTTCATTCCGGAAAATGTAAGGTTGGTGTTCAACTTGCCAATGA
Organism: Arachis ipaensis; assembly: GCF_000816755.2. NCBI lineage: Eukaryota > Viridiplantae > Streptophyta > Magnoliopsida > Fabales > Fabaceae > Arachis > Arachis ipaensis. The sequence goes on along the minus strand of NC_029789.2, from coordinate 79,889,919 downwards.
TGTAAGAAAACGCACGCCCCTACACTAGAAGGGTCAACTTTGATCAAAGGTTGGACCAAGTCCTCATGGACATATGTGTGGAAGGAGCTCAATGGAAAGTTGACTCAAGAGGCAAGTCGGTTCAATTGAGAAGACCGGACCTTAAGCCTGTGGCTAGAGGATGGTTGGAGTTCATCCAACGCTCTATCATTCCTACTAGCAACCGATCCGAAGTAACTGTGGATCGGGCCATCATGATCCATAGTATCATGATTGGGGAGGAAGTGGAAGTTCATGAGATTATACCTCAAGAACTCTACAAGGTGGCTGACAAATCCTCCACTTTGGCAAGGTTAGCCTTTCCTCACCTCATTTGTCACCTCTGCAATTCAGCTGGAATTGACATAGAGGAAGACATCCTCATTGATGAGGATAAGCCCATCACTTAGAAAAGGATGGAGAAAACAAGAGAGCCCACTCATGGACCTCAACAAGAGCATGAGGAAATTCCCCATCATGAAATTCCTGAGATGCCTCAAGGGATGCACTTTCCTCCACAAAACTATTGGGAGTAAATCAACACCTCCCTAGGAGAATTAAGTTCCAACATCGGACAACTAAGGATGGAGCATCAAGAGCACTCCATCATTCTCCATGAAATTACAGAAGATCAAATAGCTATGAGGGAGGAGCAACAAAGGCAAGGAAGAGGCATAGAGGAGTTCAAGAGCACCATTGGTTCTTCAAGAGGAAGAAGACGCCACCCTCACCAAGGTGGACCCATTCCTTAATCTCCTTACCTATTTATTTTTTTCTGTTTTCATTCTCTATGCTTTATTTTTATTTGTGTCTCCATTACATGATCATTAGTGTCTAGTGTCTATGCCTTAAAAGCTATGAATGTCCTATGAATCCATCACCTTTCTTAAATGAAAAATGTTCTAAAAGCAAAAGAACAAGAAGTACATGAATTTCAAATTCATCCTTGAGATTAGTCTAATTATTTTGATGTGGTGGCAATACTTTTTGTTTTCTGAATGAATGCTTGAACAGTGTATATTTTTGATATTGTTGTTCATGAATGTTAAAATTGTTGGCTCTTGAAAGAATAATGAAAAAGGAGAAATGTTATTGATAATCTGAAAAATCATAACATTGATTCTTGAAGCAAGAAAAAGCAGTGAAGAACAAGGCTTGCAAAAAAAAAAAAGGAAAATGGCGAAGAAAAAAAGAAAGAAAAACAAAAAGCAAGCAGAAAATGCCAAGAGCTCTTTAAACTAAAAGGCAAGAGCAAAAACCCAGTAATCCTTTAAACCAAAAGGCAAGGGTAAAAAGGATCCAATGCTTTGAGCATCAGTAGATAGGAGGGCCCAAAGGAATAGAATCCTGGCCTAAGCGGCTAAACCAAGCTATCCCTAATCATGTGCTTGTGGCGTGAAGGTGTCAAGTGAAAAGCTTGAGACTGAGCGGTTAAAGTCGTGATCCAAAGCAAAAAGAGTGTGCTTAAGAACCCTGGACACCTCTAATTGGGGACTCTAGCAAAGCTGAGTCACAATCTAAAAAGGTTCACCCAGTTATGTGTCTGTGGCATTTATGTATCCGGTGGTAATATTGGAAAACAAAGTGCTTAGGGCCATGGCCAAGACTCGTAAAGTAGCTGTGTTCAAGAATCAACATATTGAACTAGGAGAATCAATAACACTATCTAAATTCTGAGTTCCTATAGATGCCAATCATTCTGAACTTCAAAGGATAAAGTGAGATGCCAAAACTGTTCAGAGGCAAAAAGCTACTAGCCCCGCTCTTCTAATTGGAGCTAAGTTTCATTGATATTTTAGAATTTATAGTATATTCTCTTCTTTTTATCCTATTTGATTTTTAGTTGCTTGGGGACAAGCAACAATTTAAGTTTGGTGTTGTGATGAGCGGATAATTTATACACTTTTTGGCATTGTTTTTAAGTAGTTTTTAGTATGATTTAGTTAGCTTTTAGTATATTTTTATTAGTTTTTAAATAAAAATCACATTTCTGGACTTTACTATGAGTTTGTGTGTTTTTCTGTGATTTCAGGTATTTTCTGGCTAAAATTGAGGGACTTGAGCAAAAATCTGATTCAGAGGCTGAAGAAGGACTGCAGATGCTGTTGGATTCTAACCTCCCTGCACTCAAAGTGGATTTTCTGGAGCTACAGAAACCCAATTGGCGCACTCTCAATTCTGTTGGAAAGTAGACATCCAGGGCTTTCTAGCAATATTTAATATTCTATACTTTGCTTGAGTTTTGATGACGGAAACTGGCATTCAAATGCCAACTTCCTGCCCTATTCTGAAGTTAAACGCTAGAAACAGGTTACAAATCAGAGTTAAACACCAGAAACAGGCTACAACCTGGTGTTTAACTCCAAGAAGAGTCTCTACACATGAAAGCTCAATGCTCAGCCCAAGCACACACCAAGTGGGCCCAAAAGTGGATTTCTGCATCATTTACTTATCTTATGTAACCCTAGCTACTAGTTTGGTATAAAAACTACTTTTAGTGATTTATTTCACATCTTTTGGATAATTTTATGTTCAGAGATCACGTTTAGGGGGCTGGCCATT
>NC_029789.2:79853121-79887256 GCF_000816755.2 Arachis ipaensis | reverse complement strand
CAACGGTGGCAACGGTGGAGTTTCTACACCCCATAGATTAAGGTGTGGAGCTCTGCTGTTCCTCATGAATTAATGCAAAGTACTATTGTTTTTCTATTCAATTCAAGCTTATTCTTATTCCAAGATATTCACTTGTACTTTAACCTGATGAATGTGATGATCCGTGACACTCATCATCATTCTCGCATATGAACGCGTGCCTGACAACCACTTCTGTTCTATCCGCAATAGCTTGAGTGTTTATCTCTTGGGCTCCTGGTTCAGATCAGAGTCTTCGTGGTATAGGCTAGAATCAATTGGCAGCATTCTTGAGATCCGGAACGTCTAAACCTTGTCTGTGGTATTCTGAGTAGGATCTGGGATGGGATGACTGTGACGATCTTCAAACTTACGAGTGCTGGGCGTAGTGACAGGCGCAAAAAGATCAACGGATCCTATTCCAGCATGAGTGAGAACCGACAGATGATTAGTCGTGCGGTGACAGCGCAGTTGGACCATCTTCACTGAGAGGACGGACGGTAGCCATTGACAATGGTGATCCCCCAACATACAGCTTGCCATGGAAAGGAGTATGAAGGATTGAATGGAGGCAGTGGGAAAGCAGAGTTTCAGAAGGAACAAAGCATCTCCATACGCTAATCTAAAATTCTTACCAATAAATTACATAAGTATCTCTATCTTATTTTATGTTTATTTATATTTTAATTATCAAAATCCCATAACCATTTGAATCTGGCTGACTGAGATTTACAATATGACCATAGCTTGCTTTAAGCCGACAATCTCTGTGGGATCAACCCTTACTCTTGTAAGGTTTATTACTTGGACAACCTAGTGCACTTGCTGGTTAGTTGTGCGGAGTTGTGAAAAGGAGTTGAGATTATAATCGTGCGTACCAAGTTGTTGGCGCCGTTGAGATCATAATTTTGTGCACCAGAGCACTATAACTTGTGGGGCGCAAGATAAATTAAGAGTGAGCAGGGCACTATATCCCTGGTCGTAGCAGAAAGGCAAAATCACCGGAGAAGTGTTGGGTTGGCATTTTGAGCCGACCAGTGATATCACGAGCCAAATCGGATAGACATTTATCATATGCATCAATGTGACATTGTTTGGGTGTGAATATTGTAATTGGTTTGCCTGTGTGAATAACTATGTTTAACTGCTAATTGCTATACTTGATATAACTTCTTTGTTTGTGTTTGAACCTCTCTACTTGTGTTTGTAACTAAAATTGGTTGGACTGTGACGAATTGAATGTTGTTTGAATTGTTTTGGCCTGAGGCCGTGATTGATTATGTGATGGGCTGGAGGTCGTGTCTGGTTTGAGTTTTTGGTTTAATAAAGTATGAAAAATTAAACTGGTTCAATATAGACTTAATGAATCTATACTTGGAACAGCTTGGTCATTCATACTATCTAGGAAAACTTTTGATATTTTTTACAAAAGGTTTTGGATTTTGAAGAATAAACAGATTTCTCTCTTAGAAAGTGTTCATACCATGAGTCGAGCCAGGCGAGCCGGGCTGGATGAAGATCAAAATGACTGACCTCTTTGTAAGATTGGTCGACACGACCTCTTCCCAAAGAACTCGGCCAAATTACTATAAAGGCCCAAGTAGGCCCAAAGAAGAAGATCACAACCCACTTAAAGGAGGCTGGCCAAAAATAAGGGGACCCACCCACAAAAGATAAGATAAGATAACTAACTTATCTCAAAGGGAGGTTACCACACACTACTATAAATACACTGGAACCCAGGTATAACTCAAACTTTGATTCTACACAAAAACTTGCCTAAAACACATGCTAACTTAAGCATCAGAGTCTCTCGCAGGTACCACCACCCTCTGGTGATCAAGGATCAACAGCACCACCAGATTCAACAAGTCAGATACGACTGCTCTGGCCATCACAATAGATCTCATCTGAGATCGACATTCAGTTTCAAGTAACCCTCAGAACATTGGCGCCGTTGCCGGGGAACTTGGAAGTCATCCCATCATCATGGCGGACAACCTTGACAACAATCACAACTCCGGCTTGGAAGAAAGAACCCCGCTTAAAAATACGGATGCCACATCAAAGGATGTGCCTCAAACCAAGGGGAACAAGAAATCTCCAAACACTAAAATCTTAGATACCCTCCGTGAAAAGCAGAATCACCTCAAACAGCTCGAACAAGAGGCCGAACATCAACTGGAAGCCGAGAGAGACCTCTGGAGGGAAACGAGACGTCACCGAGAGCTAGAGGACAAACTCACAAAGGTCAAGGCAGATCTCAAAACCAAGACTATTCATTCCAGTCATGAAGATAACTCCCACAAAGATCAAGATCCATTCACTAAAGAGATCATGAAAACTAAAGTCCCAAAGGACTTCAAAGCTCCTGACATGACCCCATATGATGGTACATCTGATCCAAGCCATCATCTAAGTAATTTCAGAAGCAGGATGTATCTCACAGAAGCCTCAGATGCAATTTGATGTAAAGCTTTCCTGGCTACCCTGACAAAAATAGCAATAAAGTGGTTCGACAGTTTGCCTCTAAGATCAATCACAAGTTTCGACAACCTAGCCAAAAAGTTCCTCGCCAGGTTCTCCATCCAGAAGGACAAGACCAAACACGTCCCAAGCTTACTAGGAGTTAAACAAGGAGATCAGGAAAGCCTTTGCAGCTACATGAAAAGATTCAACAAAGCATGTCTTGACATACAAAGTCTCCCAACAGAAGCGGCCATCATGAGGCTCATCAACGGCTTGAGAGAGGGACCTTTTAGCCACTCAATATCCAAGAAACACCCAACATCCCTAAAGGACATACAAGAACGGGCAGAAAAGTATATCAATATAGAGGAGAATTCCCGACTAGGAGAAACCTCAAAATCCAGATTCTCCTAACCACCGAATCTACGGGCATTCCACCAACGACTGCTTTGACCTAAAAAATGTCATTGAAAAACTGGTACGAGAAGGGCGACTAGATTGGTTTCTAGCCAATAGAACAGACAAACCAAGAAAAAGAAGGGATGAAGAGATCGGACAAGCTAAACGTCCCAATTGCACCCTGAAAGGCATGTCCACAGGATCAATGGAGGATTCGCAGAAGGAGGGATCTCTAAGTCATCACGCAAAAGACCCCTTAAGGAGGTGTATCATATTGGAGGAGGAGACAGGTTGGTCGACCTCCCCAATATCACCTTCACTCAGGAAGACGCTGCGGGCATCATCCCAGGGCATGATGATCCCATGGTCATTACCATAATACTTGCCAATGCCAACCTCCACCGAACGTTAATCGACCACGGAAGGTCCGCGGACATCTTGTTCAAATCCGCCTTTGATAAGCTCGGCTTGCATGATAAAGAGCTCAGAGCGTATCCGAATAGCTTGTTCGGACTTGGTGACACCCCGATTCAACCACTAGGATACATCTCCTTGCATACAACCTTCGGGAAGGAACTCGGTCCAGGACGTTGAGCATAGACTATGTTGTAGTCGACGTGAGCTCGGCCTACAACGCATTGATAGGTCAGACAATGTTAAACATGCTTGCCGCTGTAGTCTCCACTCCACACTTATGTATGAAGTTCCCCACTCCGGAAGGATCGCTACTATAAAGGGAGACCAAAAACTCGCGCGACATTGTTACAATGAAAGTCTGAACCTTAAAGGAGATCTCAGAGGAAAAGAAACCAACACTATAGAACTCGGGGGAATCCGAGCTCACGAAGAACTCTGCCCTCAGCCAGAAGGTGAAACTCAAGAAGTTCAAATTGGAGACAATCCAAACAAAACAGCAAGTATAGGAGCAAATCTGAGAGAAGACTTAAAGGGACTGCTAATAAAGCTCCTAAAAGATAACTCTGACCTCTTTACATGGAAGGCCACTGACATGCCTGGTATTGATCCCGGACTAATGTGCCACAAGTTAGCCGTATACCTAGGGTCTCGGCCAGTACAGCAAAAACGTAAGAAACTCGGCTCAGAAGGTCGCAAGCGGTAGAGGAGCAAGTACAGGCCTTGCTGGAGGCAGGGTTCATAAGGGAGGTAAAATACCCGTTATGGCTAGCCAATATGGTGTTGGTCAAAAAGTCAAATGGGAAGTGGTGGATGTGCACCGATTATACTGACCTCAACAAAGCCTGCCCAAAAGATCCCTACCCACTCCCGAACATCGACACACTAGTTGACGCTTCATCAGGCTATCAATACCTCTCCTTCATGGACACTTACTCGGGATACAACCAGATCCCAATGTATCAACCCGACCAAGAGAAGACATTATTCTTGACCCCAAAAGCAAACTATTGCTATATAGTTATGTCCTTCGAACTCAAGAACGCAGGGGCTACCTACCAAAGACTGATGAACAAAGTATTTGCCAATCACGTCGGAAAACTAATGGAGGTTTATGTAGATGACATGCTGGTAAAAACACAAAGTGAGGAATCGTTGTTATCCGACCTCGCTAAAGTGTTTGACACCATAAGAGAGCATAGTATGCGACTTAACCCTGCAAAGTGCACCTTTGCGGTAGAAGCTGACAAATTCCTGGGCTTCATGCTCACCCAAAGAGGAATCGAAGCAAATCTAGATAAGTGTCAGGCCATACTTCACATGAAAAGTCCGACCTGTGTCAAAGAAGTCCAGCAACTCAATGGAAGACTAGCGGCTCTATCTAGATTCTTAGCTGGATCAGCCTTAAGATCTCTCCCCTTCTATGCAACATTAAAGAAGGGACAGAGGTTTGAGTGGACCCCAGAATGCAAACAAGCCTTCCAAGATTTCAAGAAATTTCAGGGGCAACCACCTGTCCTTACTCGACCTCGGAAAGGCAAAGAGCTCATATTATACCTCGCCGTAGGGAGTTGGGCAATAGCCTCAGCATTGGTCAGAAAGGACGAAAGTGGGCAACAATCCATCTACTTCATCAATAAGGCTCTACAAGGGGTTGAATTAAACTATCAAAAGATAGAAAAGTTTACCTACACCCTCATACTCACTTCCCGACGTCTCCGACCATACTTTCAAGCTCACACCATCAGAGTACGGACCAACCAACCCATAAAGGGGATCTTACAGAAGACAGACCTAGCTGGAAGAATCCTACAATGGACAATTGAGTTGTTTGAATTCGACATCAAATATGAAGCTCGGACAGCTAGTTAATCCCAGTACCTGGCCGACTTCATCGCAGAGTATACCGACACCCCGGGCACCCCCACAAAGTGGAGCCTTTACGTAGATGGTTCCTCAAACAAAACCGGAAGTGGCGCAGGTGTCATTTTAGAAAGTGATCAGGGAACCCAAATCGAACTCTCCTTAAAGTTCGAGTTTCTCGCCTCGAATAATTAAGCTAAATGCGAAATGCTACTAGCTTGTTTGAGGCTAACTAGGGAAGTGGGAGCTCAAAGACTTACCATCTTTAGCGACCAAGTAGTCACTTAGTAAATAGAAGGGAGCTATCAAGCTAAGGATCCCACTATGAAAAAATACCTTGACAAAACCAAAGAACAGCTTGGACAATTTAAGGGATATGAGGTCCGACACACACCCAGGGAATAGAATGTCCGAGCTGATGCACTCTCAACACTAGCCAGCACCAAACCAGGGGAAACAATAGAAGTCTCATCCAAGAAACACTCTGATGGATGACTCCCATAATCAACTACCTCAAGTCAGAAACACTCCCTCCAGACAAAAAGGAGGCAAAAAGACTAGTAGGAGAAGCACAGTACCACACCATAATACAAGACGTCCTATATAAGAGAGGAATCTCTACACCTCTCCTAAAATGCGTCCCAACCTCTGCTACAAGGGAAGTTATCGAAGAATTCTACAGTGGCATGTGCGGCAATCACCTTGGGGCACGAGCCCTTGCCAAAAAGGTACTCTGAGCTGGTTTCTACTGGGCGACCTTGCAAAGAGAAGCAATAGAGTTTGTCAAGACATGCCCACCATGCCAGAAGCATGCCAACTTCCACATAGCTCCACCTGAGGAGCTCATCTGTGTTACTTTACCCTGGCCATTCGCGAAGTGGGGGCTCGACCTCCTTGGACCCTTCTCTCGGGGTTCCGGACAAGTCAAGTTTCTCATTGTAGGCATAGACTACTTCACAAAGTGGATTGAGGCAGAGCCGTTAGCTAACACCACCACCCAAAGAAGTCGGAAATTTCTATACAGAAACATTATCACAAGATTTGGGGCCCCATGCTCCATCACCACAGATAATGGTACTCAATTCACCAACAAAGGCTTTAGAAATCTGGTAGCTGATCTAAAAATCAAGCACCAGTTCACCTCTGTAGAGCACCCACAAGCCAATAGATAGGCGGAAGCCGCCAACAAAGTCATACTGGCCGGGTTAAAACGGAGATTACAGGACGCCAAGGGAGCTTGGGCTGAAAAGCTCCCACAAGTCCTATGGGCATATCGGACAACACCACATTCAACCACAGGAAAATCACCATTCCGACTTGCTTATTGAACGGAGGCAATTATTCCCGTGGAGATAGAAGAAAGATCTCCTAGAATGATCCTCTATAATGAAGATACCAATTCCCAAGCTCAAAGGGAAGAGCTCGACCTACTTCCAGAAGTCCGAGAAAGAGCTCGGATTAAAGAGGAAGCCCTAAAGCGTCGAATGGCTCTGAGGTATAATAGGAAGGTAGTCCGGCGAAGCTTCACCACCAATGATCTCATCTTAATCCGAAATGATATCGGAGCAGGTCGGTCAGGAGAAGGAAAGGACCATACCGAGTAACAGAAGTATTGGGGAAAGATTACTACAAGGTGTCCGACCTCGAGGGACGAGAGCTACCAAGGTCATGGCATACCTGTAACCTAACAAGGTACTATAGTTAGAAAATAATAAAAGATCTTAGGTCAAGGTGCACTTTTTTTCCTAAAAAGGTTTTTTTAATGAGGCCCTAGGCCAAGATTAACAAAGTTGCTTGACCTAGAAAGGTAAGCACTCATATGTATACACTCTTGTTCATATTTTTATCTTTTATTATCATTTGAATAAAGTTTTCGGATTCCCTAAAAAGTTTTCTACCAAGACGCATTAATCTAAGCTCATAAAACGCAAAAATTCATCGTCCGATTACAAAAAGGTCGGCAAGGTGAAAACCAAATTCATCGTCCGATTACAAAGAGGTCGGCAAGGTGAAAAACAAATTCATCGACTGATTACAAAAAAGGTCGACATGGTGAAAACCAAATTCATCGTTCGATTACAAAGAGGTCGGCAAGGTGAAAAATAAATTCATCGACCGGTTACAAAGAAGTCGGCAAGGTGAAAGCGATAGAAGCAGATTAATACAAGAAGTTATAAAAAGTAACCCATAAAAAAAAACATGACGAGATCTGACTAAAAATGGATTACTAAAAATAACTTGATAAGTCCCGACAGAGAAGTCGGACCAACGAAAGGATCAATAAAAAGGGACGAAGACACCTCCAAAAGGTCAAAAGTGCTTCGCTGAAAGGTACAAGTCTTGCGAAAACAGACATTACTTAAAAAGCGAAGGCACAAGTCAAAAACAGAGCTAAAAGGTCATCCAAGCAAACTATAAAGTAAAGGTTCCCCTCGGAACACTACCTAAAAAGTTGCTGGAACATGACTAAAAAGCTCACGTCAACATTAACCCAAGGCGCGACCTAGCAAAGCAAGCATGACCCCGAGAAAGTAATAAAAAGCCAAAAAGGTTAGAAATAACTGAAGGCTCAAGCATACTTAGCAAAAAGGGGGACAGCTCCGCTTAAACAAAGGAACGATCTCAAAGCAGGACTACAAAGAAGTCGACAACAAAAAAGGTTCTATAAGAACACTAAAAAGTTATCGGACAAGTTAGCCCGGAAACCAATAGATCACCTTAACCAAGCAAAAAGCAAGCCATGATTCAGAAGGGCCAAAAACCCACACTGTAAAAGAAGTCGGACAGGAAAGGTATCAAACCTCTATAAAGATCCACAAAAGTTGCGAAGGTATGACTAACATATCAGCAAAAGCATATCTATCATAAAGCATTAAAGACTTATAAGGCCACCCAAAAAGGCAGCCTTAGAGTTTAAAGTGTTTTGTTTAGTAAAATAAAGTTGCTAAAAAGCAACCAAATGTCAAAGAAGTCAACCATAAAGAGATTTACAAAAAACAAGTCTAAAGTCCACAAACTGGACTATAATACAAGCACCAAAAATTATAAATGATCTAAATTCTCCCCAGTAGTGGCGTCCTTGGCTGGAAGAGGAGGAATGGTCGCGATCGGGACGGCATCAACAGTTCCATCCGGCCTATTCAAAATTTGCACATCAGGATCAGGCTCTGGTTGGTTGACTTCTGAAGGGACGGAAGATGCTGAAGTGGCTGTAGCTTTCCCTGGTGGCACAAGAGGAGGACTCTCTTCCTCGTCATCTGGGGCAGACACGATCTTGCCGTCCTCCATTACATTATCCAAACTGAATAAAGTGAGGTCAAGCTCGGGGGTAAGAACTCAGACCTGGGCCTTCAAATTCTCATATGCATCAGTCACACTACCCACCAGATGACCCTGGAGCTCAGCATAGTCAGCCTGAGCAGATTCAAGCCTCTCATTAATTTCCAGCAACTCGCTATAGGTACGGGTGTAGCTCTCCTTGTAATTTTTTGCCATTTCTCCAGCCAAATTTGCAGCTGCCTCAGCTGCAGTAGCCCGGGACTTCTCCCTCTCCACATCTAGCTCCAGCTTTGCCACCCTGGCATCGAGTTCATCCTTCAAGCCCTTAATCCTGTCGAATTCTGACATGGCGTCCTCCATAAAGGCCTTAGTTACATGAACCGGAGAATCCCGGATAACACGAAACAAGGCCGTCCCAAGGTTGGCCATCCGAATACTATTACTAGTAATAAAATCCAGATGGCGAAGAATAGAGACATCATCCAAGGGAACTTTACCATAAGGGGATATCACCTCGGCGGTAAAACCCACGCCGTCAAACTCCTGGCTATTCAGATCATAAGTACCAATAGTTTTTTGACGCTTTGTGGGAGGACCAGTAGCAGTAGGAGAGGAGGCAGCACCGGAAGTTGCCTGAATAGGGTCAGAAGGAATCATCCGGACCCGAGGAGTCGGAATGATCTTCCTCGGCCCAGAAGCATCAGAAGTCGGCTATTTTGGAGGCACTTGAGAAGACCCTCCCTCTGCAGTCTTGGCCGATATATTTTGTACAGCCGTCGCCTTCTTGGCCCTGCGGAAGGCCTTCATAGAGTCACTAGACTTCACCATCTCTGAAAAAGACACTAGAAAAACAAGTTAAAAATAAAGGAAAGGACAAGTCGGCAAAAAACAGAGGAAAAGCTATCAGAAAAGAAATCGGACGCTACTCAGCTCAGCACGAAGAATGGAAGGATCCCCCGGAAACCTCTTGGTATCTAAATGAGGAGGTTCCCCCCAGTGCTCCTCCAAAACAATCATAAAAGCCTGTTCAACTTCGTCCAGGCTCTCCCAAGAATACTTAGTATTTACTGTATCTTTTTGCCACCACAAAGGAAAGGTGGGTTCATTATTCTTATCTAGAAAGAAGGGCCAAGCATCTCTAGCAGCTCGGACCTTGAAGTAATAGTTCTTGAAATCACGGAAGGACTCATCAAACATTTCAAACACCTTTTTCCCTGGGTAGCTCGGAAAGAGATCCAAAAAGCCTTTTTCTTGGCTACTCCAGGTTTGGTCAAAACAAACAGATAGAGAAAGAGAGGTACAGTAGGTCGAACACCCAATTCCTGACACAACAACTGAAAGATCTTTATGAAACCCGAAGAGTTCGGATGAAGTTGAGAAGGGGCTACGTTGCAGGTCCATAAGAGGTCGGTCTCGAAATTAGTAAAAGGGATAGTGATATTCAGCTGACTAAAAAAGTAATCATAAGCATAAAATAAAGGTCGTTCTCCCTGAGTCAAGGGAGGGAAACTAACCCTCTCCTCAGGATCAGGCGATAACAGTTCATAGTTCTTTTCATCGTTCCTATTGCTACAAATCCTGTGAAATCTCCTAAGTCTCTCACAGTATTCCGGATCGGCCATAGTAACGCACATAAGGACTATAGAGTCCAGCCAATCGGCCATTTCCACGGGGATCTTGGTAGACATCTCAATAATATTTTTTCGGGAAGACATATGGCAACTACACCTACAGCAAAGGAAGATAACAAGGGTCACTACTAAAAAACTTGGACGAAATACACAAAGAAGGAACAGCCAATCAACATAGAGGTGGGGCAACAAAAAGGGCACCCCATGGTCTACAGTAACAAGGAGTATTCAGCAAAGCCTAGGGGCACCCTTTGGAGGAAATAACAGAAAGAGAATCCAAAAAAGGAGAAGACGCAAAATAACACTAACCAACCTTAGACCTTTCAAACACGCAAAAAGCTCAACTTAAAATACCAGCATTCCCTCATACATTCCCCAATATAAGCAAAACTACCGATAGGCAACAGAAACCTCAAAGGTGCACATTTTAGTAAAACAGGTGCAGCAGAAAAACCACAACGTCGATCGAAAACAAAGACACAATATTTCTGCAAAAGGATCACGCTTCTCAAAGACAAACTCAGTAAAAATCAAAACTTTGCAAACATGCAACGGTGAAGACATACATAAAGACGACTATCGAAACGTAAAAAGGAAGGAGAATACCAACCTGTAGAGGAAGAAAAAAATAAGCACGAGGGAAGGATCTGACAGAAGCAACGATCGAATCTGCACCAACGAAACACTCTCGAGTAAAGAAGATAGAAGGCTTGGGGGCGTGATTACAAGAAGAAGTCAGAAGAACAAAGCGCCTAGCAAACAACAAGCAAAGAACGAAGAGAAAGGGAGGAAGAAACTGAAAGTGATTCTTTAATTTCAAAATGAAATACAAAAGAGGGAAAAGAAGAAACGACAAAGGGAAATTTAATGAGTTTCTAAAACCCTCGCACATTCCCAAGGAAGCACAATGCACGCTACAATCAAAATAGAAAGAGAGAAACGCTTCGCATTCAAGCAGAAGCAAGCCTGCCAGAAGTTACACAAGAGATCAACCGAAAGCTAAATGCTCGAGCATGACTTCCTCAAAGGGGTCGAAGTCTAAAGACACGACCTCAAGGGAAAGTTCGAACTCAAGCAGGGCCACTATTCATACCATGAGTCGAGCCAGCGAGCCGGGCTGGATGAAGATCAAAACGACCGACCTCTTTGTAAGATTGGTCGACACCGACCTCTTCCCAAAGAGCTCGGCCAAATTACTATAAGGGCCCAAGTAGGCCCAAAGCAGAAGATCACAGCCCACTTAAAGGCGGTTGGCCAAAGATAAGGGGACCCACCCACAAAAGATAAGATAAGATAACTAACTTATCTCAAAGGAAGGTCACCCCATACTACTATAAATACACTGGAACACCCAGGTATAACTCATACTCTGATTCTACACAAAAACCTGCCTAAAGCACGTGCTAATTTAAGCATCGGAGTTTCTTGCAAGTACTAGCACCCTCTGGTGATCAAGGATCAACAGCACCACCAAATTCAACAAGTCAGACATGACTGTTCTGGCCATCACAACAGATCTCATCCGAGATCGACCTTCAGTTTCAGGTAACCCTCGGAATAGAAAGGATTTCAGATTTTTGAATATAAACTGTTGGTTTTTGGAACAATACATAAGACGAACAATGGTCACTGTACTCTGAAAATAGATTTATTTTTACGTATCTTATTATAGCAATTCTGTAACCCTATAGTGAGAACCCTTTCGAGGATGATGTTCTCACTCCCCTACAGGCGTTTCCTTTTCAAGATATCGGAGAAGAAGTCACGAAGAGTTTATTTCATTTCCATTTATATGATGTATTGTATTGTTTTAGATATTATGTTTTTCCCTCGCCTTTATCTGTTCACGTTTTGTAAGAGGGATATGATTTGTATTATGTAATGCTTGCAAGTCAATATTATAAATATATATACATATTCTTGTTAAGTTTTGTATATGGTTTTCGAGTTTGTATCTATGTTTTCAACTAAAAAGTCTTTTGAAAGGTTATACGGTTTTAAGTTTTTAACAGGCTTCTATCTTAATATTAAATATATTTAGAGTCGTCATAATATTCGAGCTATCAGAGTGGCGCAGCCGGAAGCGTGACATTTATATAGTGAGGGTGTTACATTATGGTATCAGAGCAGTCCTTCCTGTAGAGCCTAAGGAATGGACTGACTATGCTTCAATTGCACACTCTGAGCGTTTGTCATGTAGTAGGTCTCATTCAAATAACAACAATTAGAGCTTTATGCACATGACTGTTTATTGATTAATGTTGTTAGTCTGTCATTGTATACTTTTTGGTATTAAGTTTGGCCGGCTTAACACTAGTGGATTATGTATATGGAAGCACTAACAGGTTATCATAGATAATATATGATGAGCGAATATTTTATACGCTTTTTGTCATAGTTTTCATATAGTTTTTAACAGGTTTTACTTAGTTTTTATTAAGTTTTATAGGTTTTAGTGTTAAATTTACATTTTTGGATTTCACTTTGAGTTTGTGTGTTTTTGTATCTTTTCAGGTATTTTCTGGCTGAATTTGTGGAGATGGAGTAGAAGTCTGATTCAGAGACAGAGAAAGCACTGCAGATGCTGTCCAAATCTGACCTTCTTGCACTCGGAAGGGATTTTCTAAAGCTACAGAAGTCCAAATAGAGTGTTCTCAATGGCTATGGAAAGCTGACTTCCAGAGATTTCCAGCAATGTATAATAGTCCGTACGTTGTTTCGGATTAGAAGGCCAAAAACTGGCGTTCAGCACTACAAGATTAATATTTATTTGAGGGAATATTTTGGTGGAGGTTTTTAAGAACCTCCACAATATATTTTATTTATGGCAATTTTAAAAACCCCTACCCATAATTAATTAAAATTCAACATTTAGGAAACAAATCTCATTTTCCCTTATTCCCGAAATAAAAGGCGTTTAGTTAGCTGAGAGAGTGGGTATGGAACCCTAGGTTTCCTACCGCCAGTTTCGCGCCGTTTTCGCTGCCGTTTTCATTGCTGGTGCCGTTACCACTGCCATGTTCATTGCAGTAGAGAGCTTCTGGATCGAGCCACCTCTTCTGTCAATGCGTTTTTAGATCAGTTCTCTTCTCTATACTGTCGTTTCTGCCACTGCTGCCTCCGCAGTTTCCACCACCATTGTCGCCACAGTTTCAGCCATCGATGCTACCGTAGTTGCCATGGTACAACGCATTTTCAGATCTGTTCATTCCTGAGTTTCTTCTTCAACGCTGCTTTCTCTCACTCCAATTTCTCCTTTGAACTGCTACTGGTACTTCTTTTTCTTCTTCTTCCTAATTAATTTGTTGATATTTCTTCTTTGTTAACAATAAATTCTAGCCTTTTCAGTTCTGATGCAACTTTCGTACTGATACTCCCTCTTGTTCTATATTTTTTTAATTATTTTTCATTTGTGTTGATCTTGGAAACGAGGTAGGGAAGACATGATAATTGATAAAAAAAATATTAGAATTATGTTATATTAGTTTCACTACAAGAAAAATGGCTTATGGCCACGCTTTTTTTGCCACGCTTTAAAAGCGTGGCCAAAAGTGGTCAATGGCCACGCTTTTGTGAGGGTGGCGATTGAATAGAGATTTGGCCACGTTTTTTCTTGCCACGCTTCAAAAACGTGGCGAAAAGGGTCAACGGCCACAATTTGGAAGGGTGGCAATTTATTAGAGAAACGGCCACATTTTTTTCTACCACGCTTCAAAAGCGTGGCCATAGAGTGAAAGAGAGACGTTTTAAAAGCGTGGCGACAGGGTTTCATTATGGCCACGCTTACAAAGCGTGGCCATATCCTAGTATTCTTTTGGCACGCTTTAAAAGCGTGGCCATAGAGAGAAACTGGGACGTTTTAAAAGCGTAACGAGAGGATTTCATTACGGCCACGCTTACAAAACGTGGCCAAAAGGTTTTTAAACAAAAAAAACCTAATGACCCGGCCCCCAACCCGGTCCCCAACCCATTGGCGATGCTCTTTCACCCTAGATACCCTAATCGAGCTCTCACCCTGGCTACCCCTGGAAGAGCTCCTCCCATTCCCTTCGCCCTTCGCCTTCCAAACCACTTCCATACCCTAATCGTGTCACAATCTTCTTCATCTTCTTAATCTTCATCTTCGTCTTCATACTCTTCCTCTCTTTCTCGTTCTTCGTCCGTTCTTTCTGGATCTCTCTGTTCACCTTCGAATTCCACAAATTAAATTTCGAGCTCCACCAAACATGGGTGACGGCAAGGTCAATCTCCTCGATGATCTCTTCTCCTCCAAGCCCTCCGATTCCAAAGGTCTGATCTCTTCTTCCAACGCTTCTATTTTTTTTTATTTTCTCGATTTTTTCCGTTGTTTTTACTTTTAGGGCTTTCCCTTTCGATTTTCATTTTCCTCTAAATCGCTTTCAAATGGTTGCTTCTCGTTTCGTTTTTGCAATAATTGTTCACTTTCTCTCTGTCTTGATCCATTGAATCTCAATCCCTGATTTGTTCTCTCTATCAATCGCATGCTCAACACGCAAGTTCCTTCTTGGTTAATTGATAATGGATACCTAATTTTGAATGTTGTTTTGTGTGATTTTAGCTTTTGAATTTTGATATTTTAGCTGTTATATTTTTTTACAATCCCTAAACTAGTTACCTTTCTCTGTTAGCAAAATTGATCTTGATGGCTAACTAGATATCATCTTTTAGGAACTATCCTCTGTTAATGGGTACATGGAAGGTTGCCCCTGCTCTGGTAGCTGGTTGTGTTGCAATATTGAAGCCTTCCGAATTGGCATCTGTGTATGTTTCTCAGCAGCTCTTGCAAAATCTTTACTTCTTTTTGAGTCTTGGTTAATTTTGCTGAACTATAGGCTATGCTTTGCTTTATTTCAGGACATGTTTGGAGTTGGCTGACATATGCAAAGAAGTGGGCCTTCCTCCGAGTGTACTAAATATTCTCTTTATGTATAATAGATTAGAAATAAATCTAGTAACTAAAGAACAATGAATATACGAGAAGCTCGTACACCATATGGTATTGGCCATTCTTAAACCTGAACTCCAGAGTTCAAAATTAAAGCTTTTTCTTTGGTCATTACCTTTTTTTTTTCTTTTAAATTTTTAAATAAAGCTTGTCTTTTCTGCTCCTACTATATACACTATAGTATATTGACTTTAAAATAAAGGATTTTTGCAGCATCAGTTTCCATAACATTAATATTGGAAGGCTAAAAACAAAAAACAAGTGATATTGGACTGTGCTAATTGTTTTTCTTAATTTGTCCTTATGCTAATATCTTGGGGCCTCAAACAGTAAATCAGTAAGTGTTCCATTTTATGGTGTTTTAATTGCTGTACATTTTTACTTCCTTGCAGTCTAAGATGAAGCGCATTGGAATTGATACTGAAGCACTCAAAGAGCTCTTTGGGAAGAAAATTATGGAGCTTGAGGAGGAAAAAAGAAAAGTGCAGGTTTGGACATAGTTAGGTTTAAATACTTTTTAGATAGCACACAAACGAAAAGTTTTTTCTGGTTTGGTTTAATTTTTGTCTACATTTTTTTGTGTAACTTGTTTTCAAAATTTTGTAAAAAGGAAGTCGTGAAAATAAGAAATGAAGACAGTAAACAGTATTTTTCTTATGTTTATGTTTTTCTTTTCACAATTATGAAAACAAAAACATAAGAATGAAAACAAGGAATCAAAATATTGTTTACAGAAATCTCAAGATGTTCATGGCCAAAAATTGAAAGCACTGGAAGCACAGGTAATATCTCGATATTATTTTCATGGTAATTGTCCTTTTCCAATGTCAAATAGTGTTCGAGTTATTTATATATTAAAATCTTGAACATCATATTTTAGACCTCAAAAAGAAACAAGAAAACCAGGTGCAGCTACTAAAGCAAAAGGAGAAGAGCGAAGAAACTGCAAAAAAATTCCAAGCTGAAATATAGTACATCAAGGATCAAAAGGCACCTGCGTTTAATTTTTGAGCTACTTAATTATTGAAATTTTTACTTTGTATCTGATATTGGATTTATGAAAACTGTAGGTCCAATTGCAGCATAAAATGAAGCAAAAGGCAGAACAATTTCGACAATGGAAAGCTTCTCGAGAAAAGGAGTTACTTCAGGTGATTTGCTTCTATAAATATGTAATCAATATTCTGTTTTCTTGTTTCAAAAATGCAGTGGATCTTTCAAGCCTTATAATAATTAGTACTTAATTGTGCACAATATACAAGTCAATCAGT
The DNA here is from genome assembly GCF_000816755.2 of Arachis ipaensis. Classification (NCBI taxonomy): domain Eukaryota; kingdom Viridiplantae; phylum Streptophyta; class Magnoliopsida; order Fabales; family Fabaceae; genus Arachis; species Arachis ipaensis. The sequence continues at coordinate 79,870,946 of NC_029789.2, read as the reverse complement.
TCTCGGATTGCCAAATAGGCGTGCAAGTTGGTGACAACAATTGAGCTTTACCTTTTCCACTATTTGATGTTTATGCTGAACTTATTGGTATTGCCATATAGTAACTAAAATTTAATTCTTTATCTGTTTTTCGATTTGGTAAGCTGAAAAGATTTGCTTGGAGAGAACTGCAAATAGCTACAGACAACTTTAGTGAGAGAAATGTTTTAGGACAGGGAGGCTTTCAGAAGGTTTATAAAGGTGTTCTACCCGATGGCACAAAAATTGCTGTTAAAAGGTTAACCGATTATGAAAGTCTCGGTGGAGATGCTGTTAAAATGTTATAGTGAACTTTGCTGCTTAATTAATACGTAGAATAATGTGCTTATATATATTTGGTTGGTTTCAGAGAGTATAAGCAGGAACTGTCCCACTATGGTCAAAAGATCAACATCATCCTTAGCAAACTCAGGAAGCAAATCACTCTCTGCAATCTACAGATAGGTGAGAAGAAATTTTTAGATCCCATAAAAGCATTATTATTATTATTATTATTATTATTATTATAGTTTTGTCAAAAATGTAGACATGTACAGGACAAGACGAAGAACTTACATGGTTTACGTGTTTTAACTATTAAATGAAATAGAGTAATTTATTTATTTCTTCTCCTTACTCAAAAAGTCAAAATTAATAAAAAGTGCAAACCTTGACTGTATTGAACTACTATATATAAAATTGGCTCCTTATTAGGATTATTCTAGATTAAAATTAAGCGAGATCTGTTACAAAATTGTTTTTTTTAATAAATAATTAGCTAATAAAATTTTAAATGTATAAAATTAAGGGTTTAGTTGATATTGTATAGAGAAATTGGGAAATTTAGAAAATAAATATATTATGTTATTATTAGGGAAAAAAACTCAGTTGTTCTATACTAATCAGTTTTATTATCTAATTTTGCTTTACAGAGGAGGCAGAATATATTCGCAAGCTCATGAAACTTTTCGAGGTTGCCTATCATCTTTGAGGTATTTAACCATCAACTTATATGGTACATGAGTAGTCCTGCTAGTTATAAATAAAATTGGCTTTGCGAGAGTAATATTTTTACAAGAGTTGCCTCCATTTTGCTTCTTTATTTTGTTTCATTCCTATAGCTATTTAACATTCTAGGGTATAATTATCATCATCATAACAGAGTCTTAGGGAAATAAAACACGAAAGAGAAAGATGAAGCTGATCTATATAATCATTAGAACTATCATAATGTAAGCTTACCCAATTTCGAATATCCACTAGATAGCATAAAAAATTCTGTATCCTGCTCTGCCAGATTTAAATTTATATTGATAACATAGAACTGTATATTGTTGTTTATGCTGGCTTCTAAAACTTAGGTCATTTTCTTATGAAGAACTCAAACCTGGGGAGGCTGTTTTGGATTGGCCTACGAGAAAAAAAGTGGCTCTGGGAGCAGCCCGAGGCCTAGAATATCTTCATGAGCAATGCAATCCTAAGATTATTCATCGGGATGTGAAGGCAGCTAATGTATTACTGGATGTGAAGGCAGCTAATGTCATTTCTGTAGCTATATGTTACTAGTTATTGTTTGATTTATCTTGTAATAAAAATTGCATACTTCATTTATTGGTTTGGTAATAAAAAAGGATTGAAAATTTATATTTTGCAACAATGAAGGTAAAAATCAAAAAAAGGATTTTTTTTCCAACTTGATAAGGCTATCGCCACGCTTTTAAAGCGTGGTTTTTTTTACAACTTGATAAGGCTATCGCCACGCTTTTAAAGTGTGGTCTTATCTTTTGCTATCGCCACACTTTAAAAGCGTGGCAATATCTCGTCTACTGTCACGCATGTAAAAGCGTGGCCATATCTACTCTATTGCCACGCTTTAAAAGCGTGGCCCTACCTTCCACATATGATCACGCTTTAAAAGCGTGGCCATATTTCCCACCTACAGCCACGTTTTTACAAGTGGCCGTTTGTAAAAAAACGTGGCAATAGGCTGAAAAAAGCGTGGCGGTAGCTCAAAAAGCGTGGCGAAAAGCTATCGCCACGCTTTTTCAGCTTTTCGCCACGCTTTAAAAGCGTGGCAATAGACGTGTTTTCTTGTAGTGTTTATTTTCTAATGGAATATATTTTAGGATTGTGTTGTTTATTATATTTCAGGATTGCATTGCTCGAACAAACAGGAATTGGAAAGAATGCCAGCCACATTTGTTTCTTCAATTTCAATCACTTCTCGATTATTTGATTCTTTTTCATGAGGTTTTTTTTTCTACAAGGAAGATCATTGTTATTTTGTTGAATGTTACTTAATTTTGTTTTCTTTACCAAAGTCTCAATGCAATTATCTTATTAACTCAGCCGATTTTGGAGGTTATGTTAGTTACTTCTACACCTAATGTTTACAAATTTAGAGCATAAACACTTGTTTAATTTAAAGCTTCAACTTACAACTACTCTAGTGAAGGTTTTGAATTGAATGATTGGTTTTATTTATATTACCCTTGAGATGATTTCTCTTATGAAAATACATGAAGCATGTCCATAGATGTCAGAACAACATGCATTTAACTGTTTCTCAATCAATCTCATGATGTGTGTCAGGGACACTAAAAGATGCCAAAGGAGTCGCCATCTCTAAGGTTCCTTTACCTTATCATCTTGCCTTGCTCTTTACCAACATTTTCCTGAGGATCTTGGGATATTAGCATGTGCGCTTTTTTGCTTCTACGGGTCCCATCCCCATCCCAATGTGTTCACAGGGCAATTTTTTTAAAGTTGCTACTTGTTTTCATAAGCTATATTATACACTGTTATAAGATAATTTCTTAGTTAAATCTTATTATATAATAATTATATGTTGTCCCTTTTTCTTTAGTTATTGGACATATGTGTGGTAACTCATGGTTTGGACTAATACCATTTTGACTGTGTTTACGAGACGTGTTGTTTATATATTTAAAATTGGATGTAAGTCAAAGAATGAATGATGGTTTGAATATTACAATATGGAGTATATTAACTTATTCCATATGGTTTGAATGTTACTTAATTTTATTTTCTTTAGAAGCTCTATATTATTATTCTTCTCTCAACATGGGACAAAGGATTTGGGATTTTATTTTGTTAATTATTTGGTCCAACAAGTGGTAAAAGTTGAGTTGTGTTATGATTAAGAGGAAACCATTTTGGCATTACTGATTTAGATTTAGTGCTTAGGATTATGCTTTTATTCTGGTTGCTCTGCTGTTCTTAGGTTATTTGATATAATTGTAACTATTTTTTGAAGGAATTGTTGAGGGACTCCAAACAAAATTCTTTCGGCAGAAGAAATCATGTGAAGATAAAAATAATCATTTTATTTCTTCTTATTACTTTTTTGTTTGTTTCCTTCTTACATGGTTTTAATTTCATTAATTATTAGTGCTGATGATGTTATTAATTAATAGTATTTATTTATTAGAACAGATCTCATATGAGAAGACAGCCACTGATAATAATAACAGATGCAGAGTTTTATACTTCACCAGTTTCTTGCTATTGCTTTTGAACAAAGTTTGTTGAGGTAAGATAAGAATTATGATATCAGTTTTAATATTAGTTTTAATTATTTGTTTGGCTTTGAATGCAAGTGGGTTTTTTGGTTCCATTCTTCAGGCTGGGTTGCCAGTAGACCACACTAGTGTATGCCTTATGTAAATAAAATTTCAAATTAATTCTATTAACAAATCTGTTGTGACCTTATGCACTTTTATTCACAACAAATACGTTGGTATTAGAGGATTAGCATTTGAGATTTGAGAATAAGAATTTGTAAGAGAGAATTTGTGACATTTTTGTCAATTTTGTAACTTCATTCATAAAAAACTTGTAACTTAATAATAATTTTTTGTAACAGGTTAAGAAATGAGTGAGAATCAATGGAGACTAGATGTAACTCATAACTAGATGTTCATTATCTCTTACATATGAGCTATGTTCCTCTAGTTAGATGTGGTTAAAGCGTTAAGTTGTGTTTCTACTAATTTTATCTATCATTTTAAATTACCTCAACTTTATTTATAACAATCAGAATCAACTTTATTTATATCTCCCAACTCTATCTATATAGCTAAAGTGAGTTCACCCTCATATATATTTTCCCCTTAATTCATTATTCTTGTTCTATATCTATGCTTATTTATCTATCACAGTTATGTTGTACTTAATAACTGATGCTTTTATTCTTGAGTTTGAGGACTAGTTGTTACTCTAGCTTGGAAAATTCAATATTGAACTAGGTACTGATTTTATTTCTGGTTTTATTATGCATTTGCTTAGGTTTCTTCTGTTTCTGGGATTAAAGTGGGTACTAATTTTTCTCTCACTAGTTTCTTGCTATTGCTTTTCAACAAGCACTTGTTGAGGTAAGATAATAATTATATCTTATTTTGTTTTAAATATGTTAGAAGCCTATTATAGATTTGTAGTTTATTATGTTAGAAGTCCTATATATATATTTTAGTAGTACACGTCTAGTAATTATTTTTTTCTACTTGAAGTTTAACTAGAAACAATGGATAAATCTTGGATTGCTAAGCCACGAAACTCAGATGAATACATAGTCGGTCTAGAAAACTTCTTGGATTTTGCATTTCAACATGGAGCAATTGAGAATAGTAAGATAATATGTCCATGTCCAAGTTGTGGGTTTCGCAAATGGCATGCTCGAAAGGATGTTAGAGATCATTTACTTTACAAACCATTCCCTAAGAATTATGTTGTATGGAACTTTCATGGCGAGAAAGAAGTAACCAAATTCTCAACAAGTGCACATGTCATGTGCGAGACATTGGCAACTCAACATCCCCTAGATAACATAGTAAATGATGCTTTCGGGATACATATGGATCAGGAGAGCGGTGAGGATTCAGGCACGGAAGATTTTGTAAACGATGAGCCAAGAGAAAATCGTAGAGACTTTGATGAGTTTCTCAAGGAAGGCAATCAAAAGCTATAGGAAGGAAGCGACTTCACAAAGCTAGAATTCATAGTCAAATTGTATCATATTAAAGTCTTGTGTGGACTAAGTGACAAGGCCATTACCATGATACTTGAGTTGGTGAGGGATGCTTTTAGTTGTGTGAATTTGCCTACGACTTTTGATCAAGCAAAGAAACTAATTCGAAAACTAAGTCTTGACTATGTTAAGATAGATGCTTACCCTAATGATTGTATGTTGTTCGAGGATGAAGACCCAAACAACATCCAACAAACATGCAGTCATTGTGGTGCTTCTAGGTGGAATTCTAAGAAGAAGAAGAAGAAAAAGCAAGCTGCCAAGGTTTTGAGATACTTTCCGTTGAAACCAAGGTTGCAAAGATCGTTCATGTGTCGTAAAACTGCAGAGCATATGTTATGGCATGCAACAGCGAAGGGAAAAAATGACAAAATGGTGCATCCAAGGGATGGTGAGGCGTGAAAGACTTTTGATTTGACACACAGAGAGTTTGGATTCCATCCTAGAAATGTTTGCTTAGGACTTGCTCAACATCAACCTCCTTTGTTTTTGCATCTTCCTCTTCTTCCATGTGTGAGGGTGGAAAGTTCTCTAATTCACTGGAGTATAAACTCCTTTGATTGATTTCCTCACTTTCTTCCATAGGATCTTGCATTATATCTCTTAGAAAAGAATTTGCTTGCTCCTCTTCCTGTGACTTGATAATCGACTGCACATGTTTCTCTACATTTTTGACACTTGTCTTTATATTATGTATGCATTCTTTCATGAGAAGCTCAAGATCTGATGGTATTTGAAATGAATAAGGAGATGGCGGCTCTTGATATGGATAAGAAGGAGGTGATGGTTCTTGATAAGAGCAAAAAGATGATGGTTCTTGATAAGAGCAAAAAGGTGATGGTTCTTGGTATGGATAGGGAGATAGTGGCTCTTGATATGGGTAGAAAGATGATGGTTCTTGATATGGATAGAGAGGTGGTGGTTCTTGGTATGAATATGGAGATGGTGGTTCTTGATATGAATAGAGAGGTGGTGGCTCTTGATAGTTGGAACATGGAGCACTGAAGTGTCTTTGGTTTTGACCTTGCTAACCAAACTTTGGGTAGTTCCCCCATTCATAATGATATGAATCACTACTCGGGTGTGAGTAGTAACCCATATGATCTCTCTCCATTATTTTTCCTTAGCACAAAACACCAAACAGAATTAAACACACCATGTGGTAAACAGGAAAGCAAAGAAGAAAGAACAGAAAGAAAATTTAAACTCAATAGATAAAATAACTAGTAAGAATAAAACAACTACGGGGACACCAAACTTAATTTCAGAAATTGAGAAAGAAAAAAATAATGGTTTAATTGAAAGTTTTTTTTTTTATTTTTTTGGAAATTAAAGACAGAAATAAAATAAAACTAATAAAATATAGGAATTTTTTTATTTTTATAATGAACAGAAACAAAACGAAAATAAAAGAAAATAAAAATAAAAAGGAAAAATAAAAAAAATAAAACGACCTAAAGTTTTGAAAAGAAAAAAAATAAAAGGAAGTGAAATCAACAGTGGGACAGGGAAACCAAAACGAAAAGCAAGGAAAAAAAACAAAGAAAAAAATGAAAATAGAAATTAATAATATTAAAATAAAACTAATTAAAAGAAAAATTATCTAATCTAAGCAATCAAACAACTGATAGTTGTTAATCACAGTCAATCCACGGCAACGGCGCCAAAAACTTGGTGCGGTATTTGTAACCCACTAACTTACCGGCAAGTGCACCGGGTCGTACCAAGTAATACCTTACGTGAGTAAGGGTCGATCCCACGAGGATTAATGGATTAAGCAACAATAGTATTTGATAGGCTTAGTTAGACAAACAGAAAAGAGTAATTGAGAGTTCAAAAGAATTAAACAATAAAGAAGAGTTTGAAGACAGGCAGTTGAATAAGTTGGGAGTAAAATATTGAGAAGACAGTTAAGGTTTCAGAATTATCTATTTTTCCGGATTAACTTTTCTTACTAACTATTTTAATTATGTAGGATTTAATTTATGACAAACTATATGTGACTAGACCCTAATTCCTTAGACCTTCCTAGTCTCCTCTAAAATTCATTAGCTACTAATTCCTTAGTCAATTAATTCCAATTAGAAGGTGATGATCAAATTCCAGTTTATATGCCACAAAAACTCTAATTACCCAAAAATAAAAGGATTATATGTCACGTATCCCGTTAAATCCAGATAATTAAAATTTAGGAGAATATGTTTTCAAGCTGTTGTTCAAGTAAAGAGCTTTTCCAACTTTTACAAGAACGCATCTAGAAAAAGTGTCATACTTCTGTTCCATCCAAATTCATAAGATGAAGAGCGAGAACAATTCTTAAATTATAAATCCATGCATAAATTAAAATAGAAAAAGCAATAAAATTAATCCATAGAAATAGACAGAGCTCCTAACCTTAACAATGGAGGATTAGTTGCTCATGGTTCAGAGTAGAAAATAAGGATTCTAATAAAATGTATTTTGGTAGTCTGGGATTGAATAATGTTGAGGTGGTATCCCTCTATTTATATCTAATCCTAATTAATTTAAAATCTATCTTTAAAACTAAAATAATATATTTTCCTATTTTTAAAATCTGAATTTAAATTAGAATTAATTATAGCAATCAGCAAATCTTCAATTGATGGATGGGGACCACTTGGCTTCACTAGGATCCACACCTAACTTGGGCTTGGCAGCATGAATTAGAGTTTAGTTGAGTGAAGCTGCGCCTAACTTGGGCTTTAGTGCACCTAACTTGGGCTTTAGTGCGCCTAACTTGAAGTGGGCGGGACCAATCTCGCGTATTGTTGTTGTGTCTTGCGCCTAACTTGAGAAATCTCAAGTTAGGTGCAGTCTTGGCAGCGAGTTTGGAGATGAAGTATGGACTATTATATATCGTTGGAAAGATCTAAAAGTTAGCTTTCCAACGCCACTGAAATCACGTCCATTGGATTTCTTTAGCTCGAGTTATTCAGGTTTGAGTGCGAGAGGTCAGGGTTGACAACATCATTCGCCTTCATCTCTTCTTCTGCAGAAACTCCATCAAATCTAGCTGAATGCTACCTAAAATAAATAGAATTGCACAAGACTCAAAGTAGTATCCATAGTGACTAAAAGATAATTAATTATTGATTAAACTCAACAATTTAAATGTAAATTCACTAGAAAAAGATAGGAAAGATGCTCACGCATCAAGATGCTCGGATGGAATAATCCGACACTGTGTGTCTGAAGAAGAGGCACAGAGAATTCTATGGTATTGCCATAGCTCTTACTATGGAGGACATTTTATAGGTGAGCGGACAGCGACTAAGGTACTCCAAAGTGGCTTTTACTAGCCTACTCTCTTTAAGGATTCTAGAGAGTTCTTCCGTAACTGTGATAGTTGCCAGAGGACTGGCAATCTTCCACATGGTCACAGCATGCCTCAGCAAGGAATCCTAGAGATTGAGTTGTTTGATGTATGGGGCATAGATTTTATGGGAGCCTTCCCGCCTTCATACTCAAACATCTACATCCTTGTGGCAGTAGATTATGTGTCTAAATGGGTAGAAGTAATAGCAACACCCACTAATGACACTAAAGTAGTAATTAAGTTCCTCCAAAAGAATATTTTCAGCAGGTTTAGTGTCCCCAGGACACTAATCAGTGATGGAAGAACTTATTTCTGCAACAGACAGCTGGATTTTGTTTTAAGCCGATACGGAGTTCGCCATAAAGTAGCAACACCATATCATCCCCAAACTAATGGGTAAGCTGAAGTCTCAAATAGAGAACTAAAGTGAATCCTAGAGAAGACAGTAAGTGTCTCTAGAAAGGATTGGGCTAGAAAGCTTGATGATGCTTTGTGGGCATACAAAATAGCTTTCAAAACCTCCATTGGAACTTCACCATATCAGTTAGTATATGAGAAGTCCTGTCATTTGCCAGTGGAACTAGAACACAAAGCCTATTGGGCTACTGGGTTCCTCAACGTTAATGCTAAAGCAGTTAGGGAGAAATGACTGCTCCAACTAAATAAGTTGGATGAATTTCGCTTAGAAGCATTTGAAAATGCAAAAATCTATAAGGAAAAAGCAAAGAGGTGGCATGACAGAAAGCTAGCTTCCAGAGTCTTTGAACCAGGATAGAAAGTCATGCTCTTCAATTCAAGACTCAAACTATTCTCTGGGAAACTTAAATCCCGTTGGATAGGACCGTTTGTTATTACCAAGGTATCACCTTACGGACACATAGAACTTCAAGGTAAAGAAACCAGGTTCACTGTCAATGGACAAAGGGTTAAGTATTACCTTGAAGGAGATATAGAGCCAGGAGGCTCAACACTGCTACTAAGTTAAGTACAGTGAAGTCCAGCTAAAGACATTAAAAAATGGACACCTCTCTCTGGGGACTCTAGTAAAGTTGAGTCACAATTTGAAAAGGTTCACCCAGTTAAAGTGCATGTGGCATGAATGTATTCGGTGGTAATCTTGGAAAAAAGAGTGTTTAGGGTCACAGCCAAGACTCTGAAAGCTGTGTTCAAGAATCAAAAAGAGCTAAACTAGGAGAATTAATAATATTATTTGAATTCTAAGTTCCTAAAGATGCCAGCCGTTCTGATTTTCAATGGATAGTGAGATGCCAAGACTATTCAGAAGCAAAAAGTTACTAAGTCCCGCTCATCTAATTGACTGAGCTTCATTGGAAACTCAGGAATTTATTGTATCCAAATCTTCTTTTCATCCTATTTTATTTTTAGTTGCTTGGGGACAAGCAACAGTTTAAGTTTGGTGTTGTGATGAGCGGATATTTTATACACTTTTTGGCATAGTTTTCATATAGTTTTTAACAGGTTTTACTTTGTTTTTGTTATGTTTTTATAGTTTTTAATGTTAAATTCACAATTTTGGATTCCACTTTGAGTTTTTGTGTTTTTGTACCTTTTTCAGGTATTTTCTGGCTGAATTTGAGGAGATGGAGCAGAAGTCTGATTTAGAGACAGAGAAAGCACTACAGATGCTGTCCAAATCTGACCTCCTTGCACTCGGAAGAGATTTTTTGGAGCTACAGAAATCCAAATGGAGCTTTCTCAATGGCTATGGAAAGCTGACTTCCAGAGCTTTCCAGGAATGTATAATAGTTTATATGTTGTTTCGGATTAGAAGGCCCAAAACTGGCTTCCAACGCCAGCTCCCTGCCCTTTTCTGGTGTCCAGCCCCCAAGGAAGCAAAGCCTAATGTCCAAATGCCCAGAGATGACTCCCTAGCTGGCATTCCACATCCAAGAGACCTCATAGCACGTGGATCTCATCAAACCCAGCCCAAAAACTCACCAAGTGGACCGCAGAAGTGGATTTTAGCACTAAAAAGACTGTTGTACCCATACTAGTCATTAGCTTAGTATTTAAAGGATTTTATTCATGTCATTCGAACAACTTTCATCACTTTTTTCTAATCATACACGTTTATCATTGTTTTACACCTCAGTATGAGTTTCTAAACCTCCTAGGTTGAGGGGAGGAGCCCTGCTGAGTCCTATGAATTAATAAAAGTACTATTGTTTCTTCTTTGATCCGTGTTTGATCTATCTCTAAGATGTATATCCTATCTTCCTCGTGGTGAATAGAATGATATAACCAGTTAGCTTTGTTCATCACATTAAGACGAATGTGCCTGATAAACACCCGCATCTACTTGGGTTCGTGTGAATACTCAAAAGGAAAAGCACGAGCCAACAACTATGTTTATACATCTCTCAGACGGTTAATCCACGACTTCGTTTGGGACTTCTCAAGACACCAGTTCAGCCGATTTCTGGGGAGATTAGGGTCTCCGTAGTATAGGCTAGGATCCAAAGAAGCGGCGTTCTCTGATCCGGAAGATTCGACTTTGTCTGTGGCGTTTTGAGTTGGATCGCTAAGAGAATGGACTGCTATGTGCTTCACCCTCCATTGGATTGAATGACCACGGGCCCTGGCATTCATTCTGTAGCAGAGGAAATCGATGACCACGTGCAATGGCTTTGATCACTTACAGCCTGCCATAGAAGAAGATCATTCACAAGCAAAGAAGACAGTAGTACCAGAGTTAATTCATAAAGACAAAGCAACTCCGACTCTCAACTCTATTCCTAGCATATAATTCCTAATAGCTAATCCAATTGGTGTTACCCCTTCCAAGCATTTATGACATATTATCACTCAAGGTTTATATAATATAATCCAATTCCTTCTGATTTCGCCTGACTAAGACCTGCAAGACAACCATAGCTTCCTTCAAGCTACAATCCTCATGGGATCGACCCTGACTCACTCAGGTATTTCTTGGATGACTCAGTGCACTTGCTGGTACTGCTGCTGTAAGAAAAAATGTGGGGTTTGCGTACACGCGCACCAATATACAAGTAATAGGTAACGTATATCGTGGCTGTTGGGAAACGCTACTGGTTAAAGTTTGGAAATCGAAGCTTTGAAGTTGGTACGAGATTAGTGTACTGATGTTAGGGATGTCGTATTAACCCAATCCTATTTTATAGCCTTTTGCCGCCTTGCTTTACCATCACATGTTTAAACTATGTCACCTTTTGCATTAAGCCTGCCTTGTAACTTCTGCTTGCAATCACACTTCTACCTTTATATCTTTATACCATCAGAAAATCCTAGTATTTAAAACTGTATATATATCCATGTATGCTGAGGCCTTCTTGTTTTTCCTTAAATGTGTTAAGAAGTGAAGTGATATAAAACCTCTTTCATCTTGTATTAATTTTCGAGGACAAAAATTTTTATAAGGTGCATTAAATGTAAGACCCAGAATTTTAGAAAAGTCTTATTATGAGCTAATTTCAAATCATGTTTTTATCTACAATTTTAATTTCAGAAAGTATTTTATTGAAAATAATTAAAGCAAGTTTTGATTAATTGAATTTGAAATAAATTAAGATTCTTATCTAATTTTTTTAATTTGAGTTATTTTCTATATTTAAAATTATAAAGTTAGTAGTTGTAAAATAATAAGGATTTTATATGATTTGATTTAAAGAATTGAGATTTGCAGTTTAATACTTTCATTTTTATGAGTAAAGAGAATTAATCATATTACCTCAAATTAAGGTATGTGTTAGGATCACATGGAGGTGAATGGTGGTATGGGGCTTGTGAGTAAGGTTGATAACAATCTTGAGGAGAGGGTTCATATGCATATGGTGGTTGTGGTTGACAACCACAAGGAGGTCCACCACATCTATTAGATTGGTATGCATTAGGAGTTGGATTGTAACCATAAGAGACCGGAGGAGGTTGTTCCTAAGAAGATTGTCTATATGATTGAGGCTCCTCCCACCTATGATTACCAAATCCTTAATGCAAACCCTCATTGAAGCTTTCATTTTCTACAACATAGTTGGAACCAAACTCATTGCCAAAATGATGAGAATTTGATGAGCGGATATTTTATACGCTTTTTGGCATTGTTTTCATATAGTTTTCAGCATGTTTTGTTTAGTTTTCATTAAGTTTTCATGGGTTTTAGTGTTAATTTCACATTTTTGGATTCTACTTTGAGTTTGTGTGTTTTTGTTCAATTTCAGGTATTTTCTGGCTGAAATTGAGGAGCTGGAGCAAAAGTCTAACCTCCTTGCAAAAGTCTGGTGCTACTAAAGACCGAATGGAGTATTCTCAATGGCTATGGAAAGCAGACTTCTAGAGCTTTTCAGTAATGTATAATAGTCTATACTTTGCTTCAGATTAGAAGGCCCAAACCTGGCATCCAACGCCAGCCTCCTGCCCCCTTCCAGGCATCCAGCGCCCAAAGAGCAGAGACCAGCATCCAAACACCCAGAGAGGACCCCCGAGCTAGTGTTCAATGCCCTAGAGGCCTCCGAGCATATGGATCTCATCAAAGCTCAGCCCAAACACTCACCAAGTGGGCCCCAAAAGTGGGTTTTAGCACTAAAAGACTATTTTACCCTTTCTTATGTAATCCTTAGTTATTAGTGTAGTATTTAAAGAACTTTTACATTCTTCATCAGGGAGGATGACGTGGCGAAAATTGGCGAGTTAAGAATTTATTATAAGAGATACGTTGCAAGTACAGTTCTTAACTAGCCGAAAATCCACTTATCAATTTAGAAGGGGTTGTCACAAAATTAAAATTAAAATACTGGGAATATGAATCCCAGGTCGTCTCCCAACGAGTTGCAGAAAGGTGTGCTATTTTATTAATCGGATGTTTTCTAAAATGGTTTGAGTTGATAAACAGAGAATTAAATCAGAGAAATTATGTAATTTAAATAAAAACCTTGACTGGGAGTAGATTAGTTGAAAGCCCTATCCTTGATGGAGTTCTCCCAAGATTAAGATGATAATTGAAGGTTGTTCTGCTTAGTTATCCTTTACTAGGTAGAGGAAAGTCAAGCAAGTTGGAAGGCAATTTCTATTCACAAGTCCTAATCCTCTCCCTTGTGAAGGACTAGTGTCGGTGACTAGAGGGCGATACAACAATAAACCCAATTACAATTTTTCTCTTGAGTAATCCAACTCAAGGTTCTCCTTTCAATCATCTCCCAATCAAGTTATGGAACTACTCGCTCATTATGAATGTAAATTTCACAAAATAAGGAAGAGAAATACTGAAAGACATGATAAATAATAATCAAAAGGATCAATTAAAAATAAAAATAGCTCTTGTATAAATAAATTCTAGAAATAATCCAAGAGTAACTCTGAGTAAATAAAGGACATGAAAGAGTAAGTGACAAGTAAGGAAACAAACTAGAATGACGAAGTCTTGACGAAGGTAATAACTCTTCTCAATATCCCAATCCAAAAAGCAATAAAATCAAAATCCTAAGAACTATAAAAATGTGTAGAGAGAAAACCTAGAGGAGGAATAAATTCAGATCTAAAACTAAAATTATGCGGAATGAATGTTCTCTCTGGTCTCTGCATGTTCCCCGGCTCTAATATGCCTTTCTGGGCCGAAAACTGGGTCAAAACAGGGCCCAAAATCACCCCCAGCAAATTCTGCAGATTCTGCAGATCGCGCATGTCAAGCGATCACGTCATCCAGGCGTTCGCGTCATCCAGCGTTTTGCCTTGCCACGCGTGCGCGTCGTCCACGCCTTTGCGTCACTTGTGAGTTTCCAATCCGCGCGGTTGCGTGAGCCATGCGTCCGCGTCATTGCAATTTCCTCTATGTCGCGCAGTCGCGTGAGCCATGCGTCCGCGTCACTTCTCGCTGGTCATCTCCTCAATTTCTTGTGTTCCTTCCATTTTTGCAAGCTTCTTTTCTAATCCCCAAGTCATTCATGGCCTATAAAGTCTGAAACACTTAACACACAGATCACGGCATCGAATGGAATAAAGGAGAATCAAAAATACAAAATTAAAAGTCTCTAGGAAGCAAGTTTTCAACCATGATGTATTTTTAGGAAGGAATTATAAATGCATGCTAATCATATGAATAAGTGGGTAAAGATTTGATAAAACCGCACAATTAAGCACAATATAAACCATAAAATAGAGGTTTATCAGAGGACGCACACCATATTTTTGTTTAGCATTGTATTTTCTATCAGTATGAGTTTCTAAACCTCCTAGGTTGAGGGGAGGAGCCTTGCTGAGTTCTATGAATTAATAAAAGTATTACTGTTATTCTTCAATCCGTGTTTGATTTAATTCTAAGATGTATATTCGTTCATCAACATGGTGAATGGGATGGCTTGTGACAACCAGCTCCGTTCATCATACTAAGACCGCGTGTCTGACAACCACCCGTGTCTACTTGGGTTCGTGTGAATACGTGACTGGAAAGCATGAACCGTGGTGTGGAATTTAAAGTCCACAAACTAACCGGCAAGTGCACTGTGTCGTACCAAGTAGTACCTCAGGTGAATGACGGTCGATCCCACGAGGATAGATGGACTAAGCAACAATGGTTAAGTGATTTACTTAGTTAGACAATCATAAAATGATGTTTAGAGAGTTCAAAAGCATTAACAGTAAATTCAGAATAGCAGAAAGCAAGCAGTAAACAAGTTGTGAATAATATATGGAGAAATAGTTTAGACTTCAGAGATATCTATTTTTCGGATTGACTTTTTTTACTAACTATTTTAATCATGCATGATTTAATTCATGGCAAATTATAAGTGACTAAACCTTAATTTCTTAGACCTTTTTAGTCTTCTCTAACCTTCATCAACCACCAATTCCTTGGTCAATTAATCCCGATTAGAGGGTGAAGTTCAATTCTAGTTATATGCCACAAAAACCCTAATTACCCAAATATAAAAGGATTATATGTCACATATCCCATTAAGTCCAGATAATTATAAGTTTAGGAGAATATGTTTTCAAGCTGTTGTTCAAGTAAAGAGCTTTTTTAAGTTATACAAGAACTCAATTAGAGCAAAGGTTATACTTCCGTTCCACCCAGATTCATAAAATAAAGAACAAAAAAAATTCTTGAAATATAAATTAGTACATGAATTAAAATAGAAAAGTAATAGTATCAATCCATACAATAGACAGAGCTCCTAACCTTAACAGTAGAGGTTTAGTTGCTCATGGTTCAGAGAGAGAAACTAGGATTCGTAAAACTGTAAATTGCGGAATGAGGTCAAAGAGAAGAGATGAGAGAAGAGCCCGAAGGGCTGATTCTTTTCCCTTTTATATCTAATCCTAGTTAATATAAATTATATTTCCTAAAACTAAATAATATATTTTCCTATTTTAAAATAAAATAAAATTTAATCAAAATAAATTCCATTCTGCGTGCAGCCTTGTATGAGTGAATGGGGACCACTTTTGTATTAAAGGTTGTGGTGCCAAACTTGGAAGAAACCAAGTTTGGCGTAGAGTGGGCAGAGCTCATACTTTCCTTGGATTCTTTCAGTTGGCACCGAACTTGAGTAAGCTCAAGTTCGGCGTGGTGATGGCAGCATGTGGCTTTCTTTGGAGACTTTATATTGAGTAGTGGACCACATTGCTTTCCTTGGAGTGCTTTTGAGTTGGCGCCAAACTTTAGCTTCCTCATGTTTGGCGTGAAGTGGTCCGTATGAAATGGAAGAAAAGGATTTACTATTATATATTGTTGGAAAGCTCTGAAAGTTAGCTTTCTAATGCTGCTAATTGCATATCAATTGGACCTCTGTAGCTCAAGTTATTACTATTTGAGTACAAGAAGGTCGGGGTTGACAGCATCATTCGCTTTCTTCATTTTTGCTACAAAATGCCATCAAATCCATCCGAATGCTACCTAAAATAAACAGAATTATACACAACTCAAAGTAGCATCTATAGTGGCTTAAAGATATTTAAATCTTGATTAAACTCAACAATTTGAACACAAATTCACTAGGAAAAGATAGAGAAGATGCTCACGCATCACAACACCAAAGTTGAAGTGTTGCTTGTCCTCAAGCAACCAAAACTAATATAGGCCTAGGATGTGAATTTGCATGAGAGTGAGAGATGCTTTAAGCTTATGTCTCTTCTTGAAGTGGGGTTTACAACTGCAATCCTGAATAAGTTTGGCATCTCACTATCCTTTGAATAAGAAGAATGTTACTGTCATTCGGAATTAGAATCCGGATAATATTATGAATTCTCTAGTCTTTTATACTTTAGTTTAATCCTTGAACACAACAAATCTCCTTTTGGTGCTTTACACCTTGAGCCTAGCCGTGACCTTAAATGGTTTGTCTCAAGGGTTACTTGACACAAAAAACACCACAAGCACTTAACTGGGGAACTCTCTTTCAGTTCTGATTTTTCTTTCAATTACTCCCAGACAGTGGTGCTCAAAGCCTTTGGCATACTCTGTTAAATGCATCTGATCTCGACTCTTAGTGCTCTGTCTCAAGGATTACTTGACACATTCACACCACAAGCATATGACTAGGGAAACAACTCTTTGAGCTTTTCATCATGTCTGACCTCCCTAGTCATTGATGCTCAGAGCCTTGGACCTTTCTTTTATTTTATCTTTATTTTTTTTGCTGTTTCTTTTGCTTCAAGGATTAAGCTTTCACTTACTTTAGAGAATTCATAATAGTTCTCTAAATTCCTGTTCCTTATTCATCAACATCTTTTGATTCAAATTCAAATATGCACGGTTTATGTCATGCATTCAGAATCACAAAGAACACCATCACATTTAAGTAAATAAGACTATTCTTTGTTATAAACTCTATTTCTCATGCACTACATCTTTTTCTTTTTCTTTTGAATTCAAGCTCAGTGAGCAATACATGAGACACTTTTCAGAATTAAAAATAAATAACAGAATATAAATAAAAAATTAAACTAGAACCTAGAAATTGAAATAACAAAGGATTATGCAATAATTAAGACAAAACAGTAGAAAACAGGAACATAACATAGTAAGAATGAGAGAAAATATAGAATGAAAGGAACTCATCCAGCTCAATTATCCTAGTGGCCGTTTCATTCTTCAGGCGTTGCTCTTTCGTGAAGATGATTCGTCTCCCTTTGGTGCTATTAAAATAAACAAAAAATCCACAAGCGAAGCGACAACACCAAACATAAAAGTTTGCTTGTCCTCAAGCAAAGAAAAACTGAAAACGGAGAGACATAAAAAAAACGTATGGAGGAATAAAAACAAAAATATCTTTTTGTTTATTTATTTATTTATATATAGTTATTTATTTATTTATTTATTATATATATATATATATATATATATGAACATTAAAGCAAACATAACATTTCAATGCATATGGTTTTTTCTGGTTTCATATGAGTAGGTATCCAAATTCCCAATATTTAAATAAA